>NC_053448.1:13925658-14529472 GCF_007990345.1 Gossypium hirsutum
CCTTGATCCTTACAACTAGACTTATGCATGCTCACAATAAACATTGGGTTAACCTTGCTTTTTCCCGCCAACTCCAATTTGTAAGCCCTTTGGCTTACCCATTTTAGAACTCTAAAAGGGCCTCTATGTCTTTGCTAAGCAAACGGTAAGTCATAATGAAAAACACTAGTTAAGTGTTCGAGATGTACCTCGCATGTTGCATTTACTCGCTTTGACTGCCCAGCTTGCATAACTACCTTAACCTTCAAAGTTTGATGCACAACCCACGTCTCTCATAGGTGGTAGCCCCACTAATGACATTGGTTTGACTCATTTCAGAAGCTTCTCAATGCCTCAACCGATTCCTTTCTAGCCTCTTTTTAGGTAGTCCTACTCCTCAGAACATTTGCCTTGACTTTCATTCTCTCCTAACTCAAACCATTCCTCTCCTTAGTACATCTCATTCGTAAGATCCCTACTCTTGCTTGCCTACATTGTGACTATCCCTGATTAGGGTCCCCTTTATCCTCGCAACAAGGCTTAGGCATGCCCACAATGAACACTGGGTTAACCTTGATTTTTCCCGCCAACTCCAATTTATAAGCCCCTTGGCTTACCCATTTCAAAACTCTAAAAGAGCCCCATGTCTTTGCTAAGCCAATGGTAAGTCATAATGAAAAACACTAGTTAAGTGTTTGAGATGTACCTCGCAAGTTGCATTTACTCACTTTGACTTCCCAATTTGCATAACTACCTTACCCTTAAAGTTTGATGCACAACCTACCTCTCTCATAAGTGGTAGCCCAACTAATGACTCAATAAACTTAATATCAATTTCTTCCCCCTCTAACATGTCCAAATGGATCTCTGTAACACTCTTCTAATATACCAATTCAATGTTCCTTCCACCATGAACATCCTTGGCTGGTTGGATTACTGAAAATACCTTGGTTCCACCTTTCATGTCTCGACTCATCAGCAGAACGCATGCTTGTTGTTAAGTATACAAGATACATATACAATAGACAAAAGGAACTAACAAAGCATCAATTTGGTCTAGGAAATTAAGTCAAGAATGAAGTCGTAATCATCTAAATGAATTACCTCGAAATCTTTCTTGCCTTTTCGCTCACCGATTTGTAGCTCCATTCATTGTGCTACTCCCACAATCGGGACCTCTTCGAAAAAAACCATCTTGATATTCTTGGTCGATCTGCCAACCGAGAGACCAAGTTTACCCATGACTCTCTCTAATATAAACAAGTAAGATGCCCCTGTATTGACAAGAGCACTCTTCCTCCAGCCTACGATGTTGTAGCCACAAACATCAAACCATTCTACTTTTAATTACTCTTCAATTTAGAAAAATTGAGTATCATTGATCCAAACCTCAACACCTTATCCTTATTAGGCTTCGCTTCATCTTCTTTAACAATCACGTATAACATGGATTGTTATGCGCAGTCCCACCCTCTGTGCATGTAACCCTTCAAACCAGGCCTAGATGCTATAACCTAATCTAAGTAATTACATGGGCCATGAAGATGGCCAAAACGTTTTGATAAGAAACACTCACTTGCCTTGAAGATATGTCATTTTTAAAACATCATGTTCATTTTAATAAAAATTTATTTATTCTTTTTTTAATTTAAAATATTAGTATTGTAACTTAGTTTTGAAATCATATATTTGCAACGGCTAATAATCATTAAAACATTTATTGATCATTTAAAAATCATATAAAAAAACAATTTATACAATATTATCCCAAAATGTCAAAATAGAAACCCTATGCCACTGTTCATAATTTAAAAATAAAGTCCAAAAAGTTATTAAGATAACCCAAATTAAAGTCAATAATAACAAAAATCCAAAATGAACTCATATAGTTCGTAAAAGTCCCACATTATTTGAAAAAGAAATCCATAACCAAGAGATCATTAATCCAAGAGCCCCTCCGAAGATCCGAATCTGAGCCTCAATTATGAGAATTACCTAAGACATACGCATAACATGGGTGAGCTTTAAAAGACTTAGTGTGAGATCGTCACAAACATATATTTCAACACGTAGCATAACATATCCAAATCATCGTAAATATAACTTTCAAAGAATTCACATATCATCAGATTTAATGAAAATAACAAGTTATGCTTGAATAATAATGCACGTTTCAGAGGATTTCTTACCCATCTCCACTACACACCAATATCGAGTTCCCCAGAACTCGTCCATCCGATAACACACCATTTATGGAAAAGCCACCACAAAATTGCCGATAACGGCCATATAATAACAGTTTAATTGCCACATAGCTTCTTCCTTTCACAATCCCACCCCATGCATGTGATATGGCCATTTTAACACATATGTTTAACTTTCCATATTTTTCACAATCCCACCCCATGCATGTGATATGGCCATTTTAACACATATGTTTAACTTTCCATATTTTTCACATATTCATGCTTGTAACTCATATTTCTCGGTTTTTACACATATGCATGTATCATGCTCATATTTTTACATATCATATAGTTTTCACTTTAGCATGCTTTAATATACATATTTATATTAAAACAAGGATCTTAACATACAAATATATATATCACATGTTTAGATCTTCTCATATCAATCTAGCCATAAATCACATAACATAAAGTTGACATCAACATTACATACATCACATATCACAACTCATGGATTTTCACAACACTTAATAGTTTAGGATACTTACTTGGATTCCTCTTTGATTGAGTTTTTCAACTCCACTCGAGTACTTAATGTACTCAAAAATTAATTAATTAATTAATTAGAATTTTATTAAACTAAATAACATTATATTTCACTTAAAATGAGAGTTAGATCCCACACCTTAATGTGTAGATTTTATTGTCAGAATCTTATTAGAGGAGATTTCACTTGGATCTAAGTCGGTAGATGAATCTATCGCATCAAACACATATTTTAATTAGATCTATCATATTTGGTTTTTAACATTTAAACTTTTAATTGTTCAAAATAGTTCTAACCATCACCTACCTTTAAATCGAGACTTGTATTAATTGTCTTCATTATCACACTAAGGATCTCTTTGATTGGCGTTGTTTGGTCCTTCAAGTTGATACGAAATCACAGTAGTACTTATGTTAAACCAACAATAAAATAACTTAATGATATTATCACCCTATACCATTCAGCCAAACCATGGTATTTCTAAAATGAAAAATTTTAAGAATCAAGAATGGAATGAGATCGATGTTTGAGTGATCTAGAAATAATAATCGAATAAATGAAAGAAAAATATGAGTTGTAGCAACTACGGAATCGGCAAAAGAAAGAGGAAGCAAAAAGGAAAATTTTGGTCACTAGCGGCTTAGCGGTGGTCTGGCTGTGCTAAGAAAATATTGAAAGGAAGAGGTTTCAGTCACTACAATTGGAAGAAAGGAGAAAAGAGAAAAATAAGAAAGAATAGGTGGAGGAGGAGACCCGCGGTGGTTCGTGACGGCTTCCGACGATGGAAGGAAGGAAAAGTGAAAAAGGGGGCATCTACAATGGTTAGAAGGTCTTTGATAGTGGTGGAAAGATCGATTGGTGGTTAGAGAACAAAATTTAAAATCAGGTGGCGATTCTATCTTGATTTGAGAGAAAAAGAAGATGAAGAAAATAAAAATAAATGGAGATTAGGCTACAAATGAGGGTGGTGGACGGCACAAGGGGTTTGTGTAGCTTGGTCAACTATGACCAGGTTCATTGTATCACAATCTTATGGCAAGAGAGGATGTTTTGGCAATAGAGTGAAAAAAGGGATGTGTCTCACAACATAAGCCAAATTTGACTTGCTAAAGGAGGAAAGGAGTCCTCCACATATGGCAACAAGGGGGGTGGATAGTAAGGCTTGAATGCACATGCCAATTGTGTGCAAAAATTTAATTCAAAAAAATGATAACATAGGGGTTTGAACTAAGGACTTCTAGGATAGTTAATGAGCTTCTTTCCACTAAGCCACAACACTTCCTTATGTTTATTTTTGCGCAAATACTTTAAGACATAGAAGATGACAGTTTCACTATATTACAATTAATAGAAAAATGGGATGTTACAAATCTACCCTCCATAAAAGAAAATTTTGTCCTCAAAATTACCTATTTTGGAAAAGATGGGGATATTACTATCGCATCACATCTTGTGGTTCTCGAGTATTCTTACTAGAACCGTGATTCATCCACAAAACTTTGACAAGTGGCACTTGTGTCCTCCTCAACATTTTGACATCGCCATCAACAATTTGCATTGGTTCTTCATCAACAGCCAAGTCATGGCGAACCTCTATCTCCTCAACCGGAATCACATGAGAAAGGTCGGATCAATATCATCGCAACATAGACATATAGAAAACATCATGAATGTGATCTAACTCTAAAGGTAAATCCAACTGATAAGCCACTGGTCCAACCCTCTTAATGATGTAATAAGGTCGAATAAACCTCAGAATCAACTTTCTCTTGTGGCCAAATCTCAATACTTTCTTCCAAGGTGAAACCTTAAGGAAGATTTGGTCACCCATATTATACTCAATATCCCTCATCTTTAAGTCGAAGTAAGACTTTTGTCGATCTGATGCTACTTTCAATCGATCGAAATAATTTCTACATTGTTCTTAGTCTCTTGAACTAAATCTGGTCCCAACACTTTCTTCTCCACCAAACCTATTCAACACAAAGGTGTCCTACACTTACGCCCATAAAGTGCCTCATACAGAGCCATCTGAATGCTCGATTGAAAACTATTATTGTAAGCAAACTTCGAAATTCATAAATGCTCCTTCAAATTACCTCAGAAATTGATTGGACATCCTCGTAACATGTCCTTGAGAATTTGAATAACTTTCTCAGATTGTCCATCAGACTGTGGATAATATGCAGTACTAAAATTCAACTCGTACTATGTGCATCATGTTGACTCTTCAAAAAACATGACATAAAGTAAAGATCCCGATCGAAAATAATAGATACTGGTACTCCATGAAGTCTCACAATCTCAGTGATTTATAACCCCGCTAGCCTCTACAACGAATAACCGATGCGTATTGGTAAGAAATGGGCAGATTTTGTCAATCAATCCACAATCACCCATATAGAGTCATTCTTGGATGACGTTAATGGTAACCTACTAAAAGAATTCATGGTGATATGCTCCCATTTCCACCGAGGAACTTGAATATGCTGAAGTAAACCTAAAGGGAATTAATGTTTAGCCTTAACTTGTTGGCACATCAAGCATCTTACCACAAAGTCTGTTACATCATGTTTTAGTTTCGGCCACCAATATTGTTAACAAAGATCCCTATACATCTTACTACCCCCAAGATGTATAGCATAGGGACTATTATGCGCTTCTCAAAGTATGGACTGCTTCATCTCAGAATCAGAAGGTACACAGGATCTCCCATGATAACACAAAATTACCTCAAAATTATAAGTAAAATTTGAAGTCTTACCCTCCTTAACGAGTTTCACATGAGGTTCTAAGGACAAATTTGAAATATGCTTCAGTCTAATCTCCTCAATTAAAGTTGGTCGCACTTGTAACTCTACAAGAAAACCACCATTATTAGATAAATTCAACTTAGCAAACATTATTCTCAATACAACATAGACTTCCTACTCAATGTATCAGCCACACCATTAGCCTTATCTGGATGGTACTCGATTGTACAGTCATAGTCTTTCAGAAGTTTGATCCAATGCCTCTATCTTAGGTTTAACTCTTTTTGGGTGAGGAGATACGTAAGACTCTTATGATCTGTATAAATGACACATTTCTCCCCATAGAGATAGTGCCTCCATATCTAAAGAATGAAAACCATAGCAACCAACTCCAGATCATGAGTTGGATAGTTGCACTCATGTGGTTTGAGTTGCCTCGAAGCATAAGCCACAACCTTCCCATATTACATCAACATATAGCCAAGACCAGAATGGGACGCATCATTATAGAACACATAGTCCTTTCGAGACTCAGGTTGGATCAGCACAGGTGCCTGAGTCAAAACTGCCTTAAGCCTCTCAAAGCTAGCTTGCTACTCATCAGTCCACTTAAATGGTGCAATCTTTCTCACTAACTTAGTCATCGAAGCCGTAATCAATGAGAGTCCTTCCACAAACCTCCTATAATAGCCAATAAGTCTAAGAAAACTTTGAATCTCACTAACATTCTTGGTTTGCTTCTCATCCAAGATAACCTCGATTTTTTTGGATCCACATGAATACCTTCAGTAGATACTACGTGTCCCAAAAACATAACCTCTCATAGCCAAAACTCACACTTTTTGAGCTTCGCATAAAACTTTTTCTTACGTAAGGTTTGAAGGACTAACCTTAAGTGCTCCTCGTGTTCCAACTTAGATTTAGAGTAGATTAGGATGTCATCAATGAAGAATACAATGAACTGATCAAGGTAAGGCTGAAAAATTCTATTCATTAAGTCCATGAACGCAGTAGGACATTCATAAGATCGAAGGGCATCACTAAGAATTTGTAGTTCCCATACCGAGTCTTGAAAGTAGTCTTCGATACATCAACCTCCTTCACTTCCAACTGGTAGAATCTCGACCTCAAATCGATCTTAGAGAAAATCGTAGCACCTCAAAATTGATCAAATAGGTTATCGATCCTCAGCAACGGGTACTTATTTTTCACAATCAACTTGTTCAGCTCACAATAATCAATGTACAGCCTCATAAACCCATCCTTCTTTTTCAAAAAAGAACTGGAGCTCTCTACCGCAACACACTCGACCTTATGAAGCCACAATCCAACAACTCTTGTATTTGAGCCTTAAGCTCTTTGAGCTCTTTAAGTGCCATGCGATAGAGTGCAATGTACACCGGCACTGTCCCAGGAAGCAACCTAATTCCTAACTCAACCTCACGCTCAGGAGGTAGACCAGGCAGTTCCTCAGGAAAGATGTCAGGAAACTCCTTCACCGTACGAATATTCTACAATATCGCACTATCTACATTTGTATCCAAGATGTATGCGAGATAGGCGTCACATCCCTTACGGACCAATTTCTCCACTACTAAGGTGAAAATCACATTAGTGAGATAATTATGACGCTCCCCAACCATGATTATCTCATTCCTAAAAGAAGTCCTCAACGTAACTCATTTAGTTTCGCAATCTAAAATGGCTCAATGCTCACTCAACCAGTCCATTCCCAATATGAGATCGAAATCTCCGAAGGGTAGTTCCATAAGGTCGGTAGGAAATACCTCACCTTACACTTGCAACGGGCATCGCCTATAGATTTTATTTATGCACAGATTGTCCTAAAGGTCTAAGTATGGTCACATCACTAACAGTTTCCTCTACCAGAATACCCAATTTTTTAGCCATCACGCAAGACACATACAAATGGGTTGAGCCATTAGCTGTCAATGCAAAATACGGAATAGCATTAATAGTAAAGGTACCTGCTATCACATCGGTAGTATCATGATCCTCTCGGTGTCTGGCTGTATACACAAGCATTGTCTACCTTGCATCAACTCGGTTAGCACCCTGACCCAATGCTCACTATCTTTAATCCACATTACCTCTATTTTACCTTTGAAATCACTGTGGCTGCTGACCAGCTCTCTAATTTGGTGCACAATTTTAACCCTATTCTTGCATCTGATCATTTAGTCGAGGACATTCTCGAATCTTATAGTCTAGTGACCCACATTTTAGGCATGCACCCATGCCTTGCCAACACTCATCTGGATGTCTCTTGCCACAAGTGGCACAATTTTAGATCTTGTCTGTTGTGCGACAAAGTTCTGGCAGGGTCAATTACCTCTGGCTCGCTTAACTGGACACAGAGCCTATCCACTCAAACTAGAGTCTCTCTTAGTAGGAGCTCTTACTTGCTCCTTTCATTCGCGCTCAATGTGCCTAACCTCCTCACAAATTTTGGTATTCTCTACCAAAGCTTCGAAGACCCTCTATTACAGTGGAACCACTTGTATCATCAAGTCAGATCTAAGCTCAAATTCAAATCAGCCACACTTATCTTGCTCATCAACCACCATTCCCAAAGCATAACGGTTCAGCCTCAGGAACTCCACCTTGTAATCAACCACACATACTACCTTGCCTCAGCTTGATAAATTCAAGTCTCATGTGTTAGAGTATGCCCAAAGACCAATCATGATATGATTGTAATAACATACTTATTTTACCTCGTTTATTAATATAAGGCATTGCCTTTATTATTTCAATTTATTTTATATGTATATAAATAAACTCTTTTAATCACAGAGAGGTTATGTCGAATCATGACTTCTTGTAACTTAGGTAGCAATGATGCATTTCTAGATGTCACTCATTGCTTGTAACATTAGAATCATTCTAGTATTATTGCTAACGTTACAAGAACCTACAAGGTCACACCCTATGGTTGAAATGAACAGAATCCAAACATAGTTGATATTGTGTTTAGCTATCAACATGAATTAAATTGATTATAGAATTAATTTATATATCGAATGAATTATATGTACAAGTATGTTGCACACATAATGAAAAATATGGTTAAATTAATATATGAATTTGATTCATATAAAATTTAACTAAAAAAAAAGGTAATGTACCGAAATCTTTGTTATAATTATTGTAATTATAATTTAGGATCGAATATTATTATAATTACTGAAATTGTAATTTTTTTGTCGACCATTATTATAATTATGGTAATTATAATATTTGGTTAATTATTATGATTTGAATCATATCAAAATATTAATGACTCCCGAATTAGGAAATATAGGGTTTTTGAGAAAAACCTGATATAAGGGATGTGTGAGGTCTAGCAGTCGTCAAGCAATTTTTTTCTTTGAAAAGGTTTTAGAGAGTGCTTACCAGTCGTTGTCACATAGGGTGGATTACGTAGAGACCGAAATGTTTTCGTAGCGGCTTGGAATCAACATACAATTGTGTAATCTGCTTTAACGATTAAAGGTAATCATTCATACCCTTTTCACCCCAATTTGTTCCTTGCACATGGATCCCTAGATGTGATCACTAGATTTGATTTTTTGTTGTGCCATAGGGTGTACCGCTGATTTAACATCCTGGCCTTAACATATCTCACTCCTACATATTTCTTTTAAAAGGCCTCTAGAAAATAATCCCATGTCAAGTGTTCGATTTGGGTGCCCCTCACAATGGCCTAATACCAGCGATAGGCCTCATCATGTAGCAATGACGCTGTGACACCCCAAACTCGACCAGGACGGACTTGTCCAAATTCGAAGCATTATATTAGCCACCTAAGTGATTCTCCGACTAACGACCACCCAAGACACACCCTGACCTTATAACACCTTGATCTTATCTGAATATTAGTTATTTATTAACGTGAAAGCTAATTATGAGCCAATTTTGAACTTTTCCTAGGTAATTTAACCTAAGGGTATTTTTGTCATTTTACCTCTTACGTTAAACTAACTCAATTTTAGGTCTAAATATTTTCCAACCTTCTTTTAGTCCAAATTATGCAAGCCTAAAAATTCCAGCTTAAATTGAGTTCGTTTCCTATGTCTAATTCAAGTTTTACAATTATAGACTAAATTGTAACAAATGCAAACTATCAGGACCTATTTTGAATTACAAATTAAGTTTGTTTCTATTGAATTTTACCCATTACAAGACTATTCTGAAAATGTTACCAAGTTTCCTTATCATCTAAGGCTCTAATTAGACTAATCAATTTTTAGGACTAAATTGTAACTTAAAAAATTAGAATACCAATTTAAAAAATTTAAACCCCCAAAAACCCACACAGTCGTGTCCCCCAAGTCGTGTGTCATTAAATGACCGTGTTCGTGTCGCAAAAAACTTGTAGGCAGATCATACAAGCTTGTGTATGATAGCTTCAGTTTTCGCACGCCCGTGTCACTTACCCACACGGCTGTGTGCAACCCCTCACACACCCATGTGGACAAGAACACACCCGTATGAAAACCACTGCACCTATTTTTGCGAAAAAATCATTTTTAAAACCTGATTTTACATATTAAATGGTCAATTTAACCCGATTTAACTACAATTAACTAACATACATATACACACAACTTCAATTGAATTTATTGACATCAATTAAGCCTCAATTAAATAGAATTAGACAATTAATTTCATGCACATCAAACACTAAATAAATCAAACAAGTGGCATACCTTAGTCACTAGTAAACTACTCTATGGAAGCTTCAATTAAACAATCGTTAGTATAAATTTCATGCTTCACACACCATGTTATTAATCACCATGTTATCAAGCAACAATACACCGTAAATAATTCAATAATTAAACTCAAACATGCCTCAAAATTATTATAAAACCATCCAAAATAAATGTTCAAAGTCTAGTTACAACCAAAATCAAACTAAATCCCAGGAGTTCCACAATGCCTTATTACAGTCTCTAAAAAGTGTAATAAAATCTCTACCAAGCCTAAATCTTTTGGAACTCCCTTGCTCGGCTCCTCAGCTACATAATCCCGACGATTATCAGCACAAATTTTGAGGGTGTGAGTTTTAAAAAGCTCAGTGAATGTTAATAAAAATGACTAGTAAATTAACATCCAATTCATGCTTAATTCACAACCAATCATTCACCAATTGTTAGCCAAAATAATTAAACATGTCAATTTAATTTCCATAAGCATTTTCAATACCAAAAATCAATTATTTATGGCTTTCAATTATCAATTAATTTAGCAACAATCACACATAAATATATTGGCATACATTTCTCATGGCTTAACTGGGTGATCATACTTCGGATAAACAGATCTCTGAACTCTCACAAATATCAAATACAGTCCACCGAGTTGAGCGGGCCGAAGCACACACTCCCTTATAGCGCCTCAAATAACCTATTGAGTGGAGACTCATGCTCAACACTCCCTTATCTACTCCAAACAAATCAGTCCACCTAGAGCCATATGCTCACAATGTCACAAATAAAGGTGAGTACCCACAAATCCTATGCCATGCCAATTGTATCCAATGGATCCAACATGTATGTTGCCAATATATTCAGTCAAACATAGCATATAAATCAGTCATCATTGTGCTAAATTTAATATGACAAGATGCTTATGTGTAACTTGTAACATAGCAATTTAGCACCCAATTAAATCAAGCAATTCATTTGTCAATTTTCTATATTCAATTACCAATTGTAACACCAACATATCATGATAAAAAAAATTCAGTACACATACTTTAAATCATCTTTAAAATTAATTTAATTAAATAGCACAAGACCACCCAAAAGCTTACTTACCATTTTATTCAATACAAATTCAATTTTTACACATTTAATATAAATCTTGCAAAATCAATCATTCAACCATAATTAATTCATTGAAATCATTAATTAATCTACTAATTAAACATAATCGAGGGTCAATTTACCAAATCTCCCTTAGAAACACTCACCACACAATTTTAATTCTATCACAAACAAGTGATCAACTAAGTAATTCCAAGCTTCAATTTTGGTTATCTCGATCCCCTTCAAGATTCGGAGCTTGAAAAGAGGTAAAGTAGACATTACCACCTTTCCAATGCTATTATAAACATAGTTTTTAATCAACTGTACTAATCGAAATTCTCTCACAAAGATACCTTAATGGATTTGTATTATAAAGTCAAAAACTCGATTCCTCACAAAATCGATCTCTTCAGCCCTCCTAATCACTTCGAAACATCAATACTAGACCAGATACACATATATCAATTTCACGTTTAAATCAATTTCACAAAAATCCAGAAAATTGGTTCATGAAGATGATGAAATTCAGATTTCTTCAAACTACCTAACAAATCATGCTTAATCTTGATAAATAAGACCAAAAACCTTTTAATAGATCCATTTTGAGTTGGAAAATCTATTGATTTGTGGATTTCCTCTCAAAATTCAAGATCCACCATTAAAGAACCATGTGTTCTTTGAAAAAGATGACATTGATAAAAATCCTTTAATTGACTTTCAAATCCTGTAAAAATGTTTCTAATCTTCGTAAAAATAAGTTTAGAAATAATAATTACCTTTGATTCATTCTAAATCTGTTGATTGAAAATCTTGATTTAAGAAGCTTGAGAAATTTCAGAATATTTTTGGCTACTTTCAAGAATAATTTCGGGTGAATTGAGAGAGTATTTTGAGAAGAAAACTGTTTGGATCTATTCTCTGATGATAGATCTTTAAAACCATGCAAAGAAAACAAATTTTATAGCTCTTTAATCTGATGTAAATGGTGTGAAAGTAGGCTAGATGCATTGTGTTTAAAACTGAAATAACCCACCAGAAATTTAAAAATTGGGAAATTTGCCTAATGGCCACTCCCATATTTTCCTTACTTTACCATTTAATCATTTTCCTCCAAAATTCTCAATTTTAAGGTTTATTTGCCAAATAAGTACTCCAAAATTTCCCTTCTTTTACAATTAAATCTAATTTAATTAATATTTAAATTTAACACAAATTAGCCCCCTAAATTAAATTAAAATTTACTAGAAACCCCTAAATTCGTTACTTTACACTCGAAACCTAAAAAATACACCTGACACTACTAGACCCGGTTTAGCGATATTACAAACACAGTCCCCTTAAGCTTCTATTCAGGGCTACACTCCATATCGTCAAGAATCCGCTTCGTAGCCTCCAACCAATACTTAGCTACAATGGGGATCGTCCCTGCAACACCTCTAAATAGTTTAGCCCTACTCGATCGGAGCCTCTCAGCAATAGTTCCACGATTATTAGCACTAATTTGGGCACTTGCTGCTCAATCGTAGGCTCTTGCTGGCTCTTGTTAATAGTGGGTGCACGTTGTACATTCTCCATAGCTGGCTCAGGGGTTCGCAGCCGAGACATGGATGAGTTGGTTTGGATTCTTTGACCCGGCTCTCCACAAGCTCTTATTCCTCTCGTTCTAACTCTGCGAGTGCTCATTTTAATTTTTATGTAGGCTGTCAATAAAGATAAGTTTTATCGTTATCACTTAAATATTTCAATTGTATTTTTCGTTTTATCACTTTATATGGTCTCACTATTTATTATTTTCATGGTCTAAAGTTGTCTCAGTCTAAAGCTTTCTATAGTCTCCTTTAGTTTCACAATCTATAGTTTTCACAATTCTATAGTTTTCAAAGTCTTAAATCTCACATCTAACTATCACTTACTTAGGATTGGCTTCAAGAGATCTCGACTTTCATTATAACAAATCACATGTGGCATATTTTTCCCAAAATACCCCTTTTATGATGTTTTGAAAACATTTTTACCCATAGCCCAAGTTTTGAACCGAGCTCTGATACCACTAAATGTAACCCCTCAAACTGAGCCTAGACACTACAACCTAATCTAAGTAGTTACATTGGCCATGGAGATGGCCAAAACATTTTTATGAGAAAAACTCACTTGTCTTGAAGATATGTTATTTTTAAAACATTGTGTTCCTTTCAATAAAAATTTATTTGTTCTTTTTTTAATTAAAAATATTTGTATTGTAACTTAGTGCATAGGCTAATAATCACTAAAATGTTTATTGACCGTTTAAAAATCACATAAAAACAATTCATGCAATATTATCCAAAAATATCAAAATAGGAATCCTATGCCACAGTTCATAATTTAAAAATAAAGTCAAAAAAGTTATTAAGATAACCCAAATTAAAGTCCATAATAAAAAAAATTCAAAATGAACTCATATAGTTCATAAAAGTCCCACATTAATTGAAAAAAAAAACACCTATGACCAAAAGATCATTACTCCGAGAGCCCCTCCGAAGATCTGAATTCAAGCCTCAATTACAATAATTACCTGAGACAAACGCATAACATGGGTGAGCTCTAAAAGGCTCAAAGTGAGATCATCACAAACATATATTTCAGCATGTAGCATAACACATCCAAATCATTGTAAATATAACCTTCACAAAATTCACATATCATTAGATTTAATGAACGTAACAAGTTATGCTTTTGTAATAATGCACATTTCAGAGGATTTCCTACTCATTTTCACTACACATTAATATCGAGTTCCCTAGAACTCGTCCATCTTGTTAGACACCATTTGTGGACAAGCCACCACATAAATACCGATAACTGGTCACATAATACATCGTGGACAAGCCACCACATAATTGCCAATAACGGACACATAATCGCAGTTAAACTACCACATAGCTTCCTCCTTTCACAATCCCACCCTATGCATGTGATATGGCCATTTTAACACATATGTTTCATTTTTCACATTTTTCACATATTCATGTTCGTAACTCATATTTCTCGGTTTTTACACATATGCATGTATCATGCTCATATTTTCACATGTCACATAGTTTTCACTTTAGCATGCTTTAATATGCATATTTATATGAAAACATGGATCTTAGCATACACATACATATATCACATGTTTAGATCATCACATATCAATCTAGCCATAAATCACATAACATAAAGTTGAGATTGACATTATGTACATCACATATCACAAATGATGGATTTTCACAACACTTAATAGTTTAGGACACTTACTTGGATTCCTCTTTGACTGAGTTTTTCAAATCCACTCAAGTACTTAATTTACTCACTAATTAATTAATTAATTAAAATTTTATTAAATTAAATAACATTATATTTCACTTAAAACGAGAGCTAGATCCCACACCTTAAACCGTAGATCTGATTACCACAATCCTATTAGAGGAGATTTCACTTGGATCTAAACTGGTAGATGAATCTACCGCATCAAACACATATTTTAATTAGACCTATCGGATTTGATTTTTAACACTTAAAGTTTTAATTATTCGAAATAGTTCTCACCATCACTTACCCTTTAAGACTTCAATTAGTTGTTTTCATTATCACACTAAGGATCTCTTTGATTGACGTCGTTTGGTCCTTCAAGTTGATACGAAATCACATTAGTACTTATGTTAAACCAATAAAAAAATAACTTGATGATATTATCACTCTATACCATTTGGCCAAACCATGGTATTTCTAAAATGAAGAATTTTACGAATTGAACAACTTTAATTGTACTCGATTTAATATGATATGATCAAAGAATCTAGAATGGAATGAGATCAAAATTTGAGTGATCTAGAAATAAATTATTGAATAAGTGAAAGAAAAATATGAGTTTTAGACACTAAGGAATTGGCAAAAGAAAGAGAAAGCAAAAAGGAAAATTTTGGTCACCGGCGGCAGCGGCTCAACGGTGGTCCTACTATAGAGGAGCGACAGTCTGACGATAATGAGAAATTATTAAAAGGAAGAGATTTCAGTCACTACAATTGGAAGAAAGGAGAAAAGAGAAAAATAAGAGAAAATAGGTGAATTAGGAGGAGAAGACACGATGGTTCGCGGTAGCTCACGATGGTGGAAGAGAGGAGTGAAAAGAGGCAACGTCTACGGTGGTTAAGAGGTCTTTGATGGTGGTGAAAGGCTCGGTTGTGGTGGTTAGAGAACAAAATTTGAAAGGATATGGTGGTGGGTCTATTTTGATTTGAGAGAAAAAGAAGATGAAGAAAATGAAAAAAATAGAGATTATAGTGCAAATGAAGGTGGTGGACGGCAGAAGGGGTGTGTGTAGCTTGGTCAACTATGACCAGGTTTATTGTATCACAATATTATGGAAAGGGAGGAGGTTTTGAAAAGGGAGATAAACAATGAGCGAAAAAGGGGATGTGTCTCACAACATAAGGCAAATTTGACTTGTTAATGGAGGAAAGGAATCCTCCACATATGGAAACAATGGGGGTGGATGGCAAGCCTTGAATGCATATTCTGATTATGTGCAAAAATTTAATTAAAAAAATGAGAATGTGAGGGTTAAAACGAGGGACTTCTAGGATAGTTAATGAACTTCTTTCCACTAAGCCACAACACTTCCTTGTGTTCATTTTTGCACAAATAATTTAAGACATAGGTGATGGCAGTTTCAGTATCTTACAATTAATAGAAAAATGGGATGTGACAATGTAGCCCACTACATAATAAGCATTGTATTAGTTTCTGCTCAGTTTCCTTGCCCTGGAATTGTTGTTTGGTCTCCACTTTTCGTTAAGTGGTTTCCCATTACCACTATTTTTGTTTCCATTTCTAACCTATTCTTTTTCATCTCCCCTACCATTACCTTTCTCTTTAGGCTTGAAAGACTCAAACTTTTTTTCGGAACAAGCTCGATTAAGGGCTCCGCTACGATCGTGACTTTGGTAAGTTCCTTGACTCCTCGACGTTACAACTCTGGCTTTGCCCATGACTTTAGCTTATTTATAAAGGAGACAATGCCTTACTCTCATCTTAATAAAAAATTGGGAACATGAGTTCATTGATCTCCCGCACTTGCTCCCTAATAGTACCTTGTTGTGTAAACCAACACAACTTAGCCCAAGCCTCATCCTTGGCATATTCCTGGTAAAACTACCCATTGAATTCCTTTTGGAACTCATCCCAAGATCTAATTGTGAGCCCACTATGTTTTTCATCTATGGACCTAAGATGCCACCATAAAGGAGAGACATCAATGAAATATATAGTAGCAGTATGTACTTTAGTAGCATTGTAACACCACTAACCCATACATATTGTCGGGATAGGATTACGGAGCATTACTGAATAAACATAACCTAAATCATTCATTTCTTCACATTTCAATAAACATAGCATAAACCAATATTATACATGCATATCGTCCCTTATTCAAGCCCTTGAGGCCTTAAAATCACTTTATAAGTGTTTTAGGACTAAATTAGGAACATTCGAAACATTGAAGAAACAGTTAAAAAAATTCAATTGCAGGGGTCACAAGGCCGTGTGACTCACACGATTGAGACACACATCTGTGTCTCTGGCCGTGTAACATTCAAAATAAGGACACACGGCCATGTCCTAGCCCGTGTAACTCTCTAACTTGGATCACACGGCCAAGCCACACGCCCGTGCGCCAGGCCGTGTGCTACCTGACTTACTCCCTAAACACTCAACAGGTGACACACGGCCATGTGGCCAAGCCGTGTGTCTCACACGACCAAGTCACACACCCGTGTGCCTGGCTGTGTGAACCTAAAATGTACCTTAAACAGTAGGTTTACCATTTCCTATTTGCTTGGCATTAATCAACTCAAAAACCAATCATTAAACCTATTCAAAACACGACCAAACATACTCAAAACATGCCAAAACAATCATCTTAGGTTCCTAACCAATGTACCTTCATTGGTACCACAATTTATAACATCAAAACATATCATCAATGCATCATTCCAATCAAATTTTTAAACATGCCAAAATCAATCAATTTAGCCTAGTTTATAACTACCTAAAACATCAAACTTAAATTCACATACACCTAACAAGACTTGGTTTCAAACAACATGGTAAAATATGGCTCCAAACACAAACATATACTTATATACTAAAACCAACACTATACTTAGAACTCCATTTACAATCCATTCAAAAAATAACTATCAACTAAGACATCCTAGGTGTAATAGCCCGATTATAGTTAAATCAGAATAGTGGTTTTGGAACCACAAATTCAAGGTCAAAAATTTATTTTAATATTATTTTTGGTATTCACAGCATGTGATTATATATGTGTGAAAGTTTTGTAAAAAAAATACTGTTTGAATGCTTAATTTTGTAAAAAGGACTAAATCGCGTAAAGCGTAAAAGTTGTGTTCTATAAGCTAAAGGTGTTTAATAGCTATAGAACATTAAAGTAAAGGTCCTTAAGTGGTAAACAAACCATAAATGAGATAGTGAAAGATGTTGGCTTGGAAATTGTGTAATTATTAAAGTTTATAAAGGTTAATTAAGTAAAATAGTAATTAATGTTAAAAATAAACAATACAAAATTATCAACATCTTCCATTACCATCATCCACCAATTTTTAGAAGGGAAAAAATCCATTTTTGTGCTAAACATTCGGCCAAGCTTGTAAGCTCAATTAGTTATGCGTTTTTGTCCCCTTTTTTTATGATTTCTATGTTTTTGAGATCGTTGCTTTGTGTTTTAACTAGCTCATGCCCTAATTTTTGAATTGGTTGATGAATTTTTGAGTTGCCATTGATAATAGCTTGATGTTTTTGAATGTTGATGATGGAAATGAATAATTGTTGATAGATTAATATGTTTTGTAAAGTGATTTTTGACAAAAATTTCAAATAGGGATTAAATTATGAAATATGCAAATTGAGTGGTTGAAATGTGAAATAAATGGAATTTTTTGGCTGCTAGGGGCACTATGGTAATTTTCCCAAATGGTTCTTGTTGAATTTTATGAATTTTGTGTATTTGTGAAATAGGGGCTAAATTGTAAGAAATGTAAAAGTTTAGGGCCAAGGTGCAAATTGGCTTAAATATGTGATTTTGGAATGATTATATTATTAAAGAGTTAATTTTGAATACATATAGATCAAGAAAAGAGGAATCTGGAATTAGATCGGGGGAAAGGCAAAATTATCGAGTAATCAATCCGATTCGAAAATTCCTAGTACGAGGTAAGTTCGTATGTAAGTAATGCAACATCAAATTATTATGTATTTAATTTTTTCATATAGCATGAATTGTATAATTTCTTTGTGAATTCATTTGATGATGTTCCAATATCGATTTGAGATTTCGTGTAAGACCATAGTTGGGCTATTGGCTTCGATTTGAGATTTCGTGTAAGACCATAGTTGGGCTATTGGCATCGATATGAGATTTCCATGTAAGACCGTGCCTGGGACATGACATTGGTACGATACATTATGTATGAGTTTTCTCGAGTATCCTTACTATTCCAAGTGGTTCAACGGGTAATCCAAAGATTATGTCAAAGAAAAGACAAGGTATGATCATGTTGAAAGGATACAGGTATGTACGAAAAATTCATGATTAATGAACTCGATGTATATTGGACATTTTGGCAAGAATGTAAATGAGTAATTCATTCTTATGAGAATGATCTTATGATGACCTTGTGATTATAGGTCTATACTTATGAGGTATAAATATGTGGTAAATTTGATTGATGATTGTGTGAGGCTTTTAGGCCAAATTATATTGAGACATGATATGTTTAAGTCTTTGTTGTTGATGTACAGGTGAAATTGGCCAATGAATGACATGTAAATATATGATAATTATTAGCTATTGGAATAGCTAGTTATGGATATGCTTTGGTGTTATGTGTGTCGAAATAAATGTTAATACAAAGAAATCATGAAAGAGTAAAATTTGCAATACAACAGTTTTGGACAAAAGCAGTTGTATAAATTTGAAAAATCACCAAAACTTATGGGAATTGCATTAGAGATTGAATAAGACATGAAATTAAAGCTTATTGAGTCTGGTTTCACATAGAAGAAACGGTGTAAGCAAAAGAATCTCATATTATGAGATATTTGAATTTTTTTGAGATAAGTTCAGAATGATTTCAGGATCCCCTATTCTGATTTTGGAAAATAATTAAAAATTGTATAAAAATAATTATGAGTATAATTTATATTTTTAAAATTCTTAATGAGTCTATTTTCAATAGAAACAAACGAGAACATCATCTAAATCTCGTACTAAGAGATAATTAATTTTTAGAGAAGAAAGGTCAAAATTGTCAGACAGCAAAATAGGGACGACTTTGAAGAATTAACTGTACTTATTGGCTAAACCAAAAATTCTGAAAATTTTATGGTAAGAAGATATGTGAGTCTAGTTTCGGTAAAATCAGGCATATCTTAATTTGGAGTTCTGTAGCACAAGATATAAATGATTTAGTGACTATGACTTGAGTAGACAGCTTGGTGTGAAATGAGTAAATAGTGGAACTATGTGTAATTATGATTGTATTATCTTGAGAACATATTGTGAGGATTGGTAAAAGCATGTTAACAGATTGCTTATTGTTTACATACCAACTTACTAAGTTATATAGCTTACCCCTTTTCTTTATTTTTCCTATAGTGTCACAGATGCTAGCTCGGGTTGGAGATCGTCGGAGATTCTATCACACTATCAAGCTATTGATCGGTATCAACGTATTCAAGCATTTTAAGTTTATGGCATGTATAGGGGGTCAGTAATTTTTTGTATGAGTTATTAAGTTTTGGCCAAATGTTTTGGCTTGTAATGGTTAAAGGTTTGATTTATGTGTAGCCACTTAACTTGGCTTATATTGGCTAATTGGTTGTAAGCCTATATATATTAATTATATGTCAAAGTTTGGTGATGTGAGTTGTGTTTGCATGATACATGATGAGTTGTGGGATCCTAATTTTTTGATGACGTCATAAGCAGAGAGTTACATAGGCTGAGGACACGGGAGTGTCTCAAGCCACATTGGCGTGTGACCCTCCAAAACATGAAAATTTTCTTAGTGTTCCAAAGTTTCTGGTTTAGTTTCGAATCACTTCCAACGTATGTTTAGGGCCTCGTAGACCCTTATAAGGGACGGTATGCATGTGTATAAATAGTTTCAAATTGAATGAAATTTTATGGCCCGGTTTTGTATGGTTTCTTGTGTTAAGACCGGTAATGCCTCGTATCCTGTCCTGGCGTCGGACACGGGTAAGGGGTTTTACACTAGGTACATGCCATCATAAAAGGTAAACATCACCACATTTGAGGTCTAGATCATTGTTGGATACTGGGTCGGTGATCAAAAGAGAAGTACCTAACCTGCGTACGGAAAATAAAATCGTACGCTGAGTAAAACACAGTGATATTTCTATAATCTGAACATTTAAAGAAATAATGATACATGAATGCTCAAATTAAATTATACAATCACATTATTATCAAAATAAGCAATTACAATTTATCACCATCTCGATTTCATGCATAATACCACATTATTTCATGATTTGCTCAACTTCACAAGTACTCTTCCATTAGTTGGTTTAACATATAACTCAATTAATATCACTTGCTATAAAATAGCTTTTCATAATTCATTCAACAATTGATTTTAACAATGTCATAAACCAACTATGTTCAATCCATGAGTACATTACTCATATATCTCATTTATGATCACAACATTTTCACATTTCATTTTTTAGTCCACTTTTTCATTTCCAATTCACATATTTTGCCATTTTTAACATCAATTACATAGCTTTATTATTTAATTACCCCTATTAACACGACTCAGACTCAGACGGATACACAGATCCAACCAACACGCCAGTTTGGCACCCAGTGACTCATTAGATAAATTTGAAGTAATAACTGCACCTAGCATTAAATAAATTGACACCCAGTGTCTCATTGATTAAACCGAAGCAAATTGGCACCTAGTGTTTCATCGACTCGAATTCAAACAAATCCCTAAACTCTTCCTATTCTATGGCATACCATCTATATCCGACTTATCCCGAAATAGTTAATAAGGTTCCATTTCACTTTCAATATATATCCAATATCAAATTTTCATATAAGCACATTATCAGATATACATATATATTCAATTCAATCTATATAAATTCAATAAATTCATCACATACCAAATCAATCCATTTCAATTGACTATGAATTCAATTCAATTGTAAAACACAATAATTCTCGCCTCCAATGCTTACCGTATGTAATAAATAAAAATGCAATAATTTACAACTTAGTTTGGATTATAGAAACACAAATTGTGGATTCCGAGCTATTCGACGTCGATTTTATCCTTCCCCTTTTTAGTCAGTGATTCCAATACGATGTTAGCTACGGAATTCAAACAATTAAAATGCATCAATACAACACAATTCAATTCTATATCGAATATTTTAATTTTTGCTCAATTTTTGCTTAAATTTCAATTTAGTCCTTAAACCGAGACTAATTTTTAATCTTCACATTAGATTCTATATTTTCATACTCATTTAATTTCAAACTAAAATTATCTCATTATTTTCAATTATACCCCTAAATTTTGAATTTTTCACAATTTAGTCCCTATACTCAAAATCAAGAATTAACTTCACTATTTAGTCCTTTTTCACTTTATACATTGAAATCTATCAATTTAATCCCTAGTATTTGAAATATTCAATAATATTAACATCCAAAATTCTAAGCAATACTAAAAATTACAACACGGGTCGACTAGCCTTAAGTATCGGGATTCCAAAAACATAAAAATTATAAGAAACTGGAATGAATTGCACTAACCAATTAAGCTTAAACCCTTAGTCGTGTGTCTTTCTCTTCTTATCTTTTTTCTTTTTCTTTCCTTTATTTTCAATTCGAATTACATGTATTTCTTTCACATTTCTCCATTTTCTTTCTATTATAATTTCATTTATTATATATTATATATTATATAATACATATATACATACTTTTAACTATTATAATATATATAATTAGTTTACATTTATGTTATATATATTTCATTAATGTCATCCACTAAATAAAGCAAATGAATATTTGCTACTTTAGTCCCTCAATAAAATTTTAATTTATAAATCAAAATTTACCCTATATGCGATTTAGTTCTTATACTATAATAACTCTGAATTCATACAAGTTCACTTAACCAAAATCTAATTAACTACACAACTAACTTCTTAAATATTTTTGATTTACGGGAAGGAAGTCCCGAGAATATACTTTCTAACACCCTTGACTATTGAGTCATTACAAGCATCATCCATTATGCTTTTGGCATGAAAGTATTGCTCCACCCACAAGAAGTTGTCCACATCCCTTATAAACCTCATCCCCGTAAACTCTTTCGGCTTGGGGAGATCTACCTTATGCTTTGGTGTCGCAGACAACATCCCATTACACAAAGTAGCTTTCCAGATAGTGAGCTTCTTAATTTGTTCCTTCAAGGCCGTCAGCATGACCTCGAGAGCATTATCCTCTTCGTTAGCTTAACCGTAGTGGAACTGAGCACCTTTTGCATTACTTCCACATTGGAATCGAGAGACTCCAACACAAATTCCCTAAGTTTCTCTTTCATTGAGCCCAAGTCATTGATGCGTCCCTTAACTACCTTGAGTGTCTCACCCTTATATCCCCCAAGGACTCCTCGAGATTGACCACTCAACTTTCTAAAGCCAATAACATATCCCTTTACCGACTAGCTTTCTTGGCCCTCCTACGGGTCTCTATTGGCTCAATCTGATCTTCTACTCCTTTTGTCGTCTCGACCGATGCAATCCATGTGACTTTAGGTGATTTCTTGGTTTCAAATTCACCTAAGTCAGCCTAACTCTTGAAAAGTGAGAATTCTTGATAGAAATTCTTCAAGGCACTGAAAATAAAATAGAAACAACTCAAAATGAAAGAGCAATGAAAAAATAAAAAAATACCACAACAAAGCAAAAGCAAGCCAAGTGTTTGAGTAAATACTTAGGATTATAACTGAGTGTTTACAAATGAGAAGGAAAACCTCTATTTATAATTGAACTCCCCTAGATTCAATGGTATATCTCGCTTTACATCGATGGTCTAGATTAAAGCTTATCTACAATTGAGATTTTAAAGGGATTGAGTCAATCCTTTAAGATTACAAAAAAAAATCTTATAAGGTATCCAATCTTCTAATATTAGTTTCCATATTTACCATAGCAACCCTAATTTTTCATAAGTTTTTCATTGGGCCACCAAGGCTTCATGTAGATGGGTTTCTCTATATGTTCCATGAATTAGACTAGTGTAAGTGGGTCAAATGAGCCCCATTTAATAAATTGACCCTCATGGGACGATCTTTGCACATTCATCACGGGCTTTGATCCACGACTTGTGACATAAGGTAGAGCATAGGAGTGTGCTAATACAATCTCTAAGTTAATTTTTGTCCAACCTCTATTAGGGGAACTAAGAGGTGAACTAATAGCTATACATGTAGTTTGGAGTGACGATAACTCTAGAATATAGCGTTATCTATAGTACTTTTTAGCTTATAATTCATGCAAATTCTAAGTGGTCGATAGAAATTTTTGTATTTTTATCTATAATTTTGTTTTATTAAGTAACTCTATGAAAATCTGTTATATTGACTAATTATTATGTTGAACACATGATTTATCATCTTTAAAGGAAGTCATTGGATTAAATGGAAAGAAGTAGTAGAAGTATACGTGCTGAGGCCCAATGTTGTAGCATGGAAAGAAGTAGTAGAAGTACATGTGTTGAGGCCCAATGTCGTAGCATCGGACCAACGAATAGGGCATTGGAACTCTATATTTTTAGACGCCTAAATCAGCTTTTTGGGCTTAAAAACTCGTCCCAACCCAATGCTGGAGGAGCTTATCAGGCTAGGATGTCCAACATAAGCCCAAACCATATACCCAAGGAAAGAATTGGAAAAATCAAAGGATAAATGAATTACTCTTCAACCTCCTCAACTGCATGTCATAAATTAAGAAGCAAACTTTTACTGTTGGGAATAAGGGAATTGGTTGTTGTATGCTTATACTGCAGGTATCTTGCCCTTGTCTCAAGAGTTTTCGAGAGTTTCTTAAGCTATGACATAAATAGTTAACTTATCAGATTACGTTCTTCAGAAAAGCTAAGCAAATTTTCAAGAATACTAAATCAGGAAATTCAAAATCTAGAAGTGTCCTCTCCTCTTTCCTTCTAAACTGATCCTAGAGCATGAAACCCTAATAACCATGATAATAGCTTAAGTTTCATCGATATTTACCAGGTATCAAATGTCGATGGATTTTACTAAATAAAACGAACCAAAACCTTCAAGCTAGCCTTAATTCTAGAGCTTTCTTGGATGTTGCAGAGAGAATTTAGAGAGAAAATAAAATTTGTCAAAGAAAGCACAAAGCTTGGTCAAGAAGCTAATATTGGCGTTATACCGATACACACAGAAGGAAAAACTTAGTGGGCAAGTTTATTCTCCCCACTATCCCTCTTTTGACAACCGTGACTAATAACTTTCTCTCTCTTCTTAAGTGCATGTCTTCTCAATATCAGATATCTTGTCTCATTCTAACTAACCCTCTCCAAGCCAATTATCTAGTTCAACCAAAATAATAAGGCTAACAATACTAAGAAATAAGCACTAACGTCTATTAGCTGGAGTGGCGTGCACTCTGTAAAGGGGCTTTGTCAACCGCTAAGCTCGCCTTAACACGGATTTCGCAAGTAGGCGTACTCATAGTCTTCAAGCACTTAACAAGTTCTTAACATTTTAGTTGCTTAGAATTTATTCTATAAGCTTATCTCCATAAACAATACTCAAATTCCCTAAACTGTGCAGGGCCGGATGTTACACAATAGTAATGCAAAGGAGAAGAGAGGAAAAGGAGCAACATGAGTAGTACCATGGAGAACCACTGGAATTGACGTTAGAATTTTTCTTCCTTTAATCTTTTATTTTTCTCCATGTTGATAAACATAATTACAACTTGGTTTTTTGCTTTTAATTTAATTATGATGACTTAATTTTGTTGATGCTAGATTAATTACGATTTTTTTAGTTTAGTTATTAATGCTCTGTTGAATATGTTTTATGCATTTGGTTGTTTTACTCGTTCAAGTATTATCATGATCATGTTTGCTTATGCATCAATAACATGGGTAAGTTTATGAATTACTCTATTGATCTGAAAAGATGATAATTAATGGACACACTACTTGAATGGTGCATATTTGATTTCTTAATAATCAAATTAGTAATAATATTGAGGAATATTGTTACCTTGCACTCCTGAACCAGTTTTTCCATTCATTCATTCCAAAATGCCAAATGATTTTTCTGTCTTAACCATAATGATGTCTTAATCTGGAATGAGATACTCTCTGTTCTTCAAAATAATCTTTTATTTCATTTTTAAGAAAAAGAGATGTTCCATGGTATTGAAGGATAGGTTTGAATTTATAAAAACTAATAACTTGGGTTTATGATAATTTGTAAAATACATATGCTTGTGACAAGGAGGATAAGTCACAAAAAGCTTTTTCATTTTTATTTCTAATACTAATATTAGAAAGTGAAGAAAGTGCGGTTTTTATAGTTGAAATAAAATGAGTTGTATTTTTAGTTGTTTTATTAATTCTTTCTTGATTTGCTTTATTATTGTGAATGAAGTTCTCAATCATTTTTTTTGTTGATTCAAGAAAAAGTTGGGTATTGGTTCTTGGAATATTAATGATATATAGAAGAATATTCATGTATATCTTTTCAATGAAAAATTATATAAAAAAATAGAATTTATGGATTAATCGAATATTTCTTCTTTTTACTATTTGCCAAAATTTTTTTGTTGATTCTACTATTTTGTCCTGATAACTTATTTTTTTTAGAACTACTATTTACTTCTTGAGCTAGAAATTCATTTTTCTTCTCTTAGTCAGATCTTTTATTTTTTTTCTGTTAATGAATAATTTGTCCACGCCATAGATTGAATTTGAAGGGATGATTTGTGAATCATCTTATTACTGATTATCAAATCCTTTTTAGTTTCGCCCAATTCATATGGTTCTCTCAACCCAAAAAATGGAATTGGATTTATTTTTGAAAGTTCTTTTATTATTCCCTTTAGAAATAGAATGCTTTGAGTGATCCATTTTTTTGTTTCTTTTGAAGCTTTTTGAAACAATTTAGTTTTTTCTTTTAAAATTGTTAAAGCTATAAAACATTTTTTTTCCATTTTTTTTATTTTTTTAGTTCTTTAAAAATAGGCTCAAAAAACGAATGTCATTTTCGAGGAGAGTCGAAAGGTAGTTCAGTTTCCATTCCCCAAACTGTTAAAAAGCAAAAATCCTTCTTTTGACCTTTCTTTTTTTCATTGGATCTTTATGAGAGGGTTGTAATTTAAATCTGTGCCAAGGTTTCAGGCAAAAAGGAAATAGGATCTTTATCTGAATACCGTCTGTTAACCAGTTTTTTGGAAATTCTGTTTCGAATAATTGAACACCATTATAAGTGCATTTAACATGCATTTCTCGATTCCAATCTGTTAAATCCTCAGACCACTCAGGAAATTGAAATAATAACATACGAGCAATATTTTTAACTATTATCAGTGAAGGTAATATAAAATATTTTCTAAGAATTGATTGGGTTATTAACACGGAGCCCCTTATTACTTGAGCAAGTAAAACACTATCCCAAGCTTCTGCTATTTCTATCCTCATTTTCTCTTCTCTTTTGCATTTTCTCTTTTGGCCTCATCTTTTTTCTCAATCTTTTTTTCTGTATAATCAAAAATTTTTGATTCTTTGTTTTTACATATCCAATTTTGAGATATTCATTTCAGCGGTCCAGAAATATCAAAAGAAAAAAAGAGTGGTTTGTCTACTTGTCCAAAAAAAGTAGGGAATGTACATTTGCTTGAAACAGCTCCCAAGTAATTGTTTTATGCCTTTGGGCACGCATGGAACCTTTTATTATGTCGCGCCAAAAATCTGATTGTTGCGAATAGCGTATCAAAGCCACTTCGTCTGTTTGATCAGCATCATTAGCATCCTTGGTATTAGTATAAGTGTCGGCGTTTGCCTGGTTATTAGTAAAAATCATGACGCGCTTGGATTTTCTTGAACGAATTTCATGCTCTGCTGTTACATTTTCCTTGTTTTCTCCCTCTTGTTGTTCTAAATCGTCGATTAATTTGTATGACCATCGAGGAACTTTTTTACTTATTTCTTTTATTCAAATAGATTTTTTCTAATTATTTGATTGTTCGGATTAGTTATAACTATATTGAATAAAAATTTCAAAATTTTGACTCGATCCTAGGAATTGATATTTCCCTATTCATCTTCTGTCAATGTCAATAAAGAGAGTTCTTTTTCTGTTGCTAATGATTTTATATTGAGTGTATCTAGTGTCTGTTCAAGTTCATGATAATCAGTAGCAAGAAGTAGAGCATGAATCTTATTTATCCAAAATAGATCCGTGTTTTTTTTATAAGTTTGATTTATGCTTAAAAGAGAACCCCATTTTTTGATTCTTCTGCGGTAGGGTCCATGCAAGAATATAGTTTAGGCAAGTATTCTCTTTTAGTTTCATTATTAGAGAATCGAGTCCTTTTTTCAGGTATGCCCAGATCAAAAGATTCCTTATCTAAAGATTTGACTCTTTTTATAAACTCCTTTCTAAAATTTCTTCTTTTTAGTTTATTGATAAAACTCCAATCAGTATACAATTCATCAGAAAACAATTTTTCTGGTGTGAAAAAAAATATATATTTTTGTATCATTTCCCCAAAAGTTACTAAACTGAGTGGATACGTAAAAGATATTTTTTCTTTTCCATCACTTTGACATGTATAAAAAAATTATTGTGACATTCCATTTTTTATAGCATTTTCAACCCGATCATTTTTTATATATCGCAAAGGTCGATTCCATCATTTAGAATAAAAAAGAAGTGTTACAAGAGGTTTTTCAATCCATAATAAATATTTATCTTCTTTTTTTTTTAAATATTTCTCACTTCAAACTTTCTTGATTCCCATCCAGATAAGAAGTTTCATAAACCGGTCTATTTTTATAGTATGTCTCTTTAAAACGAAAGTGGAGTTCGCCTTTTTTTCCTTTCCAGTCAGTCGTAGCTTTTCTGTTTCATCGATTTTGCTCGGATCCACCTCTTCCTTCGAAAAAAGGGAAGATGAAGTATTTTCTTCGGTCCCCTGTTTCTGGTTAGCCCCTCCCCCTTCGGAAATAGTTTCTATTTCTATGTTTCTTTCTTCCTCACTTTCCCCCACTTCTTCCGTTTCAGAAATTCCTTTCAGTTTCTTAGTTAGAATGGGTGACAATATTCTGCCTAAATTGTAAACACAGGTAATAAATAACAGAATACTAAAGATTCGAGCCATAGAATTTCTAAATTCTGATACAAGATACTTATTAGATCGAATAAGTACATTAGACCTAATTAAATTATTTTGTTGTATCCAGACTAATACCAACCCAACCCATTTCATCAATAAAATATGACCAATTAACCAACCAACAAAACTAATTGTTACAAATAACATATTATTGTTGCACCGAAACATATAGTTATTGACCAATCTGGCTAACATTGAACTTGGTAAAATGAAACTGTTGAATAAGTGAATAATGAGATTATTCAGGAATACACATTGAAAGCTAAGATTACGCATTGAATTTCTAGTAGGATGTCTATGATCGAAAAAGTCTTTGTGATTGTTCTAGAAGAAATGAAACAAAAGATACGGTTATGAACTTAAAATCATCAAGTATATCAAAATGACTGGTATTATTATTACTGATCAGTAAAATTCACATTAAAAAAAGGGGGAATTTTTTTGGTTTTATGGTAAAAAATTCATTCATCTCAGTTACTTTTCAAGAAGAAAAAGAAGAAAATAGGGGGTCTGTTGAATTTCAAATAGTTAGTTTCACCAATAAGATATGAAGACTTACTTCACATTTGGAATTGCACAAAAAAGACTATTTATCCCAGAGAGATCTACGTAAAATTCTAGGAAAATGTCAACGACTGCTATCTTATTTATCAAAGACAAATAAAATACGTTATAAAGAATTAATTGGTGACTTGGATATTCAGGAATCAAAAAATCGTTAATTTGCAAATTTTGATTTAGTCGATTTATTAGATTTTCAATTTGATGTACTTCTTTTCATTTTCAACAATTCATGTAAGAATGAATCGAGGAAAAACTTATGAATCTATCAGCTATAGAAAAAGACCTCATGACAGTCAATATGGGGCCTCACCACCCATCAATGCATGGTGTTCTTCGTCTCATCGTTACTTTAGATGGTGAAGATGTTGTTGACTGTGAACCAATATTAGGTTATTTACACAGAGGAATGGAAAAAATTACGGAAAACCCAACAATTATACAATATTTGCCTTATGTAACGCGTTGGGATTATTTAGCCACTATGTTCACGGAAGCAATAACCGTAAATGGACCAGAACAGTTGGGGGATATTCAAGTCCCTAAAAGGGCCTACTATATCAGAGTAATTATGTTGGAGTTGAGTCGTATAGCTTATTATCTATTATGGCTTGGACCTTTTATGGCAGATATTGGTGCACAACCCCCTTTTTTATATTTTCAGAGAAAGAGAATTAGTATATGATTTATTCGAAGCTGCCACCAGTATGAGAATGATGCATAATTATTTTCATATCGGAGGAATGGCGGCCGATCTAACTTACGGCTGGATAGATAAATGTTTGGATTTCTGTGATTATTTTTTAACAAGAATTGTTGAATATCAAAAACTTATTATGCGAAATCTTATTTTTTTAGAACGAGTGGAAGGGATAGGCATTATTGATGGAGAAGAAGCAATAAATTGGGGTTTATTCAGCCCAATGCTACGAGTTTTTAGAATCAAATGGGATTTTTGAAAAGTTGATCATTATGAGTGTTACGACGAATTTGATTGGGAAATCCAGTGGCAAAAAGAAGGAGATTCATTAGATCGTTATTTAGTCTGAATAAGTGAAATGAAAGAATCTATAAAAATAATTCAACAAGCCCTGGAAGGAATTCCAGGTGGTCCCTATGAGAATTCATAAATTTGATGCTTTGATCGAGAAAGGGATCCAGAATGGAATGGTTTTGAATATCGATTCATTAGTAAAAAACCTTCTCCCATATTTGAATTATCGAGACAAGAACTTTATGCTAGAATGGAAGGCCCAAATGGAGAATTACGAATTTTTCTGATAGGGGATCAAAGTAGTTTTCCTTGGAGATGGAAAATTCGCCCGCCGGGCTTTATCAATTTGCAAATTCTTCCTTAGTTAGTTAAAAGAATGAAATTGGCTGATATTATGACGATAATAGGTAGCATATATATCATTATGGGAGAAGTGGATCGTTGAAATGATAATTTATACGACAAAAGTAGAAGATATCAATTCCTTTTACACATTGGAATATTTAAAAGGGGTCTATAGGATCATATGGATGTTGGTCCCTATTTTGACTCTTGTTTTGGGAATCACAATAGGTGTACTAGTAATTGTATGGTTAGAAAAAGAAATATTTGTAGGAATACAACGACGTGTTGGGCCTGAATATACCAATCTTTTGGGCATTCTTCAAGCGCTAGCAAATGGAACAAAACTACTTTTCAAAGAAAATATTCTTCCATCTAGAGGCAATACTCGTTTATTTAGTATTGGACTGACTATAGCAGTCATATTAATTTTACTAAGTTTTTCAGTAATTCCTTCTAGCTCTCGCCTTATTTTAGTCGATCTCAATATTGGTATTTTTTTATGGATTGCCATTTCAAGTATTGCTCCCGTTGGACTTCTTATGTTAGGATATGGATCAAATAATAAATATTCCTTTTTAGGTGGTCTACGAGCTGCTGCTCAATCGACTAGTTATAAAATACCATTAACTCTATGTATTCTATCAATATCTCTACGTGCGATTCGTTGAAATAGAAACTTTTATTTTACCTATTCCTTTCGTTCTAGAAAATAAGTTGAGTTGATAAACTAAATTAGATAGTTATATATGAGTGAAAGAAAGCAGCTTATAAATTTGCAGTAAATTAAACAAAAAAATAGAATCTCATTTCCTATGTACAAGAGTTAAGTGGAAGAAAACGTAAGCGGAAAAAGTCTTTACCCCAAGACGGGTTGATTAGTCAATCTAGCTTGAAGCGGGCTCAGAAGATCAACCATATAGAGTTTTCGCTATCCTTTGTATGGATTCCCATACATGTATTGCTAAACAAACGGAGGATTGAACAAAAAACGAGTGGATGGTTAGGAACACCAAAATACATAAAGGATTGGTAATGGAGATTATGTAAATTATATAAAAAGAGACTTCTGGATAACATAAAAAGAATACTAATTGGGGCTTTAAATTCGTAGAAATGACTAGGCAGTACTCCCCATGATTTCGATCCAGAGTATCCTCCTATCTGCCAATTAAAGTAATGACTATTAGGAACGAAATAATCCTTTACTATTTTTTAGTTTAAGCCCCATTCGTGGTTTTATTAGATCCGAAAGCAGAATAGAAACAAAAAAGAATAAAAAAGAAATCTTTTTTTTATTCTTTCTTTCATAGATATAGAGAGATCTAATCCGTGCCATGATTTACGAGCTAATGGAATGTTTCATTTTTTTCGTAATAGAAAACAATGGGTTGAAATATCTATTGATATTCTACAAGAATATTTTATTGAAGGCTTAAGTTATTACTCAACAAATCAAAATTGAAATTATGAACGGGTGAGATCAATTCAGAAGCACTTATTTTTTATTCTTCATAATATAGCAGACATAATTCCATTAGTATAATTTTAGACCTTCCAATCTATTTTTTCTCTTCCATTAGTATAATTTTAGACCTTCCAATCTATTTTTTCTCTATCTATTCTACAACCATACGAAGATAAATAATATTGATTCGGTCCTAAAATTTATTTGTGACCCACGAGGAGCCGTATGAGGTGAAAATCTCATGTACGGTTTTGGACTAGAGATGTAAACAGTGATGTTATCATCGACTATAATTATCTAACAGTACAAGTACAGTTGATATAGTTGAGGCGCAATCAAAATATGGTTTTTGGGGATGGAATTTGTGGCGTCAGCCAATAGGGTTTATCGTTTTTCGAATTTCTTCTCTAACAGAATGTGAAAGATTACCTTTTGATTTACCAAAAGCGGAGGAAGAATTAGTAGTAGGGTATCAAACCGAATATTCAGGTATCAAATTTGGTTTATTTTACGTTGCTTCCTAGCTAAATCTATTACTTTCTTCGTTCTTTGTAACAGTTCTTTACTTGGGGGGTTGGAATATTTCCATTCCGTACGTATTCATCCCTAAGCTATTTGAAATAAATAAAATAAATGGAATCATTGGAACAACAATTGGTATCTTTATTACATTAGCTAAAACTTATTTGTTTTTGTTTATTTCTATCGCAACACGATGGACTTTACCTAGGTTAAGAATGGACCAATTATCAAATCTCGGGTGGAAATTTCTTTTACCCATTTCTCTGGGTAATCTATTATTAACAACTTATTTCCAACTTCTTTCACTGTAAAGAAAAAAAGAATATGAGATTCATGACTTGGTTCAAGCAAGAGAAAGAAACAAACATAAAATTATTCATAGATATTCACGATATGTTCCCTATGGTAACAAGGTTCATGAATTATGGCCACCAAACAGTCCGAGCAGTAAGGTACATTGTCAAGGTTTCATGATTACCTTATCCCACGCAAATCGTTTACCCGTAACTATTCAATATCCTTATGAAAAGTTAATCACATCAGAGCGCTTCCGCAGACAAATCCATTTTGAATTTGATAAATGCATTGCTTGTGAAGTATGTGTTCGTGTATGCCCTATAGATCTACTCGTTATTGATTGGAAAGTTGAAACGGATATTCGAAAAAAAAACGATTGCTTAATTACAGTATTGATTTCGGAATTTGTATATTTTGTGGTAACTACGTTGAGTATTATCCAACAAATTTTTTATCAATGACTGAAGAATATGAACTTTCTACTTACGACCATCACGAATTGAATTATAATCAAATTGCTTTGGGTCATTTACCAATGTCAGTAATTGACGATAATACAATTCGAACAATTTTGAATTCAATTCAAAGAAAAACTCAGTAAGTAAACCTCCTGTTCTATTAAAGTAAAGAGAAATTTCCCATTCATTCTTTTAAGGTTCCATTTTGGTTTAAGTTAAAAGACTATTTGGTTTGAATTAAAAAAAAAAGAATGAGGCCTTTGGTCAATAAATAAAAATTCAATTACAAATTAACTAGTTGATAAGAATTTCGGATTCCTTTTTTATTGAAAATTAAAATATATTAATATATTCGTAATTATTTCGAAATATATAGTTTCAAAAAATAAAATACCCTTTTCTTTTAAACAAACAAAAAAGAATAAATAATGAAACTGTCCAATAATTGTGCTTAGAGCAATTCACACCTAATAGATTATGATTTTATTCAATTAGGAACGTATCATAAAAAAAATTATTGGTCGGGTCAATAAGATCATGAAAAGCATTTCGATTTATTTATCTCTTATTTTACACAGAACGGATTTGCTTGGACCAATACACAATTTTCTTTTAGTTTTTCTGGGATCGAGTCTTATATTAGGAAGCCTGGGAATGGTATTACTTACCAATCCAATTTATTCTGCCCTTTCATTGGGATTGGTTCTTGTTTGTATATCCTTATTTTATATTCTCTCAAATTCTCATTTTGTAGCTGCTGCCCAGCTCTTTATTTATGTGGGAGCCATAAATGTTTTAATCCTATTTGCTGTGATGTTCATGAATGGTTTAGAATATTATAAATATTTTAATCTGTGGACCATTGGGAATGGCCTTACTTCGTTGGTTTGTACAAGTATTCTTGTTTCGCTAATTACTACTATATTAGATACATCATGGTACGGGATTATTTGGACTACAAGATCAAATCAAATCATAGAACAAGATTTGCTAAGTAATAGTCAACAAATTGGAATTCATTTAGCAATCGATTTTTTTCTTCCATTTGAATTCATTTCAATAATTCTTTTAGTTGCTTTGATAGGTGCAATTGTTGTGGCTCGTCAGTAATAAATCTTTTTAACTAGGAATAGCAAGCAATCAAAATGAAACCTTTTTCTATTTTTTCTATCTTATCGCATCGATTTTCTTTGAATTCTTTTTGAATATTGCTCGTATATAAAATAGAAATTCGTTTATTCGATATATTTCCAATAGATTTTTGTTTGTTATACTCTAGTCAATCAAATCTGTTGAATTATTATTCATATTAATAATGAATCGAAATTGATAAGGAGTTGGTCAATGATGCTCGAGCATATACTTGTTTTGAGTGTCTATTTATTTTCTATCAGTATTTATGGATTCATCACGAGTCGAAATATGGTTAGGGCCCTTATGTGTCTTTAACTTATACTGGATGTTGTTAATATAAATTTTGTAACATTTTCTGATTTTTTTTATAGTCAGCAATTAAAAGGAAATATACCTTTAGGTATGATGCCTGAATATGTAACCTTAAAGTTGATTAGACATAGAGTTGTGTAAAAGAAACTCAAAGGTTAGGTATTCACGAGCAATTTACTTCTTGTAGAATTTGGTTAGTAAATCACCAATATGCCACGAGACCATCATAACATCTTTGAGTATTGTTTTTAATAATTCTAATTTTAGGGGAAGTAATTAGTCTTGCTCTTCATGCCATTATGATGATTAAAATTTATGTTAATATTTGTTATCTTATAATCTGTGTTTATATCTTTACACTTAGTTAATTTTAATTAAACTAGTTAGTTAACTCATTTCATTATCATTGTTTTAAATTATCAACTTGTCAATTGTTAATTTTGTAACTATTGACTTATATATATAATCCCCATAGAAACAATATTCTTTACTCACTATATTACTTGTTGACGATTATGTACAATTAAACATTATTCGATAATCGGGTTTTTTACCTAATTAGGATAGAAAAAAAAATTACTGAAATAGTATGTCAGAAAAAAAAAGTACCAAAATGGGTTACTTTTTCATTGGAGCCTATTTCGTAGGCGCCAATGAATAAAATAATAATAATTTTTTTAATAAAATATAAATTATACTTTTCCGGGTTAGTATATAACCCGTATAATACATGGTATTGGCGCCTATTTGGAAGGCTCCAATGGTGGTGCCTATTTGGGAGGCGCCAATGGTGGTGCTTATTTGGAGGCGCCAATGGTGGTGCCTATGTAGCAGGCGCCAATGGTGGTGCCATATTAGAAGGTGCCAATGCTGTGATTTTTCTCTATAAATACCCCCAACACAGACATAAATTTGACTACAAAAACGGAAGAAAGAAGAAGGAAGGAAGCAGAAGAAAAGAAGGAAGGAAAAGAAGAAAAAAAGTAGGCATTTTGGTTTTTTTTTAAATAGAATGTAGAGTTTTGTTAGTAATTTTATTATTCGAAAGTTATTTTGCCATGTTATTAATTTTGTTAGTTTCTGAATGAAAAATTTTGCATTAAAATTTTTATGTATTTTGTTTACATTTTGAAACTGTTTTAAGAAATTTGAAATTATTTTTTTACAGATCTAGTATTGAAAATGGAGAATCAGTTTTTTGTATGCGTTTATTTCGATGGAGAAATTTTAACAACAACTGTGGATGTATATTTGAATGTCGCAAACAAGTAGCAATGAGATTTGATAGAAATATCTTGTTTGATGATATGAAGGAAAAAATTAGTGAAAAAATTTATAGACGTTGTGGGAGAAGGATATCAAAAGTTTTCTACAAGTTTCCAGTATCAACAGATCCAATAAAATTTACCGAAATGGAACTTGTAGACGATGAAGACGTGGAAACAATGGTCACTCTTTATTGTGGGACTTCGAGTAACAAAAATGCACCGATTCAGTTATTTGCTGAGTTAGCCAGTGTGGAGGCAACTGAAGATCCCACTCCATTGGGTGAAGAAGATGGAGTTGAAGTGCCGTGTATGGTGGTTCCGGTATCGTATGTTGATAGCCAATCACCTATACATGGGATAAATATTGATCTTAATGCTGCAGCCGAGACTGATGTGGTTGGTGATGATGTATACTATAGTAGTGATCCTGTTGATTATGAAGTGGATAGTGAGAGTGATCCCGACGCAGACGAGGTCCCGGATGATATTGACGACGAAGGGGTGAATGAGGATGGAAATGTTAATGCGTCTTCAGTCGGAAACCAGATTCGTCGTATTGTGATACACAATAATCCTGGGGCACACATGTCTCGGATAGACCCCAATGCAGCACAGGCAGCTGAGTTTCCGGAGTACCCTGAAATACCACATGGTTACCGAATGGGCGTATATTCTGATCCAGATGAGTTGCGAGGGGGCCAGAGATTTGAAAGTAAGGAAGAATGTATGTTTGCAATTAAGCGGTATAGCATGAATATATCAGTAGATTACAAAGTCATCGATTTTAAACCAACATTATATATTGGAGAGTGTTGGAGGTCGGCAGAAGGCTGCAATTGGCGGGTACGAGCTGCATTTATGCAGAAGTCGCAGATGTGGGAAATACGAAAATTTGTGGAGCCCCACACATGCACTTCAACACGTATGACAGAAGATCATCGAAAACTTGACTCCAAAACTATCTGTACATGCATCATACCAATGGTGAAAGACATGCCGACCATTAAAGTTTCGGTACTAATTGCTGAAATACAAGCACGATTCCAGTATCGAGTATCATACCGGAAGGCATGGATAGCTAAACAGATGGCAATGGAGCAATTGTACGGAGATTTCGATGCATCGTACAATGAATTACAGGGATGGATAGCCGTCATGAGGGAACACGTGCCGGAGACTGTAATTGAGTTGCAGACACGATCTTATGACGGTCCAAATGACCAACTACAATCGAGAAAAAGAATTTTCCATCGGATGTTCTGGACTTTTGATCAATGTGTACGCGCATTTCCCCACTGCAAACCATTTGTGCAAGTAGATGGAACCTGGCTATATGGAAAATACACACAGATCTTACTTCTTGCGGTTGCTCAAGACGGCAACAGGAACGTACTCCCGATAACATTTGCCATCGTCGATAAGGAGAACATGGAATCGTGGGAGTTCTTTCTTACCAACCTACGGAGGTATGTGATTAGCAATGATAATATTTGCATCATTTCCGATAGAGGAAAAGGATTAATTGCAGCCATTAGGCGTTCTGGTGTACCATGGCGATCTGTTTACTGCATCCGGCATATCGCGGCTAACTTCCAGCGAGATTATAAGAATGCAGACTGGAAGAGACAAGTTGTGAGAATGGGTAAAGAATTACCTTATCTTTTAAATATAAGTTTTAATGTCTTAGAGCAATACTGTAACTTAAATTTTTTTTAATACATATGCAGCGTGCGAGCTAGAGCCACACATTTTTCGCCAAAAAATGGCCCGGCTTGAGAGTGACATGGAGGGTCAAACCAACAATCTTTTCGGTAGTGGCTGGGGACCATGGAGCCGTGGCAATGGGCTCAAAGTTTTGACGAGGGCTTTCGTTATGGTCAAATGACTACAAACTTAGTGGAGGGGATCAACGCTGTGTTATTAAAAACAAGGCATCTTCCAATTTTATCTGTCTTCTCGGCAACGTTCTTCAGGTTGGCTACCTTGATGCCAAGAATGGGTCAGCAACAAGTGAACCAGATGGAGGCGGGCCATGTCTTTGTCAAAGGCATTAGGGATGCAATGGTTGTAAACCGTCAAATGGCGAGGTCGATGACAGTAGAAGTATATTCACGACATAATGAAACTGTAACACCCCGAACCCGAAACCGACACCGGAGTCGAACACGAGGTGTTAACTGGCTTTAACCCCTTATAAAATTTATTTTCCAGACACTGCCCAATCTGTGTACCAGTCGTTTTAAAAATCATATCTTGAGTTTCGTAACTCGAAAATCAGTTTCGTGATTTTTCCCAGAAACTAGACTCATGTGCCCATCTATGTATTTTTTTCTAGAATTTTTGGTCGGGCCAATTGGTACATTTTATTAGTCGAAGTCTCCCATGTTGCAGGGGTCGACTACACTGACCTTTGCCCATTACGAATTGGATATCTCCCTGCACGGGCTTCAATACTAATGCCGTTTGATTCTATGAAAACTAGACTCAGAGAGGAATCTGTACATATATGGTACGACCCCTAATTATCTCTGGTTAATTTATTATGAATTTCCAAAGTCGGAGAAGGGAATCCAGAAACCGTTCTGGCCCTGTCCCACAAAAATCTGATTATCTCTTAATATACTGCCCATATGATCTTTTCGTCACTTCCTCATGAAAACAGACTCATCGGGCTTCGATTACATAATTTATTCATCAATTAACTCCACTCCTACTATTTTTAGTGATTTTTCAATCTCATGACACTGCTGTTGCCAGCATCTGTTACGAAAGTAACTAGGTCCATTTCATGCCTACCCTTGAACCAACTCAATCGAACATTCGTGCCATTTTCGCATGGCTTAAAGTTTACATGCCAAAGTTCAAACACAACGTAATAGCTTATACATGCCAAAATGTTCTTCTAAGCCAACTAAGAAGAAAGTACCAAAACTTGCTATCCGATGTGATGACTTCGATGACGGCCTGACCCCGCAAAAATAGATGAGTCCAAGCAACCTATAATGGGTGACAAGGAAACACCGAGTGAGTTTATAACTCAGTAAGTCATAAGCAATGCACTACCATCCATCAATAACATTATCACAAGAGAAAACAAAATGGAACGAGGCTAATTACTCCATCCATTCCGAACCATACCATAGTTCCTCCAACCTATCGATTCAATTTCATATCAATTCATGCATTCACATTCCATATACTCATCAATAGGACATTGAAGCATTTTCATAAATCAATTTATTTTCGTTACAATCAAACGACTAAACGGCCTTTCACCCATCCTACGATAAATTTTATGTACGTGACTTCAAGTATAGTTGTCACATAGGTTCAACTTACCGAGCTCAACACCAAGTATAAGCATAGCACATATTAGCCATGTACTCAAGACACTTACCCGATCCGCTGTCCGCGATCGACTCAATAGTGTCGCACACATAGTGTCCATAATGATTCACGAATGTATATTGAGCCCGCACACTCAGTGCTATATAATCAACTCGCACACTTAGTGCTACGTAATCAAATCGCACACTTAGTGCTACATAGTCAAACTCGCACACTTAGTGCCGCATGGTCAATTCGCACACTTAGTGCATCATATTCATTTCGCACATTTAGTGCAACATAGTCAAATCGCACACTTAGTGCTGTACAATTTAATCCCGCGCACTTAGCGCCAATCTCATGGTCATAAATGGTTATCCCGCACGTTCAGTGCCGAGATCAACAACTCAGTACATCTTACCTCTTTCTTTCATTCAACAATTTCATCATCACATACGTACACGCATATATATATATGTATATTTATTCATTCCATTCAGCAACAATACATAACATTATGACCATTGAAATAATACCAACTACATGCTTAATGACTTACCTCGTGTTGGGTAAGACGGTTCCAACTCGGCTACTCGATGACCTTTTCTTTGCCTTTGCTCGATTCACCTCCTTTAACTCCTTGAGCTTAATCAATAATTTAACTAGTTTAACCATCTTGTTAAACATTCATAATTCAATTACACATGCATATGTATGTTTGTATATTCGGCAACCATCCACACTAATTACCCATTTAGTCGATTACACACATAATTAAAGGTAACATCACGAATGGCATACTTATGTATATATATATGTATATATATATACTTCGGAATGGGCATCACAATTAGATTTAACACCACCTTCATACTCAATTAGATGGCCGAATGCATGTGTATATGCACAATGTCAACTATAACATCATGTAGATCCACATATACTACATTTCTTATGTTCCACATCTTAATGCCCATTATACATAATCAAATTTAACATCATCTATATATTTACTCATATGGCCGAATATACATACCCCCATATAATATCATTTTCATTCCATTTAACACTTAATTCATCATAAATTTCCCCCTTTGCTCTCTTTTTTTCTTCATGGCCGAATGCTCCTTCTACTCCTTTTACCTTCACAAAGCATGAATTTCATCATCCAACTTACAAGCTTACAATCTCATGAAGTTTAACCTCATGGTACCTATCAAACTCTCACTCATTAGCTTCTATCATAAACCTCCAACAACACCCAATAAACATATACTTTGGGGTCTATGGTAGAACCAAGAAAGGAACTCATAGATATCAAGATGTGAGCAACTACCATTATTCATCTAAGTTTAGCATGAAACACAATTATCACCCTTATTAATCTTTTATAGCCGAAAACCATACTCACCCCCAAAATCGAAATTTCAACATGGTTTACAAAAATCACTTGATAACTCGCTCAATATCAACTAAAATTTCAAAAGCTAGTACATACTTCCTTACCTTAATAGTGACTTAAGATGACCGATTGCTCATGTTACCAACAATATTCAAGATTTGAACATGGGCTAAGTAAGGGACTTAGTAACTAGCTTAATACATTCAACAATTTCCAAAAGTTACCATGCATTACATACCTTATTCAAGACTAGAAGGAGTGGCCGAATGTCTTACTTCCCCTTCCCCCTTCTTCTTAGCATTTTCGGCCAAGGATGATAAAAGATGAACAAATTTTTTTCTTTCTTCTTTAGAACATTCGGCCAAGGGGAAATGAAGAAAGATGGACACTTTTTTTTTTGTTTTTCCTTCTTACTTTCACGGCAAAAGGGGAGGAAAGAAACAATTACCACACATCCTTTCCTTTTTCTATTTCTTTATTCCCCATACTTCTTATTATATTTTATCCTACATACCTCACTAGGCCAACATGTTCCCAACATGTTTCCACCCATAGCATGGCCGGCCACTACATATTAGGGAGGGGGAATTTGACATGCAAATCCCCTTTTTCTTCCACATGCACTAATAGGTCCTCATGCATTGACCTATCACATTTTAAAATTTTCTCATATAAGTCCTATTGACTAAATTCACATGCAATCGACTAAATTGAAGCTTGAAATTTTCACACATTCCTGATTACATATTCTAGACAATAAACATCACATTCAAACCTTTCGGTGACTCGGTTTAGCGGTCCCGAAACCACTTCCCGACTAGGGTCAATTTTGGGCTGTTACAACTCTCCCCCACTCAGGAAATTTTCGTCCCCGAAAATCTTACCGGTAAATAGGTTTGGGTATCGTTCTTTCATCGAGCTCTCGGTTTCCCAAGTAGCTTCCTCGATTCCGTGTTTGAGCCATAACACCTTTACTAACGGAACCCTTTTGTTTCGCAACCCCTTCACTTCACGAGCTAGGATACGCATCGGCTCTTCTTCATAACTCATATCAGCCTGAATTTCAACCTCCAACGGACTAATTATGTGCGAAGGATCAGATCTATAGCGCCGAAGCATCGAAACATGAAAGACGTCGTGAATCTTTTCAAGTTCAGGGGGCAAAATCAATCTATAAGCAACCGGCCCCACTTGTTCGGAAATTTCGTACGGCCCAATGAATCTCGGGCTCACCTTGCCTTTACGGCCAAATCTGAGTACCTTCTTCCAAGGTGACACTTTAAGAAACACTTTATCTCCCACCTGATATTCAATGTCCTTTCGTTTTAAATCCGCATACGATTTTTGACGATCTGTGGCTACCTTCAGACTTTCGCGGATTACCTTTACTTTTGTTCAGCATCTTTAATCAAATCAACTCCGAAAATTTACTTTCACCAAGCTCGGTCCAAAACAATGGCGTACGGCATTTACGACCGTACAAAGCCTCATACGGTGCCATCCTTAATACTTGATTGAAAACTATTGTTGTAAGCGAATTCAATCAAAGGTAAATACCGTTCCCATGAACTACTGAACTCGAGGATGCAACATCTCAACATATCCTCAAGTATCTGAATTATCCGCTCGGATTGACCATCGGTTTGGGGGTGAAAAGCGGTGCTAAAATGCAGCTTGGTACCCAAAGCTTCTTGCAATTTCTTCCAAAATCGTGAGGTAAATCTCGGATCTCTATCCGACACGATAGAAATAGGTACTCCATGTAATCTCACAATCTGAGAGACATACAATTCGGCTAGTTTATCCAATGAAAGATCCGTACGCACGGGGATAAAGTGAGCCGACTTAGTCAGTCTATCAACCACAACCCAAATTGCATCCTTCTTACTTGTTGACAATGGCAGTCCGGACACAAAGTCCATTGTGACTCTGTCCCATTTCCACTCGGGTATCATGATCGGCTGAAGTAACCCTGAAGGCACTTGATGTTCCACTTTCACTTGTTGACATTTTAAACATCTCGAAACAAAGTCGGAGATGTCTCGTTTCATACCATGCCACCAAAACCGACGTTTCAAGTCGTTGCACATTTTCGTGCTCCCTGGGTGAATTGACATTCGGCTACAATGGGCTTCGTTCAGAATCATCGGAATGAGTTCCGAATTCCTTGGAACACACAAACGACTTCTAAACCTCAAACAACCATCATCATCAATCTGAAACTCCGATTCCTTGTTCGGAACACACTCAGCTCGTTTTGCAACCAATTCATCATCGACCTTCTGAGCTTCACGAATTTGATGAGTCAATAATGGTTTGGCTTTTAATTCAGCTACTAACACATTGTCAGGTAGAACAGACAAGTGTACATTCATCGCTCGCAAAGCAAACAGTGATTTCCGGTTTAAGGCGTCCGCAACCACATTAGCCTTTCCCGGGTGGTAATCAATGACAAGCTCGTAATCTTTCAACAACTCAAGCCAACGTCTTCGTCGCAGATTCAAGTCTCGTTGAGTCATCAAATATTTGAGACTTTTGTGATCCGAAAACACATGGCACTTCTCACCAAACAAATAATGTCGCCATATTTTCAATGCAAACACAATGGCGGCTAGTTAGAGATCATGGGTCGGATAATTTCTCTCGTGTGGCTTCAATTGTCTCGATGCATAGGCCACAACTCGACCTTCTTGCATCAATACGCAACCCAACCCAAGTAGGGATGCGTCACTATAAACGACAAACTCTTTACCCGATTTGGGTTGCACCAAAATTGGAGCTTCAGTCAAATGAGTTTTCAGTTGATCGAAGCTTTTCTGACATTTCTCCGTCCATTCGAACTTAACATCCTTTTGAAGTAGCTTCGTCATTGGTGTGGCTATCATCGAGAAACCTTTGACAAATCGTCGGTAATAACCGGCGAGCCCTAGAAAGCTCCGGACTTCGGTAACATTTCTCGGAGGCTTCCAGTTAAGTATGGCTGAAATTTTACTCGGGTCAACTCGAATACCCGATGCGGATACCACATGACCCAAGAAGCTAACCTCTCTTAACCAGAACTCACACTTACTGAACTTAGCATATAACTGCTTATCCCGCCAAATTTGCAACACTTGCCTCAGATGCTCAGCATGTTCGGTCTCATCTCTTGAATAGACCAAGATGTCATCAATAAACACAACTACGAACCGATCCAAATACGGTCTGAAGATCCGATTCATCAAATCCATAAACACCGCAGGGGCATTAGTGAGCCCAAACGGCATCACTAAGAACTCGTAGTGACCGTACCTCGTTCTGAAAGCAGTTTTGGGTACGTCCGAATCTCGAATCCGCAACTGATAATAACCCGATCTCAAATCTATCTTTGAAAACACTGATGCTCCCTTTAATTGATCGAACAGATCATCAATACGCGGTAACGGATACTTATTCTTTATCGTCACTTTATTCAGTTGACGATAGTCAATGCACAACCTCATGGTTCCGTCCTTCTTTTTTTTATGAACAATACTGGTGCACCCCAAGGTGAGAAACTCGGTCGAGCGAAACCTCTATCCGTCAATTCTTGCAACTGAGCTTTCAACTCTTTTAACTCGGTTAGTGCCATACGATACGGAGCGATCGAAATTGGCGTAGTTCCAGGTACAAGCTCAATACCAAACTCTACCTCCCGAACAGGTGGCAAACCCGGTAGCTCTTCAGGAAAAACATCTGGGTATTCACAAACCACCGGCACCGATTCGGGTTTCTTTTCTAACTCCTTGTCATCAAGTACATACGCGAGGTATGCTTCGCACCCTTTCTTACATATTTCTGGGCCAACATTGCTGATATTACAGCTGGCAACCCCCCTTAAGTCCGCAGACTCAACTCGGATTATTTCGTTATTTGCGCACCTCAAATCGATAGTCTTGCTTTTGCAATTCACAACCGCATCATGCGCGGTTAACCAATCCAAACCAAGAATAACATCAAACTCGTCGAACGGCAAAAGCATCAAATCGGCCGGAAAACAGGATTCTCGGATTATTAGAGGGCATCTCTTACACACTTTATCAACAAGTACGCATTGACCCAACGGGTTTGATACTCGAATTACGAGCTCAGTAGACTCAACAGGTAGAGTCTTACTGGTTGCTAAGGTTTCGCATACATATGAATGAGTAGAACCAGGGTCAATCAATGCAATCACATTAGTATCAAAGAGAGTGAAGGTACCAGTGATGACGTCGGGGGAGGATGCCTCCTCTCGTGCGCGAATGGCATATGCTCTAGCAGGAGTACGGTTCTCGGCTCGATCGGCCGTATCAGAGGCCCCCCTCTGACTACCACCCCTGCCTCCTAAAATTCTCGGTGGTCTTCCTATAGATGTCACTCCACTAGGTCTTGCACCTTGAATCTTATTCTTCTCATCCAGCTCCGTGCAATCTCTAATGAAGTGGTCCCTCGAACCGCATCCGTAACAGGCCCTGCTAGTAGACTTGCCCCAACATTCACCTAGGTGTCGTCTTCCACATTGGGGACATTCAGGTTTCTCGTGACGATTATTGCCCACACTAGCTACCGAAGTAGCTCGGGAGCCCATCGATGGTCTTGCCCTGATGGAAATTCCCGCAGTCGCCCTCGACTTATTAATGTCCTCCCTGAACTTCTTTACAGCTGAGAACGGAGCTTTACCCGTCGATCTTTTACGATAATCTCTAGCTTCAAATTCAGCCTTCCTCTTCTCCTTTCCAAGTTCTTCCGCCTTGCAGGCTCGTTCGACTAGTGTTACGAATTCTTTTATTTCCAAAATACCCATTAGTAGCTTTAAATCTTCATTCAATCCTTCCTCGAATCTTTTGCACATAGCAACCTCATCAGCTACACACTCCCGGGCATACCTACTAAGTCTTACGAATTCATGTTCGTATTTAGATACAGTCATACGGCCTTGCTTGAGTTCCAAGAACTCCTTACGCTTCTGATCAATGAACCGTTGGCTAATAAATTTCTTTCGGAATTCCGTTTGAAAGAAGTCCCAAGTTACTCGCTCGTTCGGGACTATGGAAATCAAGGTCCTCCACCAATAGTAAGCTGAGTCTCGCAACAAAGATACAGCACATTTTAGACATTCGTCGGGTGTGCATGACAATTCATCGAACACCCGAATGGTGTTATCAAGCCAGAACTCGGCCCTTTCGGCATCATCAGTTACTATGGCCTTGAACTCCTCGGCCCCACGCTTCCTAATCAAGTCTACAGGTGGCTTACTCAGCCTCACAGGATCAGCAACTGATGGCATTACAGGCTCTTGGGGTGGATTATTCAAATTTGGGAATTGTTGGACAGCCGGGTTGGTTCGGGCATATTGCGCGACCCACTCATTCATCATGGTAAAGAAGGCTTGTTTAGCCCCCTCACCTTGATTATTCGCAGATGACTGAGGTTCAACAGGCGGCGTCCCTTGTGCAGGAGCAGCCGCTACGCTCTCAATGTCATCCGCTAGGGTTCTTTCTTCACCGGGGTCCATTTACTAATCAAAACAAAAACATTTCAACCGTCAGAAGTCATCACACATTTAAACATTAACATTCGGCATGTATAGCTAGACTCATACGCGCTATGGTAGTCCTAGAACCGACTAAACCATGGCTCTGATACCAATCAAATGTAACACCTCGAACCCGAAACCGACACCGGAGTCGAACACGAGGTGTTAACTGGCTTTAACCCCTTATAAAATTTATTTTCCAGACACTGCCCAATCTGTGTACCAGTCGTTTTAAAAATCATATCTTGAGTTTCGTAACTCGAAAATCAGTTTCGTGATTTTTTCCAGAAACTAGACTCATGTGCCCATCTATGTATTTTTTTCTAGAATTTTTGGTCGGGCCAATTGGTACAGTTTATTAGTCGAAGTCTCCCATGTTGCAGGGGTCGACTACACTGACCTTTGCCCATTACGAATTGGATATCTCCCTTCACGGGGCTTCAATACTAATGCCGTTTGTTTCTATGAAAACTAGACTCAGAGAGGAATCTGTACATATATGGTACGACCCCTAATTATCTCTGGTTAATTTATTATGAATTTCCAAAGTCGGAGCAGGGAATCCAGAAACCGTTCTGGCCCTGTCCCACAAAAATCTGATTATCTCTTAATATACTGCCCATATGATCTTTTCGTCACTTCCTCATGAAAACAGACTCATCGGGCTTCGATTACATAATTTATTCATCAATTAACTCCACTCCTACTATTTTTAGTGATTTTTCAATCTCATGACACTGCTGTTGCCAGCATCTGTTACGAAAGTAACTAGGTCCATTTCATGCCTACCCTTGAACCAACTCAATCGAACATTCGTGCCATTTTCGCATGGCTTAAAGTTTACATGCCAAAGTTCAAACACAACGTAATAGCTTATACATGCCAAAATGTTCTTCTAATCCAACTAAGAAGAAAGTACCAAAACTTGCTATCCGATGTGATGACTTCGATGACGGCCTGACCCCGCAAAAATAGATGAGTCCAAGCAACCTATAATGGGTGACAAGGAAACACCGAGTGAGTTTATAACTCAGTAAGTCATAAGCAATGCACTACCATCCATCAATAACATTATCACAAGAGAAAACAAAATGGAACGAGGCTAATTACTCCATCCATTCCGAACCATACCATAGTTCCTCCAACCTATCGATTCAATTTCATATCAATTCATGCATTCACATTCCATATACTCATCAATAGGACATTGAAGCATTTTCATAAATCAATTTATTTTCGTTACAATCAAACGACTAAACGGCCTTTCACCCATCCTACGATAAATTTTATGTACGTGACTTCAAGTATAGTTGTCACATAGGTTCAACTTACCGAGCTCAACACCAAGTATAAGCATAGCACATATTAGCCATGTACTCAAGACACTTACCCGATCCGCTGTCCGCGATCGACTCAATAGTGTCGCACACATAGTGTCCATAATGATTCACGAATGTATATTGAGCCCGCACACTCAGTGCTATATAATCAACTCGCACACTTAGTGCTACGTAATCAAATCGCACACTTAGTGCTACATAGTCAAACTCGCACACTTAGTGCCGCATGGTCAATTCGCACACTTAGTGCATCATATTCATTTCGCACATTTAGTGCAACATAGTCAAATCGCACACTTAGTGCTGTACAATTTAATCCCGTGCACTTAGCGCCAATCTCATGGTCATAAATGGTTATCCCGCACGTTCAGTGCCGAGATCAACAACTCAGTACATCTTACCTCTTTTCTTTCATTCAACAATTTCATCATCACATACGTACATGCATATATATATATATATGTATATTTATTCATTCCATTCAGCAACAATACATAACATTATGACCATTGAAATAATACCAACTACATGCTTAATGACTTACCTCGTGTTGGGTAAGACGGTTCCAACTCGGCTACTCGATGACCTTTTCTTTGCCTTTGCTCGATTCACCTCCTTTAACTCCTTGAGCTTAATCAATAATTTAACTAGTTTAACCATCTTGTTAAACATTCATAATTCAATTACACATGCATATGTATGTTTGTATATTCGGCAACCATCCACACTAATTACCCATTTAGTCGATTACACACATAATTAAAGGTAACATCACGAATGGCATACTTATGTATATATATATGTATATATATATACTTCGGAATGGGCATCACAATTAGATTTAACACCACCTTCATACTCAATTAGATGGCCGAATGCATGTGTATATGCACAATGTCAACTATAACATCATGTAGATCCACATATACTACATTTCTTATGTTCCACATCTTAATGCCCATTATACATAATCAAATTTAACATCATCTATATATTTACTCATATGGCCGAATATACATACCCCCATATAATATCATTTTCATTCCATTTAACACTTAATTCATCATAAATTTCCCCCTTTGCTCTCTTTTTTTCTTCATGGCCGAATGCTCCTTCTACTCCTTTTACCTTCACAAAGCATGAATTTCATCATCCAACTTACAAGCTTACAATCTCATGAAGTTTAACCTCATGGTACCTATCAAACTCTCACTCATTAGCTTCTATCATAAACCTCCAACAACACCCAATAAACATATACTTTGGGGGTCTATGGTAGAACCAAGAAAGGAACTCATAGATATCAAGATGTGAGCAACTACCATTATTCATCTAAGTTTAGCATGAAACACAATCATCACCCTTATTAATCTTTTATAGCCGAAAACCATACTCACCCCCAAAATCGAAATTTCAACATGGTTTACAAAAATCACTTGATAACTCACTCAATATCAACTAAAATTTCAAAAGCTAGTACATACTTCCTTACCTTAATAGTGACTTAAGATGACCGATTGCTCATGTTACCAACAATATTCAAGATTTGAACATGGGCTAAGTAAGGGACTTAGTAACTAGCTTAATACATTCAACAATTTCCAAAAGTTACCATGCATTACATACCTTATTCAAGACTAGAAGGAGTGGCCGAATGTCTTACTTCCCCTTCCCCCTTCTTCTTAGCATTTTCGGCCAAGGATGATAAAAGATGAACAAATTTTTTTCTTTCTTCTTTAGAACATTCGGCCAAGGGGAAATGAAGAAAGATGGACACTTTTTTTTTTGTTTTTCCTTCTTACTTTCACGGCAAAAGGGGAGGAAAGAAACAATTACCACACATCCTTTCCTTTTTCCATTTCTTTATTCCCCATACTTCTTATTATATTTTATCCTACATACCTCACTAGGCCAACATGTTCCCAACATGTTTCCACCCATAGCATGGCCGGCCACTACATATTAGGGAGGGGGAATTTGACATGCAAATCCCCTTTTTCTTCCACATGCACTAATAGGTCCTCATGCATTGACCTATCACATTTTAAAATTTTCTCATATAAGTCCTATTGACTAAATTCACATGCAATCGACTAAATCGAAGCTTGAAATTTTCACACATTCCTGATTACATATTCTAGACAATAAACATCACATTCAAACCTTTCGGTGACTCGGTTTAGCGGTCCCGAAACCACTTCCCGACTAGGGTCAATTTTGGGCTGTTACAGAAACGTTTCGAGTTACAGAGACCATCGGTCGTCGACCCAGTATACCACCTAGGTCCTACGGAGTTGATCTCCGAAATAGACGGTGCGATTGCAGAATGTTTCAAACACTTCATTTTCCATGTGCACATGTCGTGGCAGCTTGTGCTAAAGTTGGGCTCAATGTAGAACAATTTATCGATGAAGTGTACACCATCGAACGCATGTTGCGTGTATGGGAAAACGAGTTCCCCGTGCTTCCTGACCTATCTACTTAGGAGGTACCTCCGGCGACCTTCGAGCTAGTCCCAGACATAAGGTTGCGTAGAAACCTGAAAGGTCGTCCGCAATCATCCAGAATCCATAACGAAATGGACATTAGGGAGAAATCTGACAGCAATTTGTGTGGCGTATGCAGATTACCCGGTCATAGTCGGAGTAAATTCCCTCTTCGAAACTACCATGTTGGACAATCGTCTCAATCGAGTAGAAATTGATATGTACTTCATTACATAAATATGGTTTGAATCACAAAATTGTCTACAATTTCTTGCAGTTATGGAGACATTTTTAAACCATTGTAATTTTATTTAAATAAGAACTATCATTACATAAATATGCGGTTGTTTATTACAAAAACCCCTAAAATTGATAGTTTGATGGTGTGGTTCTAGGGGTGTATTTTTGTGGAGCTCGACGCTCACGTTGTGGGCGATTACGATTATCAACATTCTCCTCGACAGTATGTCAGGGTGTCTGAAACATAGATGAATAATCATATGTCTGAAATGCCATCGATGAACTTGATCCGGGAGGAGAGGTGTACGACGGTGGATATTGGCCGGAAGGAGCGGAGTACTGAGGTGGATACGAGGCCACGAAATAGTCATCGCCCGCTAATTCTGGATGATAAGAACTATCCCTAGAATGTGGTTCTGGGTCTGGCTCCGGCTCTGGCGCTGGCTCTGGCTCTGGCTCTGGCTCCGGTGCATGATACAGATCTCGAAGGGGTTGCGTAATTCGTGTCGTATACGGAGGGACTATAATCGACCGCCCACCAAATAGAAATGGTTTCCCTGTCTCACAGTACCACTGCATATACTCTATCGAGGGCTGCAAATCCGGAGCACGATCCATCTGAGGTACCCTCCCGAACCGGTTGTTCCATATCGTAATGTATTCTTCATGCACTTCTTCCCAATGACTGCAGCAGTATGAGGCATCCGCCCATGTCAACCGCAGAATGAGCTGTTGTTCGACAAAGTTCGCGATACAGCATGGCTAAAACTGCGGACCCCTAACTGTATGAACGAGTGTTATGCAAATTGGATAATAAGGGTAAGTACATCAAGTGGACCTTTCTGTCGTTTGCATCCGGCATGAGTACACCCCCTATAAGGTGCATAATGTAAGCTCGAACAGCCTGCATCACCTCTCATTCATTAGCAGTACTTGGCAAATGCTCAAAATTGGCATGTAGCCATGAAAATCTCAAACTGGTAAATTTCCCTTGACTTGGCGAGCGTCCAAGTAATTCATTGCAAAGGGTAGCCGGCCTAGAAATTGAACTTACGCCCGTGACCGTATTCCCGTCTATGGGAAGCCTGAGCTGTAGTGCAACATCCTCTAGAGTGACGGTACACTCTCCGCACGACAGATGAAATGTGTGGGTCTCCGGACGCCATCGCTCGACTAAAGTGGAAATCAAGTCGTATCGCAGTTCAAAAGTTCGAATCAATGCCGCTGATCCGAACCCGGCTAACTCTAAGTATGGTATTAGGCGTTCATCTGGCTGAAACCCTACACTATTAACACGGCCCCTCAATGCGCGGTACGGACCCTGACATTATTAAATTAGCAAAATAGTTAATACAATATAATTTAATTCAACAAATAACATGAATATCAAAAACAAATTTTATTACCATCTCATTAATAGTACTTGATATGTGATTATTATTATTAATTAGAGAACCCATTTCCTGCAAATCTGTAATAAAAAAATGAATTCAGTTAATTTGTTTCAAAAAATCAATAATTTTTGTTAAATAAATACAAAATCAAATAAAATTTATTTATATAGAAGTTACATTATATAAAAATTAAATGAGTTAACAACAACTATATGATTAAAAAAGTCAGTTATAATTAAACTTTTAATAAAATGATTTTTAATTTATTTATAATTAAACTTTTAATGAAATGATTTTTAATTTTTTATAAACTTTATATGTTAAACTCACCAAATACTAAACTAAACACAACAACTTATAGCTTAATCCTAAATTACTAATAAATTAAATTTAAAATAATTACAAACACAAAATATTGTGAATTTTTCCCAAATTACTAACAAATTAATTATAAAATAATTACAATATTCATACAAAAAATTACAATATTACAATATATCCCCACATTACAATATTCATACAAAATTACAATATTACAATATTCATACAAAAAAATTGCAATATTCATACAAAATTATAATATTACAATATTCATACAACATTACAATATTCATAAAAAAAAATTATAATATTCATACAAAAAAATTGCAATATTCATACAAAATTATAATATTACAATATTCATACAAAAAATATAATATTCATACAAAATTACAAAATTACAATATTCATACAAAAAATTGCAATATTCATACAAAACTATAATATTACAATATTCATACAAAAAATTTATAATATTCATACAAAATTACAATATTTATACAAAAAATTACTAATCCAAAACTATAAATACAAATTTAATTATAAAATAATTACAATATTCATACAACATTACAATATTCATAAAAAATTATAATATTCATACAAAAATTTAAAATATTCATACAAAATTCTAATCTAAACTATAAACACTAAATATAGATAATTTATAATTAATAATTAATAAAAAAATTCACAATATTTTCTAAAATATATCCTAAAAATTTCACAAACTATAAACCTTTTAAATTATAAACAAAATTATTTATTAAAAAAAATACATTACCTTTTTTTTTTCTTTCTTCTTCTCCTTTCTCTCTTTTTTTTTTCTCTACCGTGTGGACTGATTTTGGGACCATTTGCTATTACTTATAGCAAAAATAAAAGCTTATGAAGGGACAATTCACTAGCACCAGCAGCAGCATGCAGGAGGGGCTGACACCCATTGGCGCCTCTCCATCAGGCTCCTTCATTGGCGCCTACTTGAGAGGCGCCACCCGACTCGACTCGTATTTTTGACCCGTATTTTTTTCAAAAAATATTAAAAAATATAAAATTATATTTTATTAAAAAAATATTATTATTTTATTCATTGGCGCCTACGAAATAGGCTCCAATGAAAAAGTAACCCATTTTGGTAATTTTTTTTTCTGACATACTATTTCAGTAATATTTTTTTCTATCCTAATTGGGTAAAAAACCCTTCGATAATCTTACTAACAAGTGACAATATGAGTATAGTTATAATGTAAGGAAATCCAATCTTCGATGTCAAATCCAAACATGTAGAACTTCAAATTCACAGTCTTAAAAAACGAGTAGCTTAAGACAAATTAGAAGTCAATTATGTGCCACAATGTTAACAAGTAGCATATATTCTCATTAAACCACTAGCATATATTCTCATAGTGCACTCCACCACGTTGAATCTCAAGTAAATTAAGTAGCTAAGTCTAAGGGTTATTTTTTATTACTTTTTAAAAGTGTTTTTTGAACTATTTTTAAAAAATTTGATTTAAGGTTTAAATGTTTGGTATTATTATTAAAAAAATTTAAAAATTTAAAAATCTATTTTAGATGTAATATTATATGAAGTAAATTTAAATAATATTTAAATTTATTAATATTATAATATTTTAGTAAGAATATAAAAAAAATTATTTTTAACTCATTATTAATATTTTGACATATAAAATATAAATTTTAAATATTTGTAAGCAATTAATATTAATTATTTATAAAATTTAATTAAAATATACCCATTAAAAATTTAAATATATAATATTATATATTTAAAATAAATTTTAATAAAAATAATTATACATCCAATATAAATATTAGATATATATCCCTAAATCCTAAAACGAATAAGTTTGCTGAAAACCATGACAACTATACCATGTCAATTACCATTAATCGTATAAATATGATTGTGCTCTATGCATAGAAATTAGATTGAAGCAATGATCAGTTTTCAAGATTATAATTCTCTCATTTCCTTTGCTTTCCCTATTCCCAAACATCTCGAACAGAGAGGAACCCGTATCAGAAGTTTAGATAAATGAAGAACAGCTGGGTCAAGTGACTACAATACAGCAACAGTTTTCATTCTGTAGCAGATAAAGAAATGACCGAGTTAATCTCAATTGCCTTAAAAAACAATTGGTTTATAACCCTCTTCAGCTCATCTTTATTTCTTGTTCTTTTCTACTCTTATAATGGCTAACTAAGTCCTCTTATCCCCCCACTTCTTTAACTACTCCCACTTAGCTCCCACTTACCTTATAGTTGCAGATTATGTTATTCTGACTCTTCATTTTTCTTTAAAGAATCGTGTTGAACACTTATGCCTATAATCCTCTAATCACCCTCCAAATAAATGAATACTAAGAAAAAATTAAACATACTCGTGCGGGAAATATACCCATATTGAACACTAACACTCAAGTCCAGAAAACATGGTTGGATAGGTTCTTGCTTGCACTGAATAGTATCTATGCATTGCTGGTTACATGGCATTAGCTGATATGAAAATTGTCATTGGTGGGACTACTTAACCAGTCCATTAAACAATCTGAGGTGTATGTTCCACTACTAGACTTACTAATATAACTTTCGGCATATAAATATGGTTTTGCGATTAAAGAAAAGGAATTATTGTTCCTTATGACTTAATTGTTAAAGGTATTATCGCATGCCTGGGAACTTTTGCAGCCCAGATTTTCTTCACATGTAGACACTTAAGTCAAACTTGCGAGTGTAGTTTACTGTCTTTCCATGGAAACTCTTTTTGCTTGAGGAATACATCATGATGCCACTTTTAAGCCATTTTCAAAGGGAATACATGGGATTGTACCAAACCTATTGAAGGGGACATCAGATAATGGCTCCCCCACTATCTGCAGAAATGACATAATCAAATTTGGCAATGTATTGTATTCTCCTTAGGTTATTGGAGTATAAAATAGCTCTTAGTTCCACTGCTTTGGCAAAAGACGGGCAGTGATTCGAATTTCAGTGTTTTGATATGGAACAAAAAGCCTTCAAACGTCCCTTTGTTCACTTGTTTTACATCTTTTTCCTGAGTCACCTGGTGTTTTGTCAACTCGATTATAGATTCTATGACAGTACTTGTCCCAGTCTCACAGGGATTGTTAGATATGGTGTTTGGTCAGCCATTGCTAACGATACTCGGATGGCGGCCTCTCTTGTTCGACTTCACTTCCATGATTGTTTTGTTAACGTAATAAAACTGTTCTCGGTTTCTATATTGATGTCTAGTCTATGTTACTCATGTGTCCGACACAAATACTTCAAAAGAAAAAAAAACCAAAAGGAAAAGAGTCGGAGTGCTTTACTGCATTATTTTTTTTTCCTTTACATAACTTTTTGAATCTCTGCAGGGATGTGATGCTTCAATCTTACTTGATGATATTGACTCAACATTTGTGGGGGAAAAAACAGCAAGTGTTAATCAAAACTCAGTAAGAGGCTATGAGGTTATTGACAAAATTAAGGCTAATGTTGAGAAAGCTTGCCCATCAACTGTTTCTTGCACTGATATATTAACTCTTGCAGCAAGAGAAGCTGCTAATATTGTAAGTAACATTTTCATCTTTCATTCCTAATTTTAACCTGATTCTATATCATTATCATCGTTCATGGTCCGTCGGTAACCCTGCTCTTAATCTATAAGGCAGGGGCATCGTATTGGATGGTACCGTTGGGTCGCCGAGACGGCCGAACAGCGAATAAGACCGCAGCTAATGAACTCCCATCACCTTTTGAGTCCTTAGATAACATCATTGCGAAGTTCAATGCAAAGGGTCTTGATACAAAGGATGTGGTTGTTCTATCAGGCATGCTTTCATTCAATGCCATAATCATCAATCTTTTGATCATTTTGTGCTTCAAAAACAAAACAACAACTTGTTTATTGCCACTGCCTTTATGCTGAACAGTTCATATATGCTAAATACAGGTGCTCACACCATTGGCTTTGCTCAATGTTTCACTTTCAAACAAAGGCTATTCAACTTTGGTGGGTCACGCAAGCCAGACCCAGATCTTGAAGCATCACTTCTCAAAGGCCTTCAAACTGTGTGTCCGGATCAAGTAGATTCAGACACCACTTTAGTTCCTTTAGACTCTGTTACAACTAACAGATTCGACAACAGCTACTACAGAAACCTTGTCAACAGTTCTGGTCTTTTGCAGTCAGACCATGTTCTGAGTACAGATAATAGAACTGCTTCAATGGTGCTTAGCTACAGCAGATACCCTTATCTGTTTTTAAAAGATTTTGGAGCATCAATGGTGAAGATGGCCAACATTGGTGTTCTAATGGGACAAGATGGGGAGATAAGGGAGAACTGCAAAGTGGTCAACTAGATACCTAAGACCTTGTTTTCTTTAAGGCAGCAAATGAAGGGTTCTGTTTGGTTTGAATGACATATTTGTAGGTTTCTAAATGTGAACCACTGCATGTAAAAATATAAGTTTGTAAAAATGTGGTGAGTGCATTTCGTGATGTAATTATGGGGACCTTTCAAGGTCTAGTCTCATCACCTCAGTTCAAAGCAAATGGAAATAATTTGCAACTTGGATTGCAGGTCTCAGTGGCTACAGGCTCCTTAAAAGCTATATTATATAATTAATTAACTTATAAATTCAAAAGAAAGAATTCAAGGAACAATGAGAATGCAGCAAATGTACTAAAGAGAGTGCAGTTTGAAAATACTGAAATTATATACGTTGAAATATGAATAAAAACTTATCCAGCATCAATTTTTTTTTTATATATACATAACAAACTGAGGAGGAAGATTACACGCATGAATGAATTGAATAAATTTTATAATCTTACTATATTCTCTTTATACATATATGTGTTTTTGCACTCATTAGATTGGGTCACAGGGAAGTGAGGAATGCTTTAAGAGGACTGGAAATGATACGCGTGGTAAAACGTTAAATTGATATTTTCATCATTTTTAATGCTTAAATCAAATAATGGATTGTTTAAAAAAGAATAATAAGTTTGTTGAGATTGATTCATTCCTTCTGCTCTATCTAATTTTGTAGTTGAGGGGTTTGAGCTGTGTTAAATGGCATCCAACTTTGTCCCCTTTATTTATCCAATAATAGCTTCTTGTTAGCTTTTGGGACTTTTTGGCGTGGTATAACAATGTGTGAAGTTTACTTTCAATTATCCATATCTTAAATCATTTTTTTGGGAGATTTATGAGTCTCATTTAAACTTCATACTTGTACATAATTGATGTTTCACTTTCATAAGTATAGTTAGGGGTAATGATAAAAAATAGTTATGTTAATATTTGATATATCAATCTTACTTTATTTTTACAAAATGGTTAATAATATGTCTTCATGGTTGAAAATATATAAAATTATATTTCTTTTTACAAAATTAGTTATTATGAGTTTATACTTTTTTTTAGGTAAATTACAACATTAATCATTAAATTATGAGTAAGTTTTTGTTTTGGTTACTTAACTAAAAAAAAAGTTACAATTTAATCATTAAACTATTCAAAAATTTTCATTTAAGTCGGTAGATTATTCAAAAGTTTGTATTTAATTCATTGAGTTATTAAATTTTCTTTTAAAAAGTTTTGCAAACAAGTTGCAAGTGATGATTCGGCGATTGGTACTTACCCATCGACGAGTAGAAAAGTATATTTAAGATCTAAGTCGATCTAATAGTTAATGTCGGAGATTAGAGAAAAATTATTTAAATTTTAGTTAACAATTTATGAAAAAATAAATTATAAAAAAGAGAGGAAAAAACACTTTTATTTAATACAGATAGTGTGAAAGAAAATTTTATATAGCATTAATCATAATAGTGAATTAAATAAATTTTTAAATAATTTAATAATTGAATTGTTATTTAAACTCTCGAGAGGCTGGAAATTTGAGCCCACATACCTTAACCTCAAAATCCGTGTCATGTAACTCACTCTACACAAATATCCGACGGTTCCAAAGGCACCCTTAAAACCAGGCAGCTGTTGCCAAAGCAAACCAACCAACACGGCAAAACGAACCAGCAAAGCCAGAACCGACGACCTTTTGTTTTCTTTTTTTGGGTTCAAGTGGGATTAGGGTTGTTTTCATTTTCAGTTGAAGAAGAGAAGGAAAATGGTGAACCCAAGGTGTTATTTGGACATAAGTATAGGAGGAGAACTAGAAGGAAGGATTGTAGTGGAGTTGTACACGGATGTTGTGCCTAAAACTGCTGAGAATTTCAGGACTTTGTGCACTGGTGAGAAAGGCATTGCTCCTAACTCTGCTGCCTCCCTGCATTACAAGGTTCTTCCTTTTCTCTTTCCTATATTTACAACTCTTGACTGCATCAAAGTATCTCTATTTTAGTGTTAATTCTTTTTTCTTTCCTCCTGGAATGTCAAAAAGGTGTTCAAATTCTTTGGTTTGAGTTTAGTGGGTGTGGTAATGAGGCTTTTGCTTTGAGTGAAGTAAAACCCTTTTCTGTGTGTGATTCTTTTATGTATTGTGGCTCGTTACTTGTTTTCTTTGTGAGTGAGTAATTGGTAGAGCTTACATGCTTTCTTTGCACATCTTGTATTATGTGGTGTAAAGCGAGCATTTCCTAGAGTAAAAAAGATTGAATTTTCCTTGGGAATTGAGGTCTGTTTTTTCAACTGGGAATTCTTGTAATAAGAAGCAATGTAACTCCTTTATTTCCTTTCTCAAATGCAGTTTGCTTCTAATGTTGATGCATGTAGACATAACTTGAAACTTAGAGAATGAAGGGCATTAAATATGGTATTGTTAGATGGTTTCTTGTTTTTGTAATTTCACCTTGGTTGAATGATCATATGCTCTCGTTTTACATGCCTTTACGCTCTTTAGGTCCTATGTTGATGGGCACACAGGCAGTTCAAGGCACTTCACGTTAGAATTTGATGCATGTGGAAAATGTTATGGTTTTCTTGTAATTCTGCTATTATGAAATTAATCTGCCGACAATGATGACTATGCACTTCCAAATAGTTTCCTTTACTTATGTAAGAAACTTTGTAGTGATTTCCTTTTTTAATAATAATGCAATTTCAATTTAATAGGGTGTGCGCTTTCATCGCATTATCCGAGGTTTTATGATACAAGGTGGGGATATATCAGCTGGTGATGGAAGTGGGGGAGAATCCATTTATGGCTTGAAATTTGAAGATGAAAATTTCGAGTTAAAACATGAAAGAAAAGGAATGTTATCGATGGCTAATATGGGGCCTAACACCAATGGGTCCCAATTCTTCATTACAACTACTTGAACATCTCATCTCGATGGAAAACATGTGGTTTTTGGGAAGGTTATAAAAGGAATGGGTGTTGTTCGTTCTATCGAGCTTGTTGCTACTAAGGATGGTGATTACCCCACTCAAGAGGTTATAATTGCTGATTGCGGAGAAATTCCTGAGGGGGCAGATGATGGAGTATCCGACTTTTTTAAGGATGGTGATATATATCCTGATTGGCCAGTTGACCTTGAAAAAAAACCAGATGAAATTTCTTGGTGGATGAAGGCAGTAGACTCTATTAAAGCTTTTGCAAATGAGCAATACAAGGTATTTGATATATAGTTACAGTTTTCTGCAGTTTAATTTGCTCATTTTTCTCCCATTTCCTAGATTATGCATGGTACATTCTTTCTTATGAATGAGTATGCCTGGTACTCTCTTCAAGTTATGAATGCTTAATGATGTCACATTTTCTACCATACATTTGATTATCAATGTCTTTTGTTCTTTTGTTTGGAATTTGATTTTACTGCTACAATGCCACTCGCTAAATTTTCCTAGTTGTTCCCTCTTACAGAAACAGGACTATAAGATTGCTCTTAGAAAATATTGGAAGGCTTTACGTTACTTGGATGTCTGCTGGGACTTGGAGGGAATTGATCAAGGTGTGTCCATCGTGATATTATTGCCATGAATCCTCTAGTTTTTTCGCTGACCATTTTCCTTCCTTTCTAATTTGTCATAGCACAGCAAAGAGCTCGTATTTGCGGAAGACCAAGTCTCAGATATTTACAAACAGTTCTGTAAGATTTTAATGTCCTTGAAAATTGATCATATGTTGAGGCATCTAGCATACAACAACTTTCCAATCTTCTTTCTTGTTTTTTAGGTTCTCATTCATTTAATATGCTCTGTAATGGTTTGAAAGCATGTTATGGTAGGGAGTTACTCTATGTTAGCATATGTTATCACATTATATTCCTTTTTAGGTTATTGATGTTTGTTTCTTTTCATATAACTGTTGTCTGTTTAGGCCTGCAAGTTGAAACTAGGCGATCTAAAAGGAGCATTGTTGGATGCAGACTTCGCGATTCGTGATGGAGAAGATAATGTGAAAGCTTTCTTTCGTCAAGGCCAGGTTAGTGCTTACTATTTGTATGATATCCAAAGCCAAGTTTATTGATTCCTTGACACTGCTTCTTTTACTTAGTAGTGTTTGTAATTTAGCTCGTAGCCATGATTTTCTTGGATGACTAGTGTTGGAGCTTTTCAAGCATAACTATTTCATAGTTTCTTATTTTGCTAATTGGTTTGAGGGAGGACCCATGCATGTTTGTAATTTACTTGGTAGTGTTTGTAATTTAGTTCGTAGCCATGATTTTCTTGGATGACTAGTTTTGGAGCTTTTCAAGCATAACTATTTCATGGTTTCTTATTTTGGTAACTGGTTTGTGGGAGGACCCATGCATGTTTATAATGATGTAAACCACATGCCCTCTATTTTCAGTGAATGCACATTGTTCAAACTATTACATGGTTAACTGCACTTTTACTGGGGATTCTTTTTACTTAATTGCTTTTGTTTTTAACTGATCTCAGGCAAATATGGCACTTAATGACCTCGATTCTGCAGTTGAGAGCTTTAAAAAGGCATTGGACTTGGAACCCAATGATGGTCAGTACAATCTTGTCTCAAGTGAATAGCTGCGAAACCTCTTCCATGCTCCCTCCCTCCATCTTCTATTACTTGCCTCCCCCTTTACTGGTTTGAGGTTCGGAAGGGCTTGTTAGGTTTTCAATTTTTATTAATGAAATGTCATCGCTGTGTCACCTGGTAAAATCGCATATGATCATTGGTAAAATTGCATATGATCATACCTTGAGTATGATATTTGATGTTAAATCATCTTTTCCTTTACTTCGTTTTTTGCGATCATTCGTAGTACTGCTTCATCAAAATCATGTAGAATTTGGGGATTACTTATTCTATCTCATGTTTTCTGCCGCTCAGGTGGAATAAAGAAAGAGCTTGCGGCTGCAAGGAAGAAGGTCAATTACAATCATCTATTCTTTCATGGAAAATGTTAAATATTTAATGCCTTCCTCCTTGCACTCATTGATTTCACCTGTGAACAAAATTGAATTTGTAAAACTGCTGCAGATTGCTGATAGACGGGACCAGGAGAAAAAGGCATACTCTAGAATGTTTCAGTAGAACTTTAGTCAACATTATGGTACTGCAACAATCTTTATATTTGCTTTCTGAATATCTAAGTTTCATGTTCTCTAGTAAACCGTGTTTTCATGATTTGTAGGCCGACTTTTGTCTTGGAGGATCAGTTTTGGATTTTCTTTTTCATACCTCGTCATGTATCTAGTCTTCGGAGTTCTTTTATTGTCTGGCCAGCATTAGGAGAAATCGGGTTTGAAAATTTTCTGATTCTTGCTATGTACTCACACATACACGTCTATTCTTTCAATCTTATGGGGTTTGTTCTGTTGTGCAGGCTTTTGTTTATGCTAAAACCTTCCGGATTTCTCCTCAGGAAATACTCAAACTTGGGTGCATTTTAAATCAGATCCATCTTTTATTCCTTTTTATTTCTGGTCTAGCAGATCTGACATTTTATTCTGAGCAGGAACTGTATTTTCGTGCACGTCTGTTTGAATTTATGTGAAAATTCTTTTTATGTGCACAAGACAAAATTTCATTTGAGATAAAATTGATACTTTCTTTTTAATTTTCGACACTGGAATCTTCCTGCTTTTAGTCTTGCTCATCCGTTGACGCTTCCCTTGCTTATTCTGATTGATTTCTTTGGCTCGAGCTTTTGGGAATACAAAGTCTTCATTTAGGACTTCCTCTACTTCTTGCTTAGTCATGTCCTGATCTCCTGCCTTCTCTTGTTTCGTTTCTTCACCTTCAACCATCCTGCGGTCTCCCTTTCTCCTCTGTAATTTGTTGTCTGGATGTGTTTCTTTTGATCTTCTTAAAGCCAAGTTTTGTGCCGCTTCTGCGGTAGCCTTCTGTTCCATAGCTACAGCAACCCGCCAATTCGCCAACGATGTTTCTTCTTTAGCTCTTCTCTTTAGGGCATAGAAGTCTTCCTGAGTTAGTTGTACTGGGGAATTGTCTGATTCTGGATGATCGGTGTATTGAAGTGCTTTTGCTGCTGATGCTCTGAAAGCATCTGATTCTATTCGCACTGCTCGTAATGTCAGTTGCAACGTGCGAAGAGTCTGTCTCCTTAGCCGCAAGGTTTGTTTTAGTTTCGACCTTGTTCTGCGCTCTTCATCCTTGTCTGCCTTCAACTGTTCCAACTCTTCACGCATTTGCTCCAGATTCCGGTTTGTTTCATTGATGGTCTTTACAGCCTTGAGTTCTTCCTCCCTTTTGGCTCTAATGTCCTTGACAATGGTCTCAAGTTGTGATTCAAGCTCTGAAATCATATTTTTGGAAATAGAATTTTGATTCTGAGCAATCACGAGGTCCGATTTTAGTCTTTCGAGCTCATCAAGGAGGGGTTTGGAATCTAACCATGAATCTGTAGCATTTTCCTTGGCTCTCATCAGCTCTTCCTTTGTTTTCCTCAGTTCTTCCACCTTGGCCTCCAAGGTATTGCTGATTCCTGAGTCAGAATCTCTCGGTTTGTCCAAGTCATTCTCTGTTCGTTCACCGTCACCATCAAACGACTGCATGGCTGTTATCAGTGATCAAGGAATTGGGAATTCTCTTAAACTTTGGCATTATAAATTCAGGTACGGTTGAAGATTTTATTTTATTGGCAATGCTGTCGTTTTATTCATCATTTGAAAGTCCGAGAAATGCCTTGGTTGTACGGGATTGTTTTTCTGGTTATGTCTTTTGTGTTGGTTTTACATGGATGGATACGGCAGAAGGGTTAGATTCTTGTAAGACTTGTATGATAATTGTCAACTCTGTTTGTCGTTTCCTTCGTGTTGATCGTTAAGCATAAACACAATATAAGAATGATAATATATTTTCTTTTTTTATAAGAAAACATAAATTTTATTTCAACAAAAAGCAATAAACGCATTTATCAAATGAGTTTGTTTTTGAAAATAAAAGAATTGAAGATGTCTTGCTTATTTAAGAAACGAGTCTCAAAATTTTATTTTTATTAATATTTGTTTATTTATTTTGATAAACGAATATATATATATATAAATAGTAACTAAAGTATATTGCTTGTCACACGTTTTGTTCATTTACAACTGATTCGAGTCAAAAAAAAAAAAGATTTTGTTTTTGAATTTCGAGTTAAATAATCGAGTTATTTGAGTCAACTCGATTTTTTTTTTGAATTTTGAGTTCGAATCAAGTTTGTTTTTCAAATTTGAATAATTCGAATAATTTAAATATTCATATAAACTGAATATTAAACTATAATAATTTATATTATTACCCTAAACTCCTAAACTTCCCAAAACACTCTCTTCCACTTTTCCCTCATAACTTTTACTTCCCTTTCATTCCAACCCCTTCTACCCTTCCATTCCATTTATTCCCCCCTCTAAAATTTTACGCCTTCAACCTTCAAAACTTTTTATTTTCCACTAAACTTTTACTTCTCACCCTTTACCCCAATTAAAAAAATTAAAATCATCCAAAAATCAATTCTAAATCTAAATAATAATAATAATAATTTTATTTATATATACTATTTATATTATTATATTAAATTTCACATTTTGTACTATTTATATTATTGAATTGTTTTATCATATTAAATCTTTATAAGTTTTTGCTAAAATTGAATTATTTATGATGTCATAAAATATTCGTGTTAAAATTTTATATTGGTATCAATTTTATTTTTATCTTTAAAATAATTTTTATTAAATAATCACATTTTTTACATTTAATATATTTTTTAATTTCAAAATACATAGTGACAAGAATAAGAAGATAATTGAAGCAACTAAGTAAGCAAAGAAGTTGACATGTATATAAAAGATTAATAAATAAATTATAAGGGGATTAAAGTTGATAATAAATTTGATTACGGTAGGTGACAATGATTACAATGACCTAAAATACATATATTTTTAATTTAACTCCAACAAATATATTCGATTTGATTCGAATTCCATCTCACTCGACTCAATTCGAGAAAATTTCAAATCGAGTTAGGATGATAAAATATGATTCATCAACTCGTTTAACTCGAAATTTTTTCATTCGTTTCGATTCAATTCGATCGAATGTTTACCCCTACATATATTTATACCACTAGTCATCTTAACCGAATAGGATATTTGAACTAAAGTTTCGGAGATAAAATAAACATCTTGATCTTGTGTCTTACTTAAAGTGTTCATGCAATGAATAAGGTTCATCTAAGTCATGCCTATGCATGGTAGTAACACCATGAATAGTTGCCCAAGTTTAATCCGATTCAAAATATAGGTATTAAATTTTATCCATGCTCGGTCGTATTTATAAACGGCTAACTTAAGTTCATTTAAGTTCACTCATATTTATTTTTATTTTTTAAAAGGGATTAAATAATATTCAGTCCTTAAACTTGGTAATTTTCTCACTTTGTCTTTAAACTCTTTTTTATCCATGTTAGCTCTGAAACTTAGCCCAATTTGATCCCTAAACATAGATTCCATTAAGGTATAGTGATATGCCATCATGAGATTAAGTCATATTATTATCCAACTTCTTTTTTTTAAATAAGATTTTTATTTTTTTAAACCTAATAGTTTTAGTTTTTTATTTTTGTATTTCCTTCAATATAAAAATTTTAAAATTTTCATGTGATCATGTGGTGTAATCTTAGAGCGTCATATCATCACATTAATAAAATTCAAAAGTTGAGAAAAGTTGTCAAATTTAAGGAATAATATATTTTTTTCTTTTATTAAATTTAAACACACATAACTTTAACATATTTTTTAATACTTACATTATATTCTAGCATATTTAATTTCCATAATATATAAAAATAATATATAATAAACTTAAAAGAGAATCGGGTTAGGTTTAGGATTCAAATAATGAAGCTTAAGGTTGACCCATATTTTAAACAAACTTATTTTTTTTCAAGCTTATTTTTTAATCCTAATATTTTTATTCCAATCCTAAAAATTTCAAATAGAAGTTTAAACATTGAACGATCTAACCTCACTTTAGTGCTTTTTAATTTTCAAGAATTGTAAATGAATTACAGATTTATTAGATATATTATTTTCTTATGCCTAAATTTGAAAAGCATTAGTTTTAAGATTCTAAAAGTGAGAAAGCGGAACATATTGACCGAATCATTAGGTTTAAAAAATCTTAGTTGCACATGCAATTTCCTTTGATTAAGTTATAACCCCACTAGAAGCTTGAATTGACCTGATTCGTGGAACATGTGGAGAAACCCATCTACTTGAAGCGTGTGACAGCCCTAATGTGACCCTAGTCGGAAAGTGGTTTCGGGACCACAAAACCGAGTCGTAAAAATAATTAATTGTTATATTCTATGCTTATTATGTGTGTACATGCATATGTCGACGTTTCATTCCCTAATTTTGCCAATTGCATGAGAAATTATTAAATAGGGATCAATATGAGACATGGTGAAATATGATAGACTAATTTTAAATGGTTTATTAGTGCATGTCAACACAAGGGTGGACTTGCATGTCAAATTGCCCAATTTTCTTTATAGTGGCCGGCCAAGATGGGTGTTGATGGGCAAATATATATGTTTAATTAGTTATTAAAATAAGAAATGGCATTATGTGAGAAAAAAATAATATTAGTGAAATAAAGTAAAGAAAACAAAGAGGAAGGAAGGCTCATCTTTCATCTCCTTCATTGCCGAAATTGAGAAAGGAAAGATTGAAAAAAAGAAACCAAGGCATTCGGCCATGGCTAGTTCAAAGGAAAGGTATGCATTGTGATTTTATTCTAATTGATGTTGAGATTAAGTTGATAAGTGTATAGTCTAGTTAACCCATAGCTAAATTCATGAATTCATTGTTGGGAGATAAGAATGGAAGTTGCCGTATGTATGGGTATATATGCACTTTGGAAAGGAGATTTTTGGGTGTTATTTGAGTTCTCTTTATGTATGTATGTGCATGAGTATTCGGTCATGTTATAGATTCATGTTGAAAAATGTTAATGATATATGTGTCATATAAATGTACTTGTGAATGAACTTGAGAATATCTAAATTATAGGTTGGAGGTGCCGAATGTAGTGTTGGATGAGTTTTAAAGAATAAAAATTTAGGTGACTAGAGGTTAATGACATTCGGCCAAAGGCTTGTGTGCTAGCAAAATCGGTATAAATGTTGTTCGATGTGTTGAATTGAGTAAGTTAGATGTTGGAACACTTAAGGATTTGGCATCTCTATGACATTAGATATAAATGTATGAAAGGCTAAGTTTAAGTAGTAAGGCCGAATAGGTTATAGATAAGGCACTTGTGAGTCTTTGGCCAAGCAATTTGCAAATTAGATTAGGGTTCTTGTGACATTTAATGTTGAGTTTAATTTGGTATATTCGGCCATCTAATTAAGTATATAGGAGATGTTGAATTTAATCTTGCACATTCGGCTATATGGGTGTACACAATTGTGATACTATCCTTGATTGGATTATCGACAATAGGGTGATAGTATATGGTTGTTAACCAAATAGTTCAAAAGCATGGGGTAGAAAGATAAGAATTGGCCATGTGTCTCCTATGCTATGAAATCATTAATATTTTGATATAAATATTTAGCAAGACGGTTAAACTAGTTAATTTATCGATTTAGCTCAAGAAGTTAAAGGTGGAGAGGCAAGCAAGGGCAAAGGAAAGAACATCGAGTAGCCGAGTTGGAATCGTTTTCCCCAACATAAGGTAAGTCACCAAGCATATATTTTGTATTGATCTAAATAGACATAATGTCTATGTAATTATGCCGAATGGAATGATAAATTTATATATATGTATGCATGTGGTGATGAAAGTGTTGAATGAAAAGAAAAGAGGTGAGATGTATTGAGTTGTTGATTTCGGCACTAAGTGTGCGGGTATAAACATTTATGATCATGAGATTGGCACTAAGTGTGCGGGTTTAAATTGTACAGCACTAAGTGTGCGAGTTTGATTATATAGCACTAAGTGTGCGAGTTGATTATATAGCACTGAGTGTGCGGACTTAATATATATTTTTGAATCACTATGGACACTAAGTGTGCGACATTATTGAGTTGATCACGGACAGCGGATCGGGTAAGTACCTTGAGTTCATGGCTAATAGGCGCTATGTTTATATTTGGAGTTGAGCTTGGTAAGTTTGAACCTATGTGACAATTATAATTGAAGTCACGTACATAAGATTTATCGTGGAATAGGTGAAAGGTCGTTTAGTTGTATGATTGTAACGAAAATAAAATGATGTATGAAAATGCCTCAAATATCCTATTGATTGGTATATGGAATGTGAATGCATGACTTGGTATGAGATTGAACCGATAGGTCTAAGGAACTATGGCATGGTTCGGTATGCATGGTAGTGCATTGCTTATGACTTACTGAGTTATATACTCACTCGGTGTTTCCTTGTCACCTATTTTAGGTTTCTTGGACTCGTCTCTTTTTGCGTGATCGGGCCGTCATCGAAGTCATCACAGCAGCTAGCAAGTTTTGGTACTTTCTTCTTAGTCGGTTTAGGAGAACATTTCGGCATGTATAGGCTAATATGTTTTGTTGAAATTTGGTATGTAAACTTTTAGCCATGCGAAAATGGCATAAATGTTCGGTTGGATTTGGTTCTATAATGTTAGGTCGTAAGTCTTGGTAATTCGATTTTTATGCCATATGTCATGGTTGATTATTTTTGGTGTTAAAATTTATGATATGGCAATAGTGTAGTAGGGAGATGTTTGAAAATGATTAGCCTTTGGCATGGCTAGTCATGATCATAATTTGTGATATGTATGATGAATTACTAGTTAGATCAAGGAGAAATCACGAAATAGGCATAGTTGCTTTAGTAACAGATGCTGGCAGCAGCAGTGACGTGAGATTGAAAAATCACTAAAATAGTAGGAATGGAATTAATTAATGAATAAATGATGTAATCGAAGCTCGATGAGTCTATTTTCATATAGAAGAAACGAAATGACCATATGAGCTGTATGTTAGGAGATAATTAAACTCTTGTGAAACAGGGCCAGAGCAATTTCTGGATCCCCTGTCCCGACTTTAGAAATTCACCCTAAATTAATCAGAGACAATTAGAAGTCATGCTTTATATGCATAGATTCCCTTTTGAGTCTAGTTTCATTAGAAACCAACGGCATAAGTATTGGAGCTCTGTAAAGGGAGATATCTAAGTCGTAATGCACAAGGGTCAGAGTAGTCGAACCCAGGAACAGGGACGACTTTAACTAATAAACTGTACCAATTGGCCCAACCAAAAATTCTACAAAAATTCTACCATATAGATATGTGAGTCTAGTTCCGGGGAAAATTTACGGAACTGGATTTTGAGTTTCATAACTCAAGATATGATTTTTAAAGTGACTAGTACGCAGATTGGCAGCTTGTCTGGGAAATTTTTAATAAGTGGTTTGAAGTCTGTTAACACCTCGTGTTCGACTCCGGCGACGGTCTCGGGTTCGGGGTGTTACAATTTAATTGGTATCAGAGCTATGGTTTAGTCGGTTCTAGGACTACCATAGCATGTATGAGTCTAGCTATACATGCCGAATGTTAATATTTAAATGGTGATGACTTCTGACGGTTAAAATTTATGTTTTGATTAGTAAATGGATCCCGGTGTAGAGAGAACCTTGGCGGATGACGTTGAAAGTGTAGCGGCTGCTCCTGCACAAGGGACGCCGCCTGTTGAACCTCAGTCATCTGCGGATAATCAAGGTGAGGGGGCTAAACAAGCCTTCTTTACCATGATGAATGAGTGGGTCGCGCAATATGCCCGAACCAATCCGGCTGTCCAACAATTCCCGAATTTGAATAATCCACCCCAAGAGCCCGTAATGCCATCAGTTACTGATCCTGTGAGGCTGAGTAAGCCACCTGTAGACTTGATTAGGAAGCGCGGGGCTGAGGAGTTCAGGGCCATAGTTACAGATGATGCTGAAAGGGCCGAGTTCTGGCTTGATAACACCATTCGGGTGTTTGATGAACTGTCATGCACGCCCGATGAATGTCTAAAATGTGCTATATCCTTGTTGCGGGACTCAGCCTACTATTGGTGGAGGACCCTGATTTCCATAGTCCCAAACGAACGAGTTACTTGGGACTTCTTTCAAACGGAATTTCGAAAGAAATATATTAGTCAACGGTTCATTGATCAAAAGCGTAAGGAATTCTTGGAACTCAAGCAAGGCCGTATGACAGTATCTGAATACGAACATGAATTCGTAAGACTCAGTAGGTATGCCCGGGAGTGTGTAGCTGATGAGGTTGCTATGTGCAAAAGATTCGAAGAAGGATTGAATGAAGATTTAAAGCTACTAGTGGGTATTTTGGAGATAAAAGAATTCGTAACACTAGTCGAACGAGCCTGCAAGGCGGAAGAACTTGGAAAGGAGAAGAAGAAGGCTGAATTTGAAGCTAGAGACTATCGTAAAAGATCGACTTGTAAAGCTCCGTTCTCAGCTGTAAAGAAGTTCAGGGAGGACACTAATAAGTCGAGGACGACTGCGGGAATTTCCATCAGAGCACGACCATCGACGGACTCCCGAGCTACTTCGGTAGCTAGTGTGGGCAATAATCGTCAAGAGAAACCTGAATGTCCCCAATGCGGAAGACGACACCTAGGTGAATGTTGGGGTAAGTCTACTAACAGGGCCTGTTACGGATGCGGTTCGAAGGACCACTTCATTAGAGATTGCATGGAGTTTGATGAGAAGAATAAGATTCAAGGTGCAAGACCTAGTGGAGTGACAACTAGAGGTAGACCACCGAGAATTTTAGGAGGTAGGGGTGGTAGTCAGAGAGGGGCCTCTGATACGGCTGTTCGAGCCGAGAACCGTACTCCTGCTAGAGCATATGCCATTCGCGCACGAGAGGAGGCATCCTCCCCTAACATCATCACTGGTACCTTCACTCTCTTTGATACTAATGTGATTGCATTGATTGACCCTGGCTCTACTCATTCATATGTATGTAAAACCTTAGCATCCAGTAAGACTCTACCTGTTGAGTCTACTGAGTTCGTAATTCGAGTGTCAAACCCTTTGGGTCAATACGTACTTGTTGATAAAGTGTGTAAGAGATGCCCTCTAATAATCCGAGAATCCTGTTTTCCGGCCGATTTGATGCTTTTGCCGTTTGACGAATTTGATGTTATTCTTGGTATGGATTGGTTGACCGTACATGATGCAGTGGTGAACTGCAAAAGAAAAACCATCGATTTGAGGAGTGCAAATGATGAGGTAGTCCGAGTTGAGTCTACCGATTTGAAGGGGGTGCCAGTGATAATATCTTCAATGACCGCTCAGAGATATGTGAAAAAGGGTTGTGAAACATACCTTGCGTATGTATTTGATAGCAAAGAGACGGAAAGGAAACTTGAATCAGTACCAGTGGTTTGTGAGTATTCAGATGTTTTTCCTGAGGAGTTACCGGGGTTGCCACCGGTTCGAGAGGTGGAATTCGGCATCGAGATTGTACCTGGTACCACGCCAATCTCAATAGCCCCGTATCGTATGGCATTAACAGAATTAAAGGAATTGAAAGTTCAATTGCAAGAATTGATGGATAGAGGTTTCGCTCGACCGAGTTTTTCTCCATGGGGCGCACCCGTATTGTTTGTGAAAAAGAAGGATGGAACCATGAGATTGTGCATCGACTATCGTCAGTTGAATAAAGTGACCATAAAAAATAAATACCCGTTGCCACGTATTGATGATTTTTTTGATCAATTAAAGGGAGCCTCAGTATTTTCCAAGATAGATTTGAGATCTGGTTATTATCAGTTGAGGGTTCGAGACTCAGACATACCCAAAACCGCTTTTAGAATGAGGTACGGTCACTACGAATTCTTAGTGATGCCGTTTAGGCTCACTAATGCCCCTGCGGTATTTATGGATTTAATGAATCGAGTATTCAGGCCATACTTGGATCGATTTGTGGTTGTGTTTATTGATGATATTTTAGTTTATTCACAAGGTGAAGCCGAACACGCTGAGCATTTGAGGTTAGTATTACAGATTTTGCGAGACAAGCAGTTATACGCAAAATTCAGTAAATGTGAATTTTGGTTGAGAGAGGTTAGCTTTTTGGGGCACGTGGTGTCCGCATCGGGTGTTAGAGTGGATCCGAACACAATTTCGGCCATACTCGATTGGAAACCTCCGAGGAATATTACTGAAGTTAGGAGCTTTCTGGGACTTGCCGGATACTACCGACGGTTTGTAGGGGGTTTCTCGATGATAGCTGCACCGTTGACGAAACTACTCCAAAAAGATGTTGAGTTTGAGTGGACAGAGAACTGTCAGAAGAGTTTCGATCGACTAAAGACTTGTTTAACCGAAGCTCCAGTGCTAGTACAACCGGAGTCCGGCAAAGAGTTTGTCATTTATAATGATGCATCCTTACTTGGGCTAGGTTGTGTGTTGATGCAAGAAGGTCGAGTTGTGGCTTACGCGTCGAGACAATTAAAGCCGCATGAGAGAAACTATCCGACCCATGATCTTGAATTGGCGGCCATAGTGTTCGCCCTGAAAATATGGCGGCATTACTTGTTTGGGGAAAGGTGTCATATTTATTCGGACCACAAAAGTCTTAAATATTTGATGACTCAAAGAGATCTAAATCTGCGACAAAGACGTTGGCTTGAGTTGTTGAAAGACTATGAACTTGTTATTGATTATCACCCGGGAAAGGCTAACGTGGTTGCCGATGCTTTAAGTCGGAAAGCACTGTTTGCTTTGAGAGCGGTGAATGCTCACTTGTCCGTCTCACCCGATGGGGTGCTAGTAGCTGAATTAGAGGCCAAACCATTATTGATTCGTCAAATACTTGAATTCCAGAAAGTCGACGCTGAATTGGTCACTAAACGAGCTGAATGTGCTTCGAATGAGGAATCGGAGTTTCAGATTGACGAAAATGATTGCTTGACGTTCAGAGGTCGATTATGTGTTCCAAGAAATTCGGAACTTATTTCAATGATTTTGGACGAGGCTCACAGTAGTCGAATGTCAGTCCACCCAGGTAGTACAAAAATGTACAATGACCTGAAACGTCAATTTTGGTGGCCCGGTATGAAACGAGACATTTCCGAATTTATTTCAAGGTGTTTGATATGCCAACAAGTAAAAGCGGAACATCAAGTGCCGTCGGGATTACTTCAGCCAATCATGATACCCGAATGGAAATGGGATCGAGTGACAATGGACTTTGTATCTGGGTTGCCTTTGACTCAGAGTAAGAAAGACTCGGTCTGGGTCATTGTTGATAGATTGACCAAGTCTGCTCATTTTATCCCTGTCCGTACGGATTTTTCGCTCGATAAATTGGAAGAATTATATGTCTCCCAAATAGTTCGGTTGCATGGGGTACCTATTTCCATCGTGTCGGATAGAGACCCAAGATTTACCTCGCGATTTTGGAAGAAGTTACAAGAAGCATTGGGTACCAAGATGCACTTTAGCACCGCATTCCATCATCAGACCGATGGCCAATCTGAGCGGATAATTCAAATACTCGAGGATATGTTGAGATGTTGTGTTTTAGAGTTTTGTGGTTCATGGGAAAGATATCTGCCTTTGATCGAATTCGCTTACAACAATAGTTTTCAGTCAAGCATTAAGATGGCACCTTACGAGGCTTTATACGGTCATAAATGCCGTACCCCATTATTTTGGACTAAACTTAGTGAAAGTAAGATCCTTGGGGTTGATTTGATTAAGGATGCCGAGCAGAAAGTCCGAGTAATTCGCGAAAGTTTGAAAGCCGCTTCGGATCGTCAAAAGTCGTATGCGGATTTGAAAAGAAAAGACATTGAATATCAGGTTGGAGACAAAGTATTTCTCAAAGTTTCACCCTGGAAGAAGGTGCTTAGATTTGGTCGTAAGGGCAAATTGAGTCCGAGGTTCATCGGTCCGTACGAAGTATCCGAACGAGTTGGACCAGTTGCATACCGATTAATTTTGCCCCCTGAGCTCGAAAAGATTCACAACGTTTTCCATGTCTCGATGCTTCGACGATACAGGTCCGACCCGTCGCACGTAATCACTCCATCTGAGATCGAGATTCAGCCTAACTTGAGTTATGAAGAAGAACCGGTTCGCATTTTGATGCGTAAAGTAAAAGAGTTGCGAAATAAGAAAATCCCATTAGTGAAGGTGTTGTGGCATAAACACGGAATTGAAGAAGCCACTTGGGAACTTGAGGACTCTATGAAGGATCGATATCCAAAATTATTCACCGGTAAGATTTTTGGGGACGAAAATTTCTTATGTGGGGGAGAGTTGTGACAGCCCTAATGTGACCCTAGTCGGAAAGTGGTTTCGGGACCACAAAACCGAGTCGTAAAAATAATTAATTGTTATATTCTATGCTTATTATGTGTGTACATGCATATGTCGACGTTTCATTCCCTAATTTTGCCAATTGCATGAGAAATTATTAAATAGGGATCAATATGAGACATGGTGAAATATGATAGACTAATTTTAAATGGTTTATTAGTGCATGTCAACACAAGGGTGGACTTGCATGTCAAATTGCCCAATTTTCTTTATAGTGGCCGGCCAAGATGGGTGTTGATGGGCAAATATATATGTTTAATTAGTTATTAAAATAAGAAATGGCATTATGTGAGAAAAAAATAATATTAGTGAAATAAAGTAAAGAAAACAAAGAGGAAGGAAGGCTCATCTTTCATCTCCTTCATTGCCGAAATTGAGAAAGGAAAGATTGAAAAAAAGAAACCAAGGCATTCGGCCATGGCTAGTTCAAAGGAAAGGTATGCATTGTGATTTTATTCTAATTGATGTTGAGATTAAGTTGATAAGTGTATAGTCTAGTTAACCCATAGCTAAATTCATGAATTCATTGTTGGGAGATAAGAATGGAAGTTGCCGTATGTATGGGTATATATGCACTTTGGAAAGGAGATTTTTGGGTGTTATTTGAGTTCTCTTTATGTATGTATGTGCATGAGTATTCGGTCATGTTATAGATTCATGTTGAAAAATGTTAATGATATATGTGTCATATAAATGTACTTGTGAATGAACTTGAGAATATCTAAATTATAGGTTGGAGGTGCCGAATGTAGTGTTGGATGAGTTTTAAAGAATAAAAATTTAGGTGACTAGAGGTTAATGACATTCAGCCAGAGGCTTGTGTGTTAGCAAAATCGGTATAAATGTTGTTCGATGTGTTGAATTGAGTAAGTTAGATTTTGGAACACTTAAGGATTTGGCATCTCTATGACATTAGATATAAATGTATGAAAGGCTAAGTTTAAGTAGTAAGGCCGAATAGGTTATAGATAAGGCACTTGTGAGTCTTTGGCCAAGCAATTTGCAAATTAGATTAGGGTTCTTGTGACATTTAATGTTGAGTTTAATTTGGTATATTCGGCCATCTAATTAAGTATATAGGTGATGTTGAATTTAATCTTGCACATTCGGCTATATGGGTGTACACAATTGTGATACTATCCTTGATTGGATTATCGACAATAGGGTGATAGTATATGGTTGTTAACCAAATAGTTCAAAAGCACGGGGTAGAAAGATAAGAATTGGCCATGTGTCTCCTATGCTATGAAATCATTAATATTTTGATATAAATATTTAGCAAGACGGTTAAACTAGTTAATTTATCTATTTAGCTCAAGAAGTTAAAGGTGGAGAGGCAAGCAAGGGCAAAGGAAAGAACATCGAGTAGCCGAGTTGGAATCGTTTTCCCCAACATAAGGTAAGTCACCAAGCATATATTTTGTATTGATCTAAATAGACATAATGTCTATGTAATTATGCCGAATGGAATGATAAATTTATATATATGTATGCATGTGGTGATGAAAGTGTTGAATGAAAAGAAAAGAGGTGAGCTGTATTGAGTTGTTGATTTCGGCACTAAGTGTGCGGGTATAAACATTTATGATCATGAGATTGGCACTAAGTGTGCGGGTTTAAATTGTACAGCACTAAGTGTGCGAGTTTGATTATATAGCACTAAGTGTGCGAGTTGATTATATAGCACTGAGTGTGAGGACTTAATATATATTTTTTAATCACTATGGACACTAAGTGTGCGACATTATTGAGTTGATCACGGACAGCGGATCGGGTAAGTACCTTGAGTTCATGGCTAATAGGCGCTATGTTTATATTTGGAGTTGAGCTTGGTAAGTTTGAACCTATGTGACAATTATAATTGAAGTCACGTACATAAGATTTATCGTGGAATAGGTGAAAAGTCGTTTAGTTGTATGATTGTAACGAAAATAAAATGATGTATGAAAATGCCTCAAATATCCTATTGATTGGTATATGGAATGTGAATGCATGACTTGGTATGAGATTGAACCGATAGGTCTAAGGAACTATGGCATGGTTCGGTATGCATGGTAGTGCATTGCTTATGACTTACTGAGTTATATACTCACTCGGTGTTTCCTTGTCACCTATTTTAGGTTTCTTGGACTCGTCTCTTTTTGCGTGATCGGGCCGTCATCGAAGTCATCACAGCAGCTAGCAAGTTTTGGTACTTTCTTCTTAGTCGGTTTAGGAGAACATTTCGGCATGTATAGGCTAATATGTTTTGTTGAAATTTGGTATGTAAACTTTTAGCCATGCGAAAATGGCATAAATGTTCGGTTGGATTTGGTTCTATAATGTTAGGTCGTAAGTCTTGGTAATTCGATTTTTATGCCATATGTCATGGTTGATTATTTTTGGTGTTAAAGTTTATGATATGGCAATAGTGTAGTAGGGAGATGTTTGACAATGATTAGCCTTTGGCATGGCTAGTCATGATCATAATTTGTGATATGTATGATGAATTACTAGTTAGATCAAGGAGAAATCACGAAATAGGCATAGTTGCTTTAGTAACAGATGCTGGCAGCAGCAGTGACGTGAGATTGAAAAATCACTAAAAATAGTAGGAATGGAATTAATCAATGAATACATTATGTAATCGAAGCTCGATGAGTCTATTTTCATATAGAAGAAACGAAATGACCATATGAGCTGTATGTTAGGAGATAATTAAACTCTTGTGAAACAGGGCCAGAGCAATTTCTGGATCCCGTCCCGACTTTAGAAATTCACCCTAAATTAATCAGAGACAATTAGAAGTCATGCTTTATATGTATAGATTCCCTTTTGAGTCTAGTTTCATTAGAAACCAACGGCATAAGTATTGGAGCTCTGTAAAGGGAGATATCTAAGTCGTAATGCACAAGGGTCAGAGTAGTCGAACCCAGGAACAGGGACAACTTTAACTAATAAACTGTACCAATTGGCCCAACCAAAAATTCTACAAAAATTCTACCGTATATATATATGAGTCTAGTTCCGGGGAAAATTTACGGAACTGGATTTTGAGTTTCATAACTCAAGATATGATTTTTAAAGTGACTAGTACGCAGATTGGCAGCTTGTCTGGGAAATTTTTAATAAGTGGTTTGAAGTCTGTTAACACCTTGTGTTCGACTCCGGCAATGGTCTCGGGTTTGGGTTGTTACAAAGCATTGGTGGCCAAGTGAAGCATTTAAGGAAATTTAGGACTACCATGGTAAATGGGGAAACTATTAAGGATCGACCAATTAAACAACGAACAAGTAAAATTAGCGAAAGAAATTGAGAAATTAAACACACAAATTTAACGTGGAAAAACCTTTCAAAAGAGGATAAAAATCACAGGCAAAAATAATTATACTATAATGGAAAAAGAACGAAGAGTACAAAAGATGGAGATAAAAACTAAACCTTAAAAATTCCCCAAAAAAAGAACCCTCAAAACGTAAACACAAAATTCTTTAAATGTGTTATGAGTTCTAATCTCTAATGGGTGTATTTTCTAAGGTTGTAAAAAAGTCAATTTATAAGCTAAATTCTTAGGTCAAATAATAATAAAATAATCTTGACTAATCAGAGTTTGATTGAAACAAATAAACAGAGTTTAACTAGAAGATTATTTCTCAAATTTGACTGAAATAGGAGTCAAACTTAACAAATCTCCATCTTGACTCGTATTTCCATAATGCCATCTTTGCCAAAGCTTGTCACGGGCCTATTTTGAACTATTTAGGGAATTAACTGAGTCGAATATGTGCTTAGAAACTGGAAGACTTCTAGCCTTCGACTTGTACACTGCCAAATCAAAAGTAACCCGGGTCTAATTTTCACGAACACAGTGCCCTAACTTTTCAAAACCTGCATCTAAAAGAGAACCTCTCTTCAACGAAACGATCATACTTTTTCCTCCTATGACCAAGTTGCCTTCGCTCTAAACGAGTAAACTTCAGCTCCATAACGGACGAGGGATGTCCGATTTCACCGGTCACTGTATAACCTTCCAGAATATAAAGACTGCTAGTTCTTATCTTTTAACAAAAGAGAGCTCCACGAGATACTTTAATCTGTTCGACTTGATATTGATTTTGCATCCTTTCAAGTCTAAAATACTCAAGGAGAAGAGATTCTTTCGTAAATCAGGTACATACCTGACATCTGAGAGTGTCCTAATCGTCCCATCGTGTATCCTAATTTTAACAGTACCAATGCCAATTACCTTACTGGATGAATCGTTTCTCATGCGCATAACTCCACCCTCAACCGAACTGTATATGGAGAACCATTCTCGATTGGGACACATGTGGAAAGAACATCTCGAATTAGGATCCACTCGGACGTAAGATTGGAGTTATCTCTCATTAACACTAATAAGAAATCATCACCGTTTTCATCAGTCAAATTAGCACCAGCTACATCTTCCTTGTTACTCTCAACAGCTCTTTTATTTCACAATTTATAACAATTTACTTTAACGTGACCTAACTTCTTACAATAGTGACACCTTTTGTCTCGCTTCTTTAATGCTGCCAAAATGAAACCTTGCCTATCTACCTTGCTATCCAAACCAAACTCATTTTCGAGTTTGTCTCTACTCACCAAATAACCCTTCACATCTTCGAACGAGAGTTTGTCTCTGCCATAAATTAGGGTCTCCTTGGAAGACTTGTATGAAGGGGGTAAAGAGCACGATAATAGCATAGCCTGATCTTCATCGTCAATCTAAACCTCAACGTTCTTTAAATCATTTAAAAGAGTAATAAATTGACTGATGTGATCTCTAAGAAGCTCACATTCGTTCATGCGAAATAGAAATAGACGTTGTTTCAACACTAAATGGTTAGCTAAAGACTTAGTCGCATAAAGAGTTTCTAACCTTTTCCACAAGGCGGATGAGGTCTTCTCCATCAATACCTCCTGCAATATCGTATTTGCGAGGCACAATTGGATTGCAGACAAAGCCTTTTGATCAAGCTCTTCCCATTCTATTTTATTTAGATTCTCAAGCTTTTTCCCAGTAACAACCTTTTTCAAGCCTGATTAAACTAGAATTGCCATCATCCGAACTTGCCACAGATTGAAATTTGTCTCACCATCGAACTTCTTAATTTCAAACCTTGTTCCTGCCATTTCTAAATGGGCTGATCTATGAAAATTGAACTAGCTCTGATACCACTTATTGGGGATCGACCCGATTAAACAACGAACAAGTAAAATTAGCGAAAGAAATTGAGAAATTGAACACACAAATTTAACGTGGGAAAACTTCTCCAAAGAGGATAAAAACCACAAGCATAGATAATTATACTATAATGGCAAAAGAACGAAGAATACAAAAAATGGAGATAAAAATTAAACCACAAAAACTCGAAAAAAAAAGAACCCTCAAAACGTAAACACAAAATTCTCTAAATGTGTTATGAGTTCTAATCTCTAATGGGTGTATTTTTTAAGGTTGTAAAAGACCCAATTTATAAGCTAAATTCATAGGTCAAATAATAATAAAATAATATTGACTAATTAGCGTTTGATTGAAACAAATAAACAGAGTTTAACTAGAAGATTATTTCTCAAATTTGACTGAAATAGGAATCATACTTAACATAAACTAAGTTTAGAAGATATGTAATCTGATAAGATTTGATTTTGTAATCTTAAAGGATTGAGTTAATAACTTAAGAATATCAATTGTAGATAAGCTATAATCTCGGTCGTCAATGTAACTCAATCTTTACTATTAGTTTTGGAGGAGCTCAAATATAAATACTGGTTTTCCCCTTTATTTGTAATCATCCATTGTATCACATGATTTGTATTTTTTCTGGAGTAATAGAATACTTTGAGAGTATTTACTTAAACACTTGGCGTGTTTTGCTTTCTTGTGACAGTTTCTGTTCTTTCGTTGCTGTTTCGTTTTGAATTGCTTCGTTTTATTTTCAGTACCTTGGAGAATTTCTATCGAAGATTCTAACTTTACAAGCGTTAGATTGACTTAGGCAGATTTGAACCTAAGAAATCACCTAAGGCCGCACGACCAACGACAAGATCGCCTCCAAACGTGCAAACGTTTCGAGAAAAAAATGTGTAAATAAAATATATAAAATTAAGTGCGGTGTCTGCCATTGAACAGGTCAATTTTGTAATATAGTTTTGTGTTATAACAGAACACAAAGTATTTCGTGGATAGTACTAAAGGGAGATTGAATTAAATCTAAAAATGTATCATACAATAGCAAGTCTAAACAGTAGTCACTAAGAGTTATATTACGATAACTAAAACTAAATATTAAAGTCATAAAATGAAAACAAAAATACTAAAACAAAATTGACAAACGAAAAACTCTTGAATAATAAGCAAAAGATTAACTTGCTTCAGTAGTTGCAATTAACTTTACAATTCAGGTTTCATTAGTTAATTAGTTATTAACTAATCAATATTATCTCTAGACCTCTCATAATTAATTAATCGACTAGTACTCACGTATCTCTCGACCTCACTTTCTTGACCAGGATAAATCACAATTTACTTGGCAAACTTATCTCTCGACCTCGTTTAATTTAGATTACTTCCTAGGGTCGTCAATCCTAGGGTTAAGCACACATAAATTTATAACAACTAACTCGTATGAGAGACTTTCATTCTTCTGTTAATCACTCCCGCATCCACTCGTTAATCTCCATAAAGGATTTAGTCACTCATCGATTTAATAACCATATTCCTTTTAATTAAATTAATCATGCAAAACACAATTTATATTAAAAGAGAGGAAGATAGAAATTGGTCCGTTGAGAATCTTGATGTGTTCGAATCTGTGAAATCCTTTAATAGTTGTCGAGATTTCGTCATTTGCAAGGGAAACGTAAAAAAAAGATATTATGAAAATACTTAACAACAAAGACTTGGACTCAAATACAATCCAAGTCAAATAACAAGAAATAAAACTATTTTTAAAATAAAATAGAACTAAGTAAATCCTAAAGTACTAAACTCAAACCCTAAAAGGACTTGGAAAAAAGCTCTCTAGTTGAACATAAGCCTCCTATTTATATGCAAAGTTAGCAACCCAGTTTAGGTCAAATACAAACTTTAATCACACTAAATATGGATTGTGCGAATGAAAACACCCTTAATTAATTTTTCCCCTCCTTTAGACCTATGTCGTGACATAGCCTAGTGCGTGTCGCGACACATAACTTTGAATATAAATTCTTATGTTGGTTCGGTTATATTGTGTAATAGTCTGTTTTTCAGTGGTATTAGAAACAGTGGTTTCGGGGTCACAAATCTGACAAGTAAGTTCGTAAATATTATTATTTAATATTTACGAGTCAAATATAGTTTTGAAAAAGTTTTTTATATGGTAATTAATGTTATATAAATGATTAATTAAGTTCAAGTGGTAAGATCCTAAGGTCAAGTGGTTTTAGAAAATGAGGTATCGGGACATCGTTTCTATAAATCGAGTCGTAAATATTTTTATAAATATTTACGGGGTGTCATTAAGGTTGTATTAAAGTTTCGTTAAGAAATTTTAATTTTTTGATAGTTAATTAATTAAAAAGGACTAAATCATAAAAAAGTGTGAAAGTTGAATTCTACTAACTAAATGTGTTTAATAGCTATGAAAAAATAAATTTATGGACTAATATGATAAATATACCATATTATAGTTGAGTGGGCAGTTGGTGATTATTTTTGTTAGTTTATATGATATATTTTAATATTAATAAATTAAATAATAAGTATTAATTAAGAAAAAGAAAAACAAAACATAATTTTGTTTTATTTTGTATTCTTCTTCTTTGATGGAAAGAACTCCATTTTTGGAGAAAGGAGATTCGTCCAATCCATGCATTGGGGAGATTTTGAGGTCTGCTTTTAATAATTTTTATGTTTTTTAGATCGTTGCAATTAGGTCTAATTACCCTATACTTTTGTTTTTGAAACTTTTAAAGATTTTGAATGTTTCCATTGATGAAAATTTGTGATTTTAGATGTTAATGGATGAATTTGAAGTATTATTTGTTATTTATAAATATTTTATTAAGTGATATTTGATGAATTTGCCAATTAGGGATTAAATTGTTGAAATAGTAAAAATATAAGGACTTGGTGTGAAATTATTGCAAAAATAGGCTGAAATGGAAGGTAAAAATATTTTACTGTTAGGAATTTGCAATAAAAATGGTTAAATTGAATGTTTTAGGCTCAGGGACTAAATTGAATAAAAGTAAAATATTAAGGGAAATTTTGTAGAAATACAAAAAATGACTAAATTGCATAAAATAATTTGTTTTACTGCCTAAAATAATAAATTTAATGAAATTATTAATTTAGATCAAGATAGACTGGAAAATTGAGAAGAATGGAAAATTATCAAATAGCCCCTATACTTTGACATTTCTGCAAATTTAGCCAGGTAAAATCGTACGGTTAGAATTTAACATCAATATGAATTTTTAAGTAGACTAACATGATACAACTTATATGTTTATTTTAAACTATTGATAATTAATGGTAATTTGAGATATAATATTGAATTCGATGCTAGGTTTGGATTAAACGCGAGATAGAGTACAATCGTGATTTGGTGTGTTACGGGGGTTTGTAGTGGAGATGATATTGAAAGGAGATATCTGTATATTACCTGAGCAAACCGAGGTTCAAAATTTGTTGCGAAATCTCGTGTTATACTCTCTGTTTGGCGTGTTTCAGTTGGATCAGCTCTTATAAGCTTCTGTTTGGCGTGTTTCGGTTAGATCAGAACTTATGAGCTTTTGTTTGGCGTGTTTTGGTTGGATCAACACTTATGAGCTTTTGTTTGGCGTGTTTCGGTTGGACCAACTTTTATGAGCTTTTTTCGGGTGTGTTTGATTGATCTGACAATGTACTATTATCCGTAGGTTGTTCTTCGAATGGAAAATCTTGGCAAGGTAATTTTTTTAATGAATTTGGAAGATTTGTTATTTATTGAATATTTATCTAAACATAGATAAATTCATTTAACTTTAAATCTCAGTAATGTAACTTGTTTAGTGATTTTGATGTAATTTCCATATATTTAAGCTTGAATTGAATGTTTCAATTCTTCGATTGAGATTGTGGATGACAGGAACACATATGGTTAATTTTTGTGTTTAAACTTTGTACTATGCAAATGAAAAGATGTAATTTCTTATGAAATAATTTATCATGTACTTGATCCCAAAAGAGTTGGGTATAAATGTTGCATGGTCTAGCACACGGTTTGGCACACGGACGTATGGCTTGGTCGTGTGACCCAAGTCAGTGAGATACACGGGCACGAACACGGGCTGGAACACAGCCATGTGTCCCTATTTTAAATGTTACATGGCCTGAGACACGGACGTGTGTCTTAGCCGTGTGAGCCACACAGCATGGTCACACGGTCGTGTGACCCCTGCAATGTAAATTTTTCTAACTTTTTCCTAAACTTTCTAGATGTTTTTGATTTAATCCTGAACTATTTCTATTACATTTTTAGGGTCTTAAGGGCTAGATTAAGGGTCGTTATGAATGTATTTGAATGAAATTAGAATATGTATTGCATTGATGTATGAATTGAATGGTTTACTATTTCGTTTGTTTGATAATACTCTATAACCCTATTCCGGAAACGGATACGGGTTAGGGGTGTTACATATTACGACTTGGCTATCGTTCTTGATGCTTATTTTGCAATTAAATCGTTAAAACTACCTTAAGGTCGGTATTGGCCCAATAGGTCAACTAACTCGGAATATTATGTAAAAATGCTTATTTTGCAATAATTTAACTCTAAACTAATAAAATTTAAAATGTAATAATTAAAGGTAAAATGACTTAAAAAAAGAAGTTCGTTAAGTGCCAAAAAGTACCTAAACTGCCACTACAATCTGTGGCAGGTGATAACTATTGAAAAGAGTTATATTTCAGGCCTCTAAACTGAAGTATTTACTTGTAATTAAGAAAATATGTTTGCATTTTAGACTTATTATTAGAGCATTGCATACTAAAGCTTGGATTGTGTTTCAATTGTAAATTAATGTTACTTTTCATTACTAGAAAGAGATTTGGTAGTCTTTGTTTGTAGGTGCAGGTAGGATGAAAGAGGCAAAAATAAGGAAAAGAAGAAGAGGAAAAGAGAACGAAGGAGGTGAAACATTGCCATGGCAAATGGTGGGATAGATTGCCAACAGAAATGCCATGGCAATTCCAGAAAGATGAATCAGTACTCAATCCACATCACTCTCAGCCAGTTGTACGCGTACTAGATAAATCACCCTGAAAAAGAGAAGTAAAATATGTGTGCTGAGAGGGATGGATCTACCTTATAAAAGGAGGAGAAAGAAGAGAAGAAATAACACACACGGATTGTGAGGATAAAAGGAAAAGAAATAGAGTAATTACTTTCTCTACAACAGAATCTGATGGAGTAGTTCAGAAAAGAAGAAGAAGGGAGTAGCTAAAGAAGGAGAGATCACAGATGCAAAGAAAGGGAAGAGAAATTTGTCCTGGGTTTTGTGTAGAATCTAGATAAGAAGTTAGAGTGCAGCGAGAACTTCCTACAGTTCTGCCTTTATTCTATTTTCCTGGTTTTGAATTCTGTGATTCGTGAAACTTGAAGTATGTTAATGAATGGTTTAATTTTGGATTTCATTGCCCAACCTATGAGCTAATTATCTTCGGGTTGGAATTATTTGGGTGAATATTGAATTAACTGTAGTTCCCATGATATGCTTGTGATTAAATTTACTGTTTCATTTAATTCTTGTTTACTTGGAATAAATGCAAGCTCTAGACATAGTTGATTGCATGTTATGAACTTAGATGGATTTGAATCTGAAAGGATTAAATACATCAGATTATTAATCAATTGATGCATGTGAGTACTCGATAGAATATTCATAGCACCCTAGACATAGAAGACTCAATCTGTATAGGTATAGAACGTTAGTTGGGTTATCATTTGTGAGTCTTGTAGACATACATAGACTCCGAATAATAGTTAGAATTTCACTCTTGAAATAAGTAGACTGCAGTAGTAAATATCTAGGCAGTAGTTTAGTCATAACTTTGCCATGGCATTATTATGTTATGAAAATATTCCCTGAGTAATTCCAACCTTTATCATTCAACAGCAGAAATACTTTCTACTTGTTCATTGTGAATTGCCACGAAATTTAGATTGTTTGGTCATTTTTCAATTATAGTTGATATTATTAGTTCATTTATTAATTCCCTTCACCAATTTATATTTCGTTCCTTTTTCACAATTTCATTTTTTAAATCTTCAATAATACTTACCAATTAAAATCAACTTCCGGTCCATGTAGGGACGATACTCACTCATCATTATATTACTTGAATCGACGTGTACACTTGCACATTTACATTATTTATACGCACCAAGTTTTTGGCACCGTTACTAGGGATCGACAATATTGGTGAAAATTAATTTTCTATTAACTGTTTAATTTCTTTTAAGTTTAGTTTAATTAGTTGTTTTTTATTTTTCTTTCTCAAGTATGTGGTAGTGCATGTATCGAAATATTCTGGAGAATACTAAGTACTATTTTGATCCAGAGAATGAGAGAACCTTTAGGTGAAAGAGAAAAGAGTTACGAGAAATGGAAAGAATCAGAAAGAATCAGGTTAGAGAGGAGCCACTACATCAAGAAAGAAGGGATGTCAATATTCCTTGACTGATAGATGACAGAGACAAACCCATTAGAGAACATGTCATGCCAATATTAGATGATTTAAATCTAGGAATTTTCAGACCACATATTCTGGCCCAGCTTTTCGAATTGAAACCAGTCATATTTCAAATGTTGCAAACAGTAAGGCAATTTAGTGGATTGCCTATTGAGGATCCAAGGTTGCATTTATGACTCTTTTTGGAAGTCTGCAATTCATTCAGACAACAAGGTGTTCCTGAGGATGCTCTATGACTAAATTTATTCCCTTACTCATTGCGTGATCGTGCCAGAGCATGGTTAAATGTATTACCATCAGGTACAGTGGCATCATGGAATGAGTTGTGTCAGAGGTTTCTGCTAAGATATAATCCTCCTAACATGAATGCTAAGTTGAGAAATGGCATTACATCGTTTAGACAATCAGAGGATGAAACATTATATGAAGCATGGGAGCAGTTTAAGGAGCTACTAAAAAAATGCCTGATGCGTGGTTTCCAGCATTGGACACAAATGGAAATGTTCTGCAATGGATTGAATGCTCATACAAGAATGGTTGTCGATGCCTCTGCCAATGGGACTTTATGTGATAAATCATATAATGAGGCTTATGAAATTTTGGAAATAATAGCAAAAAATGATTATCAATACCCTATTACCGGAGTTGGAACTGGCAGAAGAGTTGAAGGAGCAATGGAGCTTGATGCAATTACATCTCTAATAGCTCAGGTATAATTTTTAATAAATATGATTAAAACACTGAAAAGGCCATCTACAGTGCAAGAAATGAAAGTAGCAGAGTTAGCCTATGTTTACTGAGGAGAAGATTATGTCTTTGATGAATGCCCCTCAAATCTAGTCTTAGTTTATTACATGAGGAATTTTTTTCGCAACAACAACAGCAACCCATACTCCAACACATATAATTCGGGGTGGAAACAACATCCTAATTTTAGTTAGAGTAATCTAGGGGGAAACGAGTAATTCCATTCGACAGAATGCTGCGAGTGTACCACCCAAGTAGAATCAACCATTACCATGACAAAATGCTCAAAAAAATTCAACTTCAAGTTATTCATCTATGGAAGCTTTATTGAAAGAGTATTGGCCAAGAATGATGCTATCATTCAAATCCAAACTGCTTCTTTAAGAGCTTTGGAAAACCAAGTAGGGCAAATTGCCACTGCATTGAATTTCATACAGCAATGAGCATTTTTGAGTGATACTGAGAGTTCTTATCTCAAGGGAAGGAACAATGCAAAGCCATTACACTTCGAAGTAATACTCAGCTACCAAGAGTTGTGAATGTCACCACTCTTGAAGAAGGAAGTTCAACTATTGCAAATGAAAAGATTCCAGAGGCAGTAGGGGAGCAAGCTACAAAGAAAAAGAGTTACTAGAAAAATGTTGAAACAAATGCTACATGTATTGCTAATACAAATTCCATGACAAAAAAATTTAGACAAACAAAAGGAAGACCACCACCACATTTTCCTCAGCGGTTCCAAAAATCTAAGCAAGATGTTCAATTCAAGAAATTTCTAGAGGTCTTGAAATAATTCATATTAATATACCATTGGTGAAAGCATTAGAGCAAATGCCTAATAACTTGAAGTTTATGAAAGATATTCTATAAAAAAGAAGGTTAGGAGAATTTGAGATTCTTGCTCTCACTGAATGGTGCACAACAATGCTTCGAAACAAATTTCCACGAAATCTAAAGGATCCAGGGAGTTTTACTATACCTTGCTCTATTGGTAATCAGTATATAGGCAAAGCACTATATGATTTGGGTTCAAGCATAAATCTAATCCCTATTTCTATTTTCAAGAAGCTTGGAATAGGAAAGGTGAGACCCACAACTGTCACACTGTAGTTAGTTGATAGATCTTATGCACATCTAGAAGGTAAAATCAAAGATGTGTTGGTTAGAGTTGACAAATTTATTTTCCCAATAGATTTTATCATTTTGGAATGTGAGGCTAATAAAAAGGTCCCAATTATACTTGGGAGACCTTTCTTAGCCACAGGTAAAACATTAATTGATGTCCAAAAAGGTGAATTAACTATGCGAGTTAATGATCAATAGTTAACTTTTTAATGTCTTTAATGCTATAATGTGTGCAGATACTGATGAAGAATGTCATGCTATTGAAATCATTGATACAACAATACAAGAAAAAATTGAAGATTTTTGTTCTAATAACTCAGAAAATGATGCAGATGTATATAAGTTAATTGATGCAGACATGATTGTAGATCTTGAACCACTAAATCTGTCTGACCATTCTTTTACACCTTCTCGACCATCAATAGAAGATCCTCCTAAGCTAGAATTAAAGCCCTTGCCAGTGCACTTGAAGTATGCATATCTGGGAGATAACAAAACATTGCCAATAGTTATCTCTTCTGAGTTAACAATAGAAAAAGAGGGTCAATTATTGGAAGTCTTAAGTAAATCTAAGAAAGCCTTGGGATGGTCAAATTCAGATATCAAAGGAATCAGTCTAATAATTTTCATGCACAAGATAATATTGGAGGATTGCCATGGAAAATCTATTGAGCCACAAAGATGATTGAATTCTATAATGAAGGAAGTGGTAAAGAAGGAGATCATCAAATGGCTGGATGCCGGAATCATCTACCCAATTTCTGATAGTTCCTGGGTGAGCCCTATACAGTGTGTACCTAACAAATGGGTGTCGCTATGGTCACCAAGGATATCAACGAACTTATTCCTACTTCTATGGTTAGGGATAGAGGGTTCGCATGGATTACCGGAAGCTCAAAAAAGCCACTAGGAATGACCATTTCCTTTTTCTATTTATTGATCAAATGTTGGATAGACTAGCAGGGAAAGCCTTTTACTATTTTCTGGATGGATACTCAGGGAAAAATCAAATTTCCATAGTGCCTGCTAATCAGGAGAAGACTACATTTACTTTTCCGTATGGAAATTTTGCATTTCGAATAATGCCATTTGGGTTATGCAATGCCTTTGCAACTTTTTAGCATTGCATGATGGCTATATTTTTTGACATGGTAGAGAAATTATTATAAGTCTTTATGGATGATTTCTCAGTATTTGGTGATACATTTGAAGACTGTTTGCAAAATATGGAGTTAGTCCTTTGTCGATGTTAGAAAACCAATCTTGTGTTGAATTGGGAAAAATGTCACTTTATGGTTTGTAAGGGCATTGTTCTAGGACATGAGATTTCACAATAGGGAATTTTCGTTGACAAAGCAAAAATTGAGGTTATTGACAAATTGCCACCACCTACGTCAGTAAAAGGTATTCGAAGCTTCCTCAGTCGCACAAGATTCTATTGTTGATTTATTAAGGATTTTCCAAAATATCCAAACCTTTTTGTACATTGTTGTAACAAAATAGATCTTTTAATTTTGATGAGCCATGCTTGCAAGTATTTGAGGAACTGAAGAAGCGATTGGTCACAACATCAATAATCATTATACTAGACTAGACCTTACCGTTCGAATTAATGTGTGATGCAAGTGACTTTACAGTAGGAGCAGTATTGGGACAAAAATAAGCCAAGGTATTTTATGCTATATTACACCACTGGTGAGAAGGAGCTATTAGCTGTAGTTTTTGCCTTTGACAAATTTAGAGCTTATCTTGTGGGCACTAAAGTCACAGTGTACACAGATCATTCTGCTATCAAAAACTTGGTGACCAAGAAAGATGCTAAACCCAGATTAATTAGATGGATATTGTTGTTTTAAGAATTTGATATAAAGATTAAAGAGAGGAAGGGCATAGACAATCAAGTGGCTGATCATTTATCATGTTTGGAAGTAGGGAACGAAGACGATAATATTCAATTGATTAAAGATGAATTCCCTGATGAGCAGTTTCTGGTTGCCATGGCATTACCATGGTATGGTGACATTGTTAATTTTTTGGTTAATGGATTGCTGCCGCCCAAGCTCTTTAGTCCAGGAAGAAAGAAATTTGTCCACAATGTTAAGCAGTACTACTAGGATGAGCCATTCTTATTCAAACAGTGTACAGACTAGATCATTAGAAGATGTATTTCGAATGATGAAATCCAAAGTGTTCTGCATCACTGTCATTTAACACCATATGGAAGCCATTTTGGGGGTATGCGAACTGCTGCAAAAGTTCTCTAATCTAGTTATTATTAGCTGGCAATTTTTAAAGACGCTCATGAATTCTGTAAGGCCCGTGATTGCTGTCAAAGGACTGCAAATCAATCCAGGAGATATGAAATACCCTTGCAAAATTTATTAGAAGTGGAACTCTTTAATGTGTTGTGAGTTGATTTCTTGGGGCCATTTCCACCCTCTTGGGGTAATATCTATATACTATTCGTTGTTGACTATGTCCCTAATTGGGTTGAAGTTGCTTCTCTACCCACAAATGATGCCAAATCAGTATTAAAATTTCTTTATAAAAATAGTTTTACCCGGTTTGGTATCCCTCGTGCGTGAATCAGTGATGAAGGTTCCCACTTCGATTGCTAGTTAGTTGCCAATGCTCTTAACAGATATAGGGTGCGATATAAAATTGCCAGCGCATATCTTCCCCAGATGAATGGACAAGCAAAAATCTCTAATAGAGAGATTAAGCAAATTTTGGAGAAGGTAGTCAATCCCAACTGAAAAGATTGGTCGGTAAGACTCGATGAAGCTTTGTGGGCATATATAACATCTTTCAAAAGACTATAGGGTATGTCACCTTTCCAGCTACTTTATGGTAAATCATGCCACTTGCCTGTTAAACTAGAACACAAGGCATTTTGGGCAATCAAGAAACTCCATATAAATTGGAAACCTGCTGGAAATAATCGCATACTGGAGCTGAATCATATGGATGAATTTCGAACTCAAGCCTACGAAAATTCTAAGCTATATAAAGAAAAGACCAAACGATGTCATGACAGCAAAATTTTGCCATGGCAATTTGTTCCTGGATAACAAGTCTTGCTTTTCAATTCTAGGCTTAAATTGTTTCCTAGTAAATTAAAGTCTTGGTGGTCAGGTCTATTCAAAGATGTTCAGGTATATCCTCATGGAGCAATAGATGTCAAAGACAAACAAAATGGGTCTACTTTCAAAGTCAATGGCCAAAAGTTAAAGTATTACTTGGGGATAAAATTTCCATCACCTTTTCAATCTGATTAATATTTCTGGCTTGCACAATTTATTTAATTATTTAGTTTTTAATCTCTTTATTTAAGTTGAATCAATAAATTTCATTAACTTCTATTTTCTTTATGTCTAGTTAAGTACGGCCCAGGTTTCCTGGCCTCAAATCCACTCATTTTATTAGTTATTTTTTTTCAGTTTACTCAATTTACTCAATATTACAATTTTTCCTGCTTAAATATTTACTGTTACTTCTGTCAAACTATGATTAAGGTCCAATGTTATCACCCACGTCACATATTCTTTACCTTTAAGTTTTTACCCTAGCCGATTCAGTTTCCTCTTTACTGTTACCTTCATTTTATTTCTCTTCTATTTTGCTCCCTATTTCCTCCAAAAATTTTAAAGGTCTCACCTTTTTCATTCTTAAAATTATCATCTTCGTTGCCATGGCTTGACAAGCACCATCCACTTCCACTGCTATACAGCCGCGTAGATTCTTCAGCAAGGTAGTGGAAACTAAGTACCACAAAAAATCTCCAAACGGCCTCTGTGTTTGGAAAAGGGATTTCTTTTTCAAGGTTCCCCTTTTATTTGGTATACTAAAGCTATTTTATCCGTGGTGGAGCAACATGGATGGCAGATTTTCTGTCTCCATCTTGACGATGTTTTCCCTTAAATGTTGAAGGAATTCTATGCTCATCTTACTTCTTCTGAAAATGCCTTTATCTATGTACGAGGTGCCTCAGTACTGCTTCATGCTGAGTCTATAAATGCACAATACGGGTTATTTGATGGTCCAGATGAACATGTGAATTTCCTCAAGACAATGACAGTAGAAAAATTAAATCACGTGCTCACTGATGTCTGTGTGGAGGGCACCAAGTGGACGGTCTCTAGGAATGATTGTTACACCATTGATAGGGTAATTTTGAAGCTCGACTGTAAGGTATGGTATCATTTCCTCAAAAATCGTCTCATCCCATCTACCTACAACTTTACAATCTTGAAGGAACGTCTGTTGCTTCTTCACTCGATTATAATGGGATGAAAGATAAATGTTGGGAACATTACCTTTCAAGAGGTCCATTGTTGTGCCTTGAAAAACGCCCGTGCTTTGAACTTTTCGTTGCTTATAACCACACTTTTTTAGAAGGTCAATGTTATTCTTCAAGTCAATGAAGAACGAACCCCTAACAAAGATGCCATTACTAAGCACATTGATTTAAAATTTTTTGGTGAAGAACTGTCACGGTATCCGGATCCCTCTCTGGCATGTTCTCCACCCCAACCACTAGTGCTGCTCCATCAAATTCTAAGACTGCATTTGAGCAAAAGGTCCTCGAGTCTCTAGAGGCTTTGCAGCAAGAATTTCAGAAACTGGAAAAGCAACAACAGTTGATGGCTATGGATCTTGACAAGGCTCAAGAGGAAATGGCCATATTTTGGGGATATGTTAGACTGTAACACCCCAAACCCAGCCTAGACGTTATGACCGATGACATGTCACATAGAAGTGTTTTACGAAACCAAAGTCTGATGGGGAAATTCGCTCAATAAAAATCCAATTATTTCTTACTTCTTAGCACCATTTGGTAAATTTAAAAAAAAAGAACACCACACGGTAAAACGGTTTGTTATTGTAGATTAAAAATTCACGAAAGCTATTCCATATACATATATCTTATGGTTGAAAAATACGTGTTTGCCTTGAAAAACTATTTTTGTTGTGAAAACTTATTTGTATCTGTTAAGCAGTTCAAAATAAGCAATTATAACCCAATTAAATGAAAATTAAAATACCAGAGGCCTTATTACATAAAAATCACCCAAAGTAAAAATTTAAATAACTGGTCCAGAATAAAATATTTGCGAACGTGTGGCCACCTCCGAGTCCCACACGGCTCTAAATCATCTAAGGTTTGGGATTACCTGTACGGTCAAAAGAAAAGGGTGAGTTACGAGAACTATTCAGTATCCGTACAGTGTGCGCCTTATCCCAAAATAGAAACTGTGTGGGCCTAAGCCCGATACAATATCAGTATGATACAAGTATACGAACCCACCCCAATCTAGCCAACACACCGCCCATACCAACCCAACACACCATGTGGGGACTAAGTCGACCCACCCAGCCCACACACCAATATTGCAGCATAGTTGCCAGTAATAATAACGCAGCAGAGTTGCCAGCACAGTATATGTGGCAAAGCCACCAGTAACAGTAATTGTGGCAGAGCCACCAGAAATAGTACTTCCTTCATAACAAAATCCCAACCCCATGCAATATGTCATGTCATAAATTATTCGTGTATGCAGAATGTCGTACTCAGTAACCGTCATATATATATCATAGAACCCTAGCAGTCATTTTACCCTAACGGGGGTATTATAGTAAATTTACCCATTAGGGGTATTTCGATAATTTTATCCATCGAGAGTATTTCTGTAATTTTATCCATCGAGAGTATTTCGATAATTTTACCCATCGAGGGTATTTTGGTAATTTTACCCATCGAGAGTATTTCGATAATTTTACCTATCGAGGGTATTTCGGTACAGTTAACGATATTTTCAAAGGCCTAAAATCACCTCGACCGACACAGATGATCCATTTGGTTGAAGCCATGCAATTGGGCTCAAAGCCCACTATTCGGCCCAAATAGGCCCACACACTCGTGTGGCCCGTTTGGCCCAAATTCAATCTTGGTTATACGATCTATGTAGCCCAATACATTTTCTGCTACTTTTCGTAATTTTTATCCGTGTGGGGCCCACGAGACCATTGGCCCTACACAGCCCATTTCGGCCCAATGAGGCTCATAACGGCCCAAGTACATGAGAACACTCATAGTGGTCTCTTCAATCTACCACTCTCGGTTGTGGGCTCAGTTTTTCCACATGAGTGATCGCACGCTCGTAAGGCCTCAGATGCCGAAGTTTCGACTTTTCAGCTTTTGCCGATTCTTAGCGGAGATAGTGTCAATACACACCTGTTGCGAAAATGTGCTAAGATCCATGAGAACTCCAAACCTAAACAACCACGATAAACCATCAGCAATAGGATTTTATAACTCCTTTCAATACTACTATCCAAAATGATTTAATACTTACCTTTATCGACAGATGTGGCTTAGCCCACTTAGATCGTTGGTTAGGATTGATTACCCGTTACTTGCCGACTATCTATGTTACAAGTGCACTCTTATTAGACACGATTGCCTAAACCCGAAGGTTGATCATGCACACAAAACTCCTAGGTAAAATAAAGTAGTATTCGGCCGCAAAGTATACAACCAACATACTCTAGATTGAGCACAATAATAGCAACAGGGTTACCTTCAGATGAATGACAATAGGAACGTTTTGAAATGCTTTAGTATTTCTTGAGTACTCCTTCACTCCTTGCAGAATTCTAGAACCCAAAGAACACAATCGGCAACAAGAAAGTCAAGATGAGAAAGAAGTATTCGGCTTTTAGAAAGGTCTAAAGGAACCAGGTTTGAGTGAAAAAAATAAACACAACCACTTATCGACTTATCAGAATCTTTCCAGAAGATCGACGCAAGGATGGCTTAACAATAGTGATATTTGGCTAGCCTAGAATAGGAGATGAACAAAAGACAAAAGAGAGAGAAAGGAAAGGTTCGGCCTTTAGAGAAAAAGAAAGAAGAGTAGAGGCTTCGACAGATGTTGGTGCAAAAGTGATATAAGGAAATGGTCAATTGCAAGCAAAGGGAAAGAAAATAAAAATGCACTAGTGGTCAGTTAATATTTCGACACTTAAGAAAAAGGAAGAAACTCCAAAACCCCCAAAAGAAAAAAGGAAAATCAGTCATAAAAAAAACTCACAAATGTTGAAAATCCTTCCTAAAGCCCCATTAGCCAAAAATGAATAAGCAAGACTCCCACACTCTCCAACTTCCTTGATTCACTCCCCCAATCTCTCTATAACTTGCTCCTACAGTCTCTCCAAAACCCATTCAAAACTCACCTTGCAGAGTTTCAGACTAACTCCACTTCTCATTCTGCTAGGGGTTAAAATAAATACTCCTTTGCATGCCAAGAGATTCAAACTTGAGCTCCTTTGCAACCTTGAACACGCCACAACCACTGGGCCACAATCTTTCTTGTGTCTCATTTCCCCTACAATTATTCTTAAGGCCTTTAGGCTAGAATTAAGGTTCACTTAAGAGAAGAACCAAAATTTTGCTGGAGCCTAGGTTCGATCTCCGGACTTCTCACACACTCCCAAACACACCCAAATCACTCAACCACAGAAGAAAACAAATATTTGTGTCTAACATCAAAAATTTAAAGACCCTATATTTTTGGGTCGTTACATAGACGCTGGGAAAAAGCTATTAAGAAGTCCCTTCAAAAGAACTTCACTCACCTAATGCCCGTATTCCCTGTTTTTCCTGAGGAGTTGTAAGATGAGCAGACCACTTTAGGAAGGATGATGATGAGGGTGAATAACCTACTGTGGAGAAGCATACCACCAAACAAAAAGGAGAAGTAGAGAAAATCGAATTTGAGAAGGAAGATGATGATGTGACTCAATCCCATGCACCTACCAACACTACCACTATACTAAGAGCAACAACACCTATGATCGCACAAGAACGTGCAATTCATCAACTGATTGATGAACTTACTAAATCAGACTGATTCAGAAGACAAGGTGCCTATTAGTCAGCGTAAAAGGAAACATTTCAAGACAACTGGTGGAAAAGCAGTTGCAGCTAAGAGTGGTGAATCCGAGCGGCAGTAGTGTTACAAACGTGCCGCCAAGAAGTCTACAAAACCAACTTAAGAGTAACAAACATTCTGTCCAAGATTTTATTTCTAATTCATGCATTCATTTTTCTTTATCATTGCATTTAAATATTTGTAAATATATATTCTCTAACATTTTTCATTTTTTTGCATTGAGGACAATGCATCCCTTAGGTTTGGGGGTGTGTTGTGCATATAGGTTGCATTAGATATGTATGTTAATATTTGTTGTCTTGTCATTTACTTTTACATGACATACAATTGCCAAAAAAATGTTAGACTTTGCTAAGCATATTTTTTTTTTGTTTATGATATTCGATGAGGATAATAATTCTTCGATAAATTTAGAAAATTGTTCGAATAGTTAGGTCTGTTTAGCTTAAGATAGTTGTTTGAAAATTGATTTTTAAAAGTAGAACAACCTAAGTATCAATGCGGTTAAGTCTGTAGTAGGATTCTTTTAATGCATCTAGAATTTCTTAATCCTAAACTCAATATTATGTTTGTAAATAACAAGGAATATCTTAGCAATAGTTTTTCACTCCAATGTTTGAATTTATTGAGTAGGTCAGTAATGCTTTCTTTGCTCCATCGTATTATTGATCAGAAAAATTAGTTCAAATAAGAGTGATGCAAAAAAAACATTTTAATAATAATTTAGGGACACTTTTCTGAAGTGTTAGGCTGAGTAGCTAAAGAGTTAGTTATTTGCTCCATCCATTTGTTTGGTTAAAAGCCTTAACTTTAAAAGTGAATTCCATTCAAATTGTGGCATGATGTAATATCTGGCAGTCTAGTGTTTGCTCCATTAAGGTTTTCAAGTAAAGAAAGTAATAATTATAATTAAAATTTTGAATAAGAAAGAATAGTGGAATTGAATTTAGAGATAGATATTTTAAATATATTATGAGAGGTCTGCTATAGCCATAATTGCATAATTATTTTTATTTTTAGGAAACATTTTCTGCACTTCATTTGCTGAACAGGTCTATAAAACTCGAACCATTTTTTCTTTATTTAGAAGGCTGCTAAGAATAGAGGTGAAAAATATATTTCAGATAGTCCAGTGATATATTTGGTAATTGTAATGTTTTTCCAAACTCATGCATACGTGCATTCATGCATACTCATACATATTTGCTTGAGGACAATCAATAATTCAGGTTTGGGGGTGTGATAACTCTTGAAAAGAGCTATATTTCAAGCCTCTAAACTGAAGTATTTGCTTGTAATTAAGAAAATATATTTGCATTTTAGACTTATTATTAGAGCATTACATACTAAAGCTTGGATTGTGTTTCAACTGTAAGTTTATGTTACTTTTAATTGCTGGAAAGAGATTTGGTAGTATTTGGTCATAGGTGTAGGTAGGATGAAAGAGGAAAGAAGAAGGAAAAGAGGAAGGGGAAAAGAGAATGAAGAAGGTGAAACATTACCATGGCAAAAGGTGGGATAGATTGCCAACAGAAATGCCATGGAAATTCCAAGAATATGACGTAGCACTCAATCCACGTCACTCTCAGCCAACTGTACGTGTACCAGATAAATCACCCTTAAAAAGAGGAGTAAAATATGTGTGCTAAGAGGGACGAACCTACCCTATAAAAGGAGAAGAGAGAAGAGAAGAAAGGAAACACATGGATTGTAAGGAGAAAAGGGAAAAAAATAGAGCAATTACTCTCTTTGCAAAAGAATCGAGTGGAGTAATTCAGAAGAGAAGAAGAAGGGATCAGCTAAAGAAGGGGATATCACAGACGCGAAAAAGGGGAAGAGAAATCTACCCTGGGTTTTGCGTAGAATCTGGATAAGAAGTTAGAGTGCAACAAGAACTTCCTGCAGTTCTGCCTTTGTTTTGTTTTCTTGGTTTTCAATTTCGTGATTCGTGAAACTTGAAGTATGTTGATGAATGATTTAATTTTGGATTTCATTGCCCAACCCATGAGCTAATTATCTTCGGGTTGGAATTATTTGAGTGAATATTTAATTATTTTTAATGCCCATGATATGCTTGTGATTAAATTTACTGTTTTATTCGATTCTTGTTTATTTAGAATGCATGCAAGATCTAGATATAGTTGATTGCATGTTAGGAACTTATATGGATTTGAATCTGAAAGGATTAAATACATCAGATTATTAATTGATTGATACAGGTGAGTACTCGAAAGAATATCCGTAGCACTCTAGACATAGAAGATGCAATATGTACAGGTATAGAACGTTAGTTGGGTTGTCATTTGTGAGTCTTGTAGACATGCATAGACTCCAAATAATAATTAGAATTTAACCCTCGAAAGAAGTAGACTGCAGTAGTAAATATCTGGGTAGTAGTTTAGTCATAACTTTATCATGGCATTATTATGTTAATGAAAATATTTCTTGAGTAATTCCAACCTTTATTATTCAACAGCAGAAATACTCTCTACTTGTTCCTTGCGAATTGCCATGACATTTAGATTGTTTGGTCATTTTTAAGTTATAATTGATATTATTAGTTCATTCATTAATTCCCGTCACCAATTTATACTTCGTTTCTTTTGCACAATTTCATTCTTTAAATCTTCAATAATACTTACCAATTCAAATCAACTTCTGATCCCTTTGGAAACGATACTCACTCATCATTATATTACTTGAATCGATGTGTACACTTGCACATTTGCATTATATACACGCAACAACAGGCCAAATACCCCCACACTTAAATCGTTACTTTTCCTCAAGCAAACAAAATAGAAAATAAAATGAACAAGATAAAATTAAAATGAAAAGAAAACACACAACTAAAACTAGAGTAATTGAGCATGCTTCGTACACGAGATTGGATCGAAATGATGACAATAGGAAAATTTGCTAAAAATATAATTCTAGCTAGATGTGTAAACAACTTACAATTTTCACATTCAAACATGCTAGTTCAATAGATTACAAAGCAAATAGGTCAAATTAATTTAAACAAATGAGTCCATCAAAAGATTTGTACGAGTATAACATTTACGTTTGAAGAAAATAGTCAGTTCAAATTCTAATTACTCAGTTTCTTTTATCCATGCTTTAAACTCTAATATAGTATTTATAAGTACAAGAAATTCACAAGTATTTGTGTCAATATGATTGAGATTTTCCCAATTTCTCATATTTTCAATTTATTTCACTGTGATCACTCTCACTCTTTCGGTTTTATTTGTTCAATGCTTTTATCACACTCGCTTCGTTTTTAACCCTTAGAATGCTTTTCTTCACATATTATTTTTTATTTTGAGGCACATACTTGCAATGATTTTATACTTATTATACCATATTGTTTCAATAACCATGGATTTAATTACTGAGTATTCAAATTTAAGCAACCTATTATTCAACAAACATATATACCTACTCGTAAAATACCTATGTCATTTGGTACATTTAACTCCTTTTTCTTATTCTCAGTTTAACAAATTGAACTAACTAGTCTAAATGCAAATAGCCTAAAATCTTTTATTCTCAGCCTAAATTTACAATTTAAGCAAACAACCTATGTACATCCTCCTAACCAATCACTTGTATTTCTACAAGCTCTTTTCTGCAAAAAAGCATCAAGCAAAGCTGCTTGTGTAACACCCCTAACCCATCTTCGTTGCCGAATTAGGGTTACGGAGTATTACTGATCAAATCATAACAAGTAATGACCTTTAGAAAAAATTAATTAATTTAAATAATAACATTCAACTAATATGATCTAATGGCATAAACATGATTACGAACCTTAATTTGAGCTTACGAGGTCATAAATATAGGTTGTGAACATCGAAGGACTAATTTGAAACAAATCAAGAAAATTTGGAAATTTTTCAAAAATTTCAAAAAATTAGAAAACAGGGGTCACATGCCCGTATGGCCAGGCCGTGTGACATAGCCTAGGTCATGTGAGAATTCCAAATAGGGTCACACAGCCATGTCGCACGCCATGTGCCATACCGTGTGTGCTTTCGAAGTTTGGTCACACGGCTATGTTACTCTCTTAGACCATGTGGTTCATCTTGTACCTAAAAAATTAAAATGACACATGACCATGTGGGGTGGCCATGTGCAGCATAAGTTTCTCCTAAATCAAGCCATTACAAATCTAATTTATTGTAGCAAAGTAAAAAGATTTGGGCAATCAAAATTCTTATGTTCGTCTTCGTGCCTCGAGGTTTTGATTAGGTAGTTTTTTTGTGGTCATATTGGTTCATCTTTTTTCTTGTTTAGAACATTTGGGTGGTGGGTGTATTGTTGGTCGTCTCTCGAGCGAACGTGCAATTGTGTGCTGTGGTGGGGTTATTAATGCGGTGGCTCTTAGTAGCTTGTGAAACGCTTGTGTTGATTTAATGCTAAGTCTTAGGAGTCGTATTGTTTGAGTGGTGGTTTTTGTTGTTTCTTGCATGCATTTTTATGTCCTTTTGTTTTGTTTCCCCTGCACGTCGTAGAGGGTTGTTTATATGTTTTTTGGACAATAGTTACTGGCATCAATTTTCGTGGCGAATTTTCTTGCCTTCTTTTGCTTCTCTATTTTTTACCTTTATTTTATCCTTTTCTTTTATAGTTTTTTTTATCATTTTTACTGTCTTTAATTCATTTTCCTGTAAAATTGATGGTTTTGTTGCCTTCAGGTTTTTTTTAGGGTTTTTCTCTCAGTTTTTTTCCATTTTTTCTTACTCGTTTGAGTTTTATGTATTTCTTTGTTTCCTCTTTCTTCTAGATTTTCTTGGATACTAATCTGATTGGTTTTCTCCTAGTCTCAACATGATTGTGTTTTTGGTTCTCGTCCAACAATAGTCTATCAATCTTCTAATCCATAGGGGTGGCTCTTGGTGTGTTTCGCGTTGGTGGAGGCAGCAGCTAACTTGATCTATTTGCACTTCAAGCTTCTTCGATCGATGGTTGGCCTGTGTCAATTTTTGGTGTTTCAATGTCACTTCAACTCAATGGTTGTGGCTTCCAAGCCCTTTTTCTGTAAAAAAAAAACAAATCTAATTGCCTGCACACTAAGCCAATTCATTTCCACATGCACTTATATGACCAAAGCACATTCAAACACACTCTAAAATATACCAAATCAACCATTTTATAAGACCTAACCAATATGCCATCCAAATGCACCACATTTCACATACCAAACATTAATTCAATTTAACATCTCAAGTTCAAACATTAAACATACCCCAAACATACCAAATAACCATATTAAAAATATACCAAAAAGCCATAAGCTAGCTACTTTCATAGGCATGCACAAGAATTCATCACCATAAATTTACACTTCATCTACAAACCATCAACCAAGGGACATTAAAACACAAATGAACTTGAGATAAACTAAAAACCAATCAAACTACCAAAATAACATTTTAGCCCTATTACATGTCATTTGTAACCTTATACCAAGAGAACCAAAATCTACCAAAATGATGATTAGATAGTGTGATCATGCTCCGACGCGATTCCAACCGATCGAGCTTTCGATCATCTACGAAACAAGGAAAAATAACTATATAAGCAACTAGTGCTTAGTAAGCTCGTATAAAGGAAACTTAAACTTACCGAACATACAATGATTAAATCATTCAAACATTGTTCACTAGATCGTAAGGATACTTTCCTTTCCTATTCACAACACTTCACAAGTCTCACAAGGTTAATGAGTTCATATATAAAACATGTAACTTTCTCCTGTTTTCAAACATAAACCCAAAAACACATTTGGTACATAAATCAACCCTCACACATTCATTTAAAAAATAAATTTTTTATTTCAAATATTCATTTTCACATAACAATAATTCCACATATATTTCATATAAACATTTAGTATAGCCATGTCGTATAATCACTTTCTCTAAACATTTCATTTTACCACTTTATTAACACATTTAACATATAATCATCTTGTATAAATTCATTCATTAGAACATGTGCCTATATATTACTTCCCTATAACACAAACCAACGATTGGTAGGTGAATCAAATAAGACATAATAATAAAAACAAATCTAGAACATGTGGTAACAAGCATTTCAACACATATATCATCTATCACAAGTTGAATAATCATACCATTCCAAATCAACTCCTTAAAAAAATAAGATTCAATTCACAAGATTTAACCATGAACTCAAACTTCAGTTATGTATTCATAAGTTCGTATTCACATAACTTACCTGAGAACATTTATATAATGGCATCCTTTTTTATCTTTTCATTGGTATCATTTTCGACCTTTTCATTGGTAACCTTTCCAATCTTTCCATGGTTATCCTTTTCGACCTTTTCATCGGTAACCTTTTCAATCTTTCCATGGTTATCCTTTTCAACCTTTCCATTGTTTCAGAGATGCCATGGTATCTTTCAACCAAAGTCTTACACAATCCCGAAATGATGCAATAGTATCTTTCAACCATGGTCTTTCCTTTTCGAATATAGTGTCATGATATCATTCAATAATGGTCTTTCCTTTTTCTCAAATCAAGTAATTTTATGAATCAATCATAAATATATAAGTCTTAAATTATAGAAAATAAATCAAATAGCTATGAAATTAACTTGCAAACTTACGTCGACTAAAATGGTTATGAAAACAAAGTCGACGACTAGTCAAACACTTTAGTTTTTCCCTGTTTTAAGTCCAATTATCTCATTTCTTGATCTAGATGAAAATTTTTATTCAATTAAACCAATTTCGGCACTTATATAATCAAAGTTATACAATTTAACCCTTCCATAAAAATTTTACAAAAATACCCTTACATTTTACCCTTTTTACAACTAAGTCCTTAAACCCAAAACTTGCAAATTACCCAAATTAAACTCAAAATAACCTCTGGATAAATTTCATAGGGTTCACAATCAGCCCATTTTAATCATCATTTCACAATAATTCTATGAAATTTACTATTTTCACAAATTAATCCTTTAACTAAAAAACTAACTAAAATCACTTTACAAAATAGTCCTAAACAAAAACCAAGATTACAAATTAATCATTTAACATCAAGAATAACTAAGATTAATTAATGAAAAAATCCAAAATCTTTAACAGTTTCGAAAATGGAGATACGAGTTAGCTAGACCTAGTTGCAACGATCTCAAAAACATAAAAATTACTAAAAACGATTTAAAAATACATACAATTGGAATAGCTTGACCGAAAGCTTTGGTTTGTTTTTCATGGAGGAATCGAGTTTGGGAAAGAAAGTTTAAGAAGTTGACCTGTTTTCTTTTCTTTTTCTTTTGTTTATTATAACATTTAATTATTATAAAAAAAAGCATATTTTAACATATAAAACACATATTTCCTTCAACTAACCGACCACTAGAAACATTTAATGTCTAAATGCATTATAAAACCTTCATTTCATACTTATCTAACCATTTAAACCAAATAAACCTATAGAGATTACCTTTTGCAGCTTTTACGATTTAGTCCTTTTTACTAAATTAACTATATAAATATTAAAATTTCTTAACCAAATTTTAATATGACCCTAATAACACTTGTAAATATTTAATAAAATGTTTCCGAGCTCGTTTTATAGAAATGAGGTCTTGATACCTTATTTTTTAAAAAGACTTGAACCTAATTATTCGTTCAATTAACAAAAATCATTAAATCAAATTTCAACGTAATTCTATACTGACTCGTAAATATTAAAAAATAATATTTATGACTCACTCGTCAGACTTGTGGCTATAAAACCACCGTTTCTAACACCACTAAAAATGGGTTGTTAAGCTTGGAAGGCAATGATGTTAGACACATTTTGTGTTGGGGAGATGCAGGTGCAAATGAATTGTATACAAACCTTGGCCATTGGGAGCATACTGGCTTGATGAATGTAATGGGTGTATTCATGCTAGCTTAGTGATTCCACTCGCCTTGCCTGTCCGTAAGGTAATTTATTATAGCATCCATATATATGCCACTATAAATATTTAAATCAATAGAGTCAGGAAAATCTGAGGCATAGAATAGAGCATCGTAAAAGTGACATATCCCACGAGGCATAACTAGCACGTGCCTACCCCGAACTGTGATGTGGGTCAAGATCTCACTCATTAATCTATGATTTTCTCTTTCTTTTAGCGAGGCGTAAAACTCATACACTATCAAGTCCATTGCATGTTTGCTCATGGTTGAACAAAAATTTCGCCAATGGTGGAAATCCACCAACTCCCATATTTCGTCAAAGGCAATCATCAAGGGGTTGAACCCTCATTCTTGTATGAAAGTACGACCATTCATTTTTAAATGAAACTGTTCCACTTCTAGATTCTGGAAACGATCTGCATCAATTTCGCTTAGTGCTTTTGTAGTCTATTGTACCTTCTAGGGTGCCATTGAACATTTTTAATCAAACACAATAAACATTAAGGTACTCAAACACCTAACGAATAACAAAATTGGAATGTCTAACCTTGTTTTGTGTCAACTAGTTCTCCGAGCCAAATGTGATTCTTATTACCCGCAAAGAGAAGAAATAACAAATAAAACGAACTAACACACAAAGAAAAGTAAAGTTACCGATGAAAAATAGAGATTTGGATGTGAAAACTCAAAGCAGCTTGGAGCGGATGGATGTATTGCAGCTCCAGAGGTTAAGGGTTTTCTTTTTTGGGTGTTTTGAAAGTGACCTCTAAGGCTAAAGTTGATTAGTATTTAAATGGAATCCAACGGGCCACGCAAAAACTAACTAGAAGTTACAAAAATATGATGTCGTGTCGCGACATAGGGGAATGTGTGTCATGGAATGAAGCCCTAATTTCCCATATTTTTTGTTCGAAGTGCTATGTTGCATCATGGACCTAGGCATGTCGCAACAAAGACCTAAAATTGTAGAAAAAAATTTCGAATTTGTGTGTCGGTGCACAGGGGAACCCATGTCGCGACACATACTAGGCAATGCAAAATTGATATATTTGGACGTCACAAACTTCTATGGTCATGCCTAATTACTTTAAAACAGTCCTATGGCCACCTTAGCTCCTAACTAGCCTAATTCCTACCCTAATTAAAATTAAAAATCCACAATTACAATCCTCAAAATAAAAAATATAATATTTAAACGAATAATAAAGTTCAATGATAAAAAATTCAAGTATGGCTACTGGACTCGTCCAGTAACCCGTTAATCTCCATCATTGAATTTTTGTGTCTCTTTCTATCATCATAGCCCGTCCAGTAGAGGTCTATCAATTCGAGATCTTTCCACTTGTCTCGTTCCCTTGAACTATATTTTTCTGTACCATTAAACTCCAAAAGTACATTCGATCAAGTCTATTATGGTTTACATAAAATAATGCAAAACATTTTTTTCCTAATGGTTTCTCTAATCCCTCATCTTGGGAATAATGGTCGCATTTAAACACTTCTATCTCACCATTAATTTTCATGGTTAATTCATTTCTTTCAAGATCAATGGTGAATTTAGACGTGGCTAAAAAAGGCCTACCAAGCAATATAGGGACCTCTTGATCTTTCTCGAAGTTAAGGACTACAAAATCAACCAGAACTATAAAATTCCTCACTTTAACCAACACGTCTTCTAGCACACATTTTAAACTTACTAAAGACCTGTCAGTTAATTGCAGTGTTATCGACATGTTTTTCAACTCCCTTAATCTAAGTTTCACATATATTTATAGGGGCATCAAAATCATGTTGGCCCCTAAATCGTAAAAGGGCCTTGCTAAAATATCTATCCCCTATCTCTATTGAAATTGTAAAACTACCCAGATCTTTCAATTTCGGGGTATCTTCTCAGAAATTATAGCACTACAAGAGACATCTATGTTAATTTGAATAGGAGCACTAACATTATCAAGGGTTTTACCTGATCGTAAGGCAATTGCATTCACGTGCTCTTTCCCATCCTTTTGAGGATTATTCTCCGTGTTGCTCGGGATTCCTGTACCAATTTGCCTTTGAAGGTTACTCATCATCTCCATCATCTGGCTCATTTTATTCTAGATGCTATCCTTTAAAATCAGGCAATGTATTATGGGTTAAAGCACACTCAGATTATACCTATTGGATGTCCGTCTTCAATGACTGTATTTCTCCCTCTATCTAATCTAGTCGTTGACCACATACAATATGGTCATTCCCCATGAATCTATCTTAAGATCTTTGTATGTGCGAAGGTTGATAATGAGGGTTTGATTGGTATTGCATTGGGTTTCCACTTCCTTGATTACCTTCTCTAACAAGGAAGGGGTACAAGAAGGAGAATAAGGATCGTAATCAAATTGTTTGACTCGAGAAACAAAGATTTGGATGTGACCAGAAAGGAAGAAACCAAATATATTTAGAAAAAATAAGAAATTTAAAAATAAAGAATAAATATTTAAAATAATAAATAACTATACGAAATTTAAAGTGGAAGATGGATCAAATAAACCGATGGATGTGATGGATAGATGGATAAGTGTCTAATTGAACCCTTTGAGATATAAAACCCAACAAACTTAATTAATGGCTCTAATTAACCCTCTAAGAAATAATTCTTGACAAATTAAAGCTTAAAGAATGAATTCTCGTGACTCCTTGGAGAACATAAAGAAGAAAACTACTTCTAAAAGTCATAAGAAAAAAATATTGCACAAAGAAACAAACTCCCAGAATTGAAAACTTTATTAATGGAAACAATTGTGTGCTTAATGAATAATGAAGAAGCCTTTACGTAAGCTAGATAAGAACATCCAAATAAAACTCTAATTAATCTAAATAAGAAATGATGTAACAAAAACTCCTAAACAACTTAAAATACTTAAACAATATCCGAAATTCAGAATAAATAAATTAATAAAACCTAATAAATATAATATTGGGCTCATATCTAATAAACATTAAGTTTAAAAAATGAACCCAATATGATTTAAACTAGAATTAAAAGCCCAAAACTCAGAATTCAAGTCATAATCCTTTCCAGAAATTCTACTCGTATAGTCTTCGATAAAATAATCATAACTTGAGCTTCTGAACTCAAATTTGAGTGATTCAAAGTGTGTTTTGAAGATAAGATATATATATATATATTCAAATGCTATGCAGACATTTAAGCCCATATATGTCTAGGTCCCATCCAAAAATTCATCGCAAGTTGACTAATCTTTTCAGTTTGAAAATTGGTAGCTTAGTTGAATTGAATTTAATAGATTTCACCCATTTAGTGCATGTATCATTCCTCATTTCCTTGAAAAGGTTCATCCTTCCATATTGCCTTTGATCGAATCTTGGTTTGATTTGCTTGGCCATTGACCTTCTTGTTAGGCCTTGACATAGTGTAAGTCCATCATATCTATAGGTTTGAAATTGGACTTTGAGACTCGCATCATCCCCACCTTAGATTTGGATGATCTTTCCAACCAGGGTTATACATTTTTTAATAAGGGTTTCCACCCCTATTTCCCATGTAATTCACCTCATCCGACTAGCTCTCAAAATGTAGCCCATAACCTTGGGCGGGTTCCATCACAGATGGTTTAATGGTAGTTTCCAACCGATTTGGCCCCTCCAATATTTGTTGATACATCTCTTCTTCGCGACTAGCTTCCACCGTTGGTGGTTTTGGGTTATAAGTGAACCTCTCGTTAAACCACATATATGAATTCATATCCATGTTGTTAATTAATTGACGAACTCGCTGATATGTGTTGTTCATAAGAGATCCTCTAGATGCACCATCTAACCCAGATATCAAAGTTCCATCAAACCATTGTAAAATATTTGTAGTTGTAGCCATTCTAGCAATCCATGATGGGGGCACTTCCTTAACTCTTTCCTTCAACATGCTTGAAGTTTGTGATCTCATGCCTGAGTTGGATTGTTCTACTTATGAGAAAAAAATTGTGTGAAAATTTTTCCACTAGATCGTCCTATGTGGTTATAAAACTCGGCTCCAATGGCATTGTCACATAAGGAAAAAGGGGAATAATTGAAGAAAAATGACGTCATTGGTTATCCTGTTCTATTTAAACGTATCACAGAGTTGGAAGAACCGCTTAAGATGTTGGCTTGGGTCCCCCATCATGTTTCCTCGGAATTACAAACTAATCTAGATCATTTGTATCATAGCATTTTTAAGCTTGACGTTATTGGCGTTGATCGTCGGTCTCTCAATACAACCTCGCATAGCATCTAATATCGATAGGGCATAATCATGCAACATCCTTAGTTGAGACACCAATAGCTCTCCACTAATTTGTGCTTGTGATTCAGGTAGATCGTTAAACCGTGGATTTTCCCGAGGTAAGCCAGCTACCACGGGTGGATTGTTTTACATTAATTGACAGTTGCATCTCAGAAATCTCTCTGGATAAGGATGTGGCTAGATTGGAATGCTTCCACTTCGAGTCATCAACTCAATTAAGAGACAGAGAGTAAAAGTTAGTAAACCTAATTAAAATTAAAAATGTCAAAAATAAAATAAAGCAAAGAAATCGTATCTATAATTTTTAATTTTCCTATTTAGCCTACTAATTACATAAAATAAATTTAAATTTAATGCCGAAACCTCCCCGGCAACGACACCAACAACTTGGTCATCTCAAAAAATAAGAACGTTTAGAGTAAAAATAGTGGAAATAAAATATATAAAATAAAGTGTGGTATCTGCAAACTAATAGGTCAAACTATAATATAGTTTTGTGTTACAACAGAACAGTAGGAAGTCTTCCGATGATCGTACCTAAGGGAGGTTGAATTAAATCTAGAAATGTCTAAATAAAAGTCACTAAAAATTATATTACGAGAATTATAACTAAATATTAAAATCATAAAATGAAAATAAAAAATACTAAAAAGAAATTGACAAATGAAAAAATCTCAAATAACAAACAAAAGATTAACTCACCTCAGTGGTTGCAATTAACTTCAGAATTCGGGTTTTATTAGTGAATTAGTTATTAACTAACCAGTATTACCTCTCGACCTCTACTAATTAATTAATCAAACAGTACTCATTTATCTCTCGACCTCACTTTTCTAATCGGGATAAGTCATGATTTACTCGACAAACTTATCTCTCAACCTCGTTTAACCTAGATTACTTCCTAGGATCGTCAATCATAGGGTTTAAGCACACATAAATTTGTACCAACTAACTCGTATGAGATATCCTCATTCTTCTGTTAATCACTCCCTCATCCGCTCTTTAATCTCTCTAAATAATTTATTCACTCATTGATTTAATAACCATCTTCCTTTCAATTAAAGTAATCATGCAAAGCACAAAATTTATATGTTAAAAGTGAGAAAGATAGAAATTGGTCCGTTGAGAATCTTGATGTGTTCGAATCCGTAAAATCCTTTAACTTTTGTTGAGATATCATCGTTTGCAAGAGAAACATAAAATAAAATTATGAAAATCCTTAACAACGAAGACTTGGACTCAAATCAAATCAAAGTCGAATAACAAGAAATAATTTTTTTTAAAATAAAATAAAAATAAGTCAAAATACTAAACTACTAAACTAAAACCCTAAAATGGCTTGACAAAAGCTCTCTCTAATTGAGCATAAACCTCCTATTTACAGGAAAAGTTAGCAGCCCATTTTAGGTAAAATAAAAGCCTTAATCATACTAAATATGGATTGTGCGGACGAAAACACCCTTAATTAATTTTTGCCCTCCGTCAGACCTGTGTCACGGCACAGCCTAGTACGTGTCACAAAACACAAATTAAAATATAAATTCTTGTGTTGGTTCAATTTTGTTGCGACACTGGAAGCTTGTGTTGCGACTCGATTGTTATTTCTAATGCTTTTAGGCCTGAAACTAGGTGTCCTGTACACTCAATTAAATCATTAAAACTATCTTAAGGCCTGTATTTGCCCAATAGGTCAACTAACTGGGAATATTGCATAAAAACACTTATTTTGAAATAATTGAACTCTAAGTTAATAAGACTGAAAATGCAACAATTAAAGGTAAAATGGCTTAAAAACAAGCTCATTAAGTGCCAAAAAGTACCCAAACTGCCACTACTATTTGTGGCAGGTCAGATTACGAGACTAAAGTTCTAACTTCGTGACAAGTGGTATTAGATCCAAGTTTCGAAAGACATCATTCGAGATGAAGAAAGGAGTAGAGGATCAAATTAAGCCAATGGAGACTCCTGGAAGGGTCAGGAAAGCTAGCTGATTAAGGGACATGTTGTGGGCTTTGGAAAACGTGTGGTCAATCTCGAGTCCATGAGGTATATGAGGGAGACACTTGAGGTAGTCAAAGGATGCGTTACAGAGTTGGACTCGATGGAAGAGCAACTCAGGGAAAACGTGTTGGAGTCTCTTGGTTCCAATGTGGAAAATATGCGAGAGGTGCTCAATTTCACTTCAGATAAGTTGACTGTAAAGGAAGATGCTCTCGAGGCCATAGTGATGGCTTTGAAGAAGGAAACATTGACCATGACAAGGGCTTTAAGCACAAGAATTTAGGAGCTTGAGGGAGAGATTGTTGTGTGTCAAGCTGTCGTAAGTAGAGTATTGTTGGGTGTAATACTAAATTGCAAGATAGACGTCCCCAAATCGGAGAAGTTCAAGAGGGCTAGGTCCACAAGGGAAGTGGACAACTTATGTAGGAGATGGAATAGTACTTCCGTACCATGGGCATCAATGAGTTGTCCCCCAATATGCTGAGAAGGAGGCTGAGTATAAGTTGTGTCAGTTCTCGCAAAAAGACACAATTTGGGAGTATGTGAAGGAGTTTATTGAACTAATGCCCCAAATTATGAATCTGAGTGAAGAGGTATTCTTCTATTTTGTGTATGGATTACAGCCATGGGTCAAACATGAATTACAATATTGAGGGGTCCAAAAACTGCCTAAAGCCATGAACGTGGAAGAGTCCTTAATCAAGCTTGTTTTGCGGAAAGAAAAGTTTGATTCTTCCAAGCCCAAGGAGAAGGGAAATGGTGAGGAAGAAAAAGAAGGACAAGTTGAGTATAGCAATGATAATGGTGGCAATGGGAAACCACAAAATGGGAAGAGGACACCCAACAACCCAAAGGAAAAGATGTAACACCCATTACCCGGTTCGATCGCTGGACATGAGTGATAGGATACTACTACAGTTACCGAAACATTCTAACACAATTTATAACATTTAATCAAATTTAAATCATTAATTACTCTAATTACATGTAATAGAAGTTATGAAAACAACATGGATTAGATCGAGCATGCAAACATAGATTAATAGATTCGAGCCTGAATTAAGGACCAACTTGAAAATTTTCAAAACTTTGGACTAGGTATCGATATCAAAGAAATAAGTATTGATATTTTTATGGTAAGTATCGATACTAAAATTAGTATCATTACCATTTTGGCATTCTGCCAAATTTGAAAAGTTAAATCAAAACCATTTTATCGATACTAAAAAATGTATTGATCTTTTTAAATAGATATTAATACCTATTATAAGTATCGATACTGGATTAGCATTTTGTCCATTTTGAAAACTATTCACTTGATAAAGTATTGATACATTAGTCCTTAGTATCGATACTTTGCCCAAATGGTTAAAAATCAAGTTTTAAAATACTTTTATGCCCAAATCAATAATTCCATACATTGATGCATCAATGCACTCAATCAACAAGCATAATTATCATTCAAAGTATTCCAAAACACAACAATTCAATAATATTCAATTAAACTACTAATATACCTTAAGTGGTACTTGAATATACACCCATTTCCAAATTAAAGTGACTCTGCAAAATTTTCAATACTTAATCATTCATAAACTAGCCAAATGAACATCATGAAACTATAAGATCATACATTTTATCCTTGGACATATTCACTTATCCAAACTGGTCACACTAACCCCCCAATTACATCATACAACTCATACAATTCCCTGGTAGAAGCGTGGATTTTCTCCAAGATTGGTGTGATTGTTTTCTTGTTTTGTTTTTGGTGTCTACCTTTATTCTTTATTGAATAATTGGGCAGTGGTTCCCCATTGACGGGGTTGGTGTCATTCTCGAAGGTTGCACAGTGGTTTCTGTTTTTGCGGTGGGTGAGGCTGCGTCAAATCAGCGTCTGGGGAATGCTTCGAGAATTGGTGGTCATCGTGAATCAGTGAAGTTTGTGTTTTTCCCTTGAGTTTTATTGTTTCTTTTTTAAGTTTTTTGATTGTATGTGTTTCCTATTTTGTTCTTTCATCTCGTGCATGAAAATTAACAGCATGTTTGGTTCGCTGTAATGAAATAGAGGTGTAATGGAATAGATGCGTAATGGAATAGAGGTGTAATAGGTAAATCTTTTGTTTGGTTGAATGGAATGGAATAGAGGGGTAATGGTATTCTTGTATTTTGTTGAATGTAATAGAGCTGTAATAGCATAAGGAAAAAAACTAAAATGACTAGAATACCCTTTGTAGAATTTTTGTTAGGTAGATGATTATTGTTATTGTTATTAAATTTTAATAAGATTATTAATATAAATAATAAACAATTTAATCATATTTTAATATAATTATTATTAAATATAATTTAATAAAAATATATAATTTAATAAAATATATGAATTTACTAAAATCATAATATATAATACTATAAATATAATTTAAAACAATTATTATTAAATATAATTTAAAAATATATATAATTTGATAAAATTCTTAGTATTAAATATTCTTATATGAATTTACTAAAATCATAATATATAATACTATAAAATATAATTTAAAATAATTATTATTAAATATAATTTATAATCTATGTTGTTTAAATTTCTCAATAGAATAGGTTCAGAATCAACTTAATATGTATTACCTTATTGTATTTGTTATGCTCCTAAATATAAGCCTACAGATATTTTTAACCTCTCATTGTGTCTTCTACTGCTTGCATGGAGTTTCTCTGACATGCTAGATACCATGCCAATGTTCATGCCATTAAAATTTTATTACCACATAAGGAACGTGAATTGATTTACTAGTACAAATATTTTGAGAAAAAAAGTTGAAAATATGGCCTTTTCTTTCTTATATCAAAATCTATGGATCTTCTACAACAAACTTAAGCCAAAATTCAGGAGGAAACAGACAAAGCTGGGAAGTAAAAAGGCAAAAACAAGAGGCTAACTGGCACAAAGCTTATCAGATCCTCACTCCAGATAAGCATCTTCCCCATGTAAAGAACATGGCTAATGTCAAGTGCCATGTCATTTAATTAGAAAATGGAAGTTGTATTGCACCTTCCACTTTGCTAAAGCACTAATCTTCTTCACTTTCTTCCATATCTTCCTCGTTATCCGCTTTATCATCTTCATCGCTATCCTCCATTTGGCCATCATTCTCACCGTCTTCCTTTTCATTACCCTTATTGCCTGGCTCTTTCTTATTGCCAGCATTGCCTGATAAATAACAAAATAGTTGTATAAATATGCTAGTTGAATAAAGGCACATTATAGAACAGGTCTCAGCAAAATAATCTAGCATGTAAATGATAAGGTTAAGAGACTTCTTTCTTTTTCGAGATAAATTCTCATTCTTCTCTTGTTTTCACATGGATAGATGAACATACCATATTTACTGAACATAACTTCACCAGAACATAGTCCACCCATAATTAGAGAGCAAAAAAGAGCATTTCTAAACTAATAATTTAAGCAATGGTCATTTGCTGCACTAAAGGACAAGTTATTTTGTCTCACTTCAAATTTATGACAAGTTAATCACAAAAGAATATTATTTACAGTATTTAATATTTTTTAAATTATAATAATTGACCATTTTTTCATAATTTATAGTGCACTAAGTGAAATTCTTATATGCATTAATCTTAAATAAATTGTTGTTTGATACTTGCAAGTTACCAAAATTCGGGTCAGCCATTGAAAGTTTTTCATGAATTAAAATATGTTTCTAATTCTTATTCTTTTGTATATTTAGAATTTAGATTTTTATTTTCATTTCTAATAAATGTTCTTTATACTTTTCTAGTAAAAATGGGTAGTGCACCCATCCGGACCAGGAGCCTTTTCACCATTTTGCTCAAAAATAGCTACCTTAATCTCTTCTATAGGAATAGACTTTGTCAGATCAATTTGAGCATCAGTAGAAAAAGTTTAGGCATTACTTCTTTTAGAAGATCAAGCGAACAATCAAAAACAATCTTATCAGGAGAGCCAATAAGCTTTTTATAAAAATCAACAGGAACTTCTAAACATATAATCATCTAATTGAAGCTCTTCCAAGCAACTTCTAACTCTTTAATGTCAGTACTCTAATTATAAACTCCTAAAAAATTCGAGCTCTCCTAAGGATTGGCAATCACGTTGAAATGCCCAGCTACTAACCAAGGAGAAGCACCAACATTGTGCTTAGTCTCCAAATGAGTCCATAACCTCCTCCTTTCACAACCATCAGTACTTCCATAAACCTCAGAAACATACCAGAATTGATTAGAGCTTTTAATCATGCATGTGATAGTCTGATCTGTGTTAACAAACTCTGTAACCTCCAAAAAAGTCCATCCATAAAAACCATAATCTTCCATTCTCAGCATCATTGTAGTTGTTAATGCCCCTCCAAACCTGAAACCACTTTTCCAATAGCAGTCACATTATTTTCCTTTACTCTAGTTTCAATCAAACAAACTATATCAACTCTCAACTCCTTCATTCTATTCATAACCCTAATGTATTTGAGGGAATTGTTAAAACCCCTTACATTCTAAAAAAGGGTTAACTAAATCTTCTCCCAGTTGACCTTGATCAATCTGTTCCAATTCACATTCATCATTCAATATCTCAAACCTATTTTTAGAACCAGAAATAATAGCTTTCCCTTTACCCTTCGAAGATTTCCTCTTAACCATACTTGAAGCACTCCCCTGTAACTCATTCGCAGCCATTACAACTTCTAATTCTTTATCAAATGAATTAAAGTTTTATTTTATGAATATTGGGGTTCAAACTTTGAATTTTTTTCTGAGTTGAATTATACCTTCGAAAAAGTGCAATCTTTCATCGTTGAAATTGGGATTCATGATTCAATTCAACTAGTTTAAGCCCTAGTTTTCAGAAACCTTAGATGCCAATTTTTAATGATAGTTACATGATTCAGAAACTTTCTAAAACCTCATTTTCAAGGTGAATGCATGATTCAATTTCTATAAATATTGAATCTTTCATCATAGACATTAAAAACATAAAAGGGAAAACACGTTGAAAGAAAAATGTTAGGGCAGACAATGTTTACCTTGATTGAATTGGAAAGGTTTTCTTGAGGGTTTATTAGGAGATACTTGGGATTTGAAGAACAAAAGTCTGTTTTTGGACTTCCCTACTCACTGCATTTGAAGAACAGAAGGGTGCGTTTGGTTCGACAAAACAATCAAATGAAAGTGAAACAGGAGAGGTGGAGGTCACTTTGCTGGTAGGTTCTGTTTGATGTTGGGAGGGAGTGTTCTGAAGGTGGATTTCGGCTTGGGAAGATGAGGGTAAAACAGGGCATAGAAATTGAGAGAGGGCTAAACGGAAGCTAAACTGAACTTTGGGCAGGGAATAGAAATCGGTGATTAAGGAGGAATACGTACGTAATGTAATAGGCGCATAATGGGTATTACAGCGAACCAAACGCCGGAATAGGTAGGGCCCACCGAATCGGGCTGTAATGGTATACCCATTACAGCGAGCCAAACAAGGTGTAAGTTTCTTGCATGCAGCCACTTTCTTCTTGATTATCGCTTTTCTCATGAGCATTTATTGCCAGAGAGCTTCTTTGACTTTTCTACGTTCTTTTGCATGAAATATCTCTTTCTTGAGTTGTTTATATAATGTGCATTTATTACATTATTACTTTCTGTCTTCATGTTTCCCTATCATTTTCGAGTACATGGTCTATCTTATCACTTAGGGTTTTAGCTACTTTTTCTTGTCTTGTGTTCATCGTGTGTTGACCTTTTCTTTTGCATAGATTGTTGTTTTTTTTCCTTTTTTGGCTTTCTGATTGTTTGATTTGTTTTTTTGGTTTCTTTTATGCTGAGATTATGTTTCATTGTTTAGTCTAACTAAGTAGGTTTCTTTAGTTTTTGTTTCCTTTGTTTTATTATTTTTAGTGCTCTTCTAGTCGTGCCTGTAAATCTCGTGCATATGGGTTTTTTGTTTGTTTGTTTTAATTCTCTTTTATTTCCGATTACATTGTGGTTATTTATTGTCGTTTCTTTTGTTGTGTTTTCTCTCTTCTTGGGTGGTTGTGTTTGTTTTCTTGGTTTTGTTATAGCTCTTGACCGTGGAAGGGTGTCGGGCTCCTTAGTGGCGTTGTGACTATTTTGCTCCTTAGTGGCTCCTTAGTGGCGTTGTGGCTATAGATTTGAGAGACAGGAATGGAGGGTGGACGGAATTTATAAGACTAAAAATTATGATAAATTTTTTATGTCCTTTACGAAGAGTGGTTCATTTGGTTGGAAGAGATGGATCTAAGACTATATGTTCTATTAAGTATGAAATGCTAAGATAATAGAATACTCAAGAGAAACAAAATTGTATTTTCAATCATAGTCATCTTCTCATACAGATTACACATATATAATGCAAAATACTGTTACTTAACTGCTGTTGTAACTAACCACAACTAATACTAACTACTAACTACTAACTACTAACAGACACTTCTTTAATTCCTAATATTCCCTATACTCATCTATTTCCTTGCTGATCAAAACTCCTTCTAATTCATGTTAACAACTCGAAGATGATCCCGAAATTTGTTAAACACTAATGCTGATAGAGGTTTTGTTAGTATGTCCACAATTTGGTGAGAACCTGAAACATGACCAACCTAAAGAACTTCAGTTGCCACCTTTTCTCTGACAAAAAAAAATCCAACTCCACATGCTTAAACTTCGAGTGCATAACAGGATTCTCTGCAACTGCTATTGCAGCTGAACTGTCACACCAGACCAAAGCTTTGGACAAAACTAGAACACACAACTCAGTTAACAGGGACTGGATCCAAATCATTTCTGCACCTACGTGTGCAACACTCCTGTATTCGGCCTCTGCTGTAGAACGGGAGACAACTTGTTGCTTCTTGGAGCTCCAAAAAACTGGATTCCCCCCAAGAAATACAAAAAACCTGGAGGTGGACCTGCAATCATCAACATCAGACCCCCAACTAGCATCTAAATACGCTTCAAGTGTCAAACCGATCAATTTCATGGGAGTCACTGCCTGTAACTATAATGTCATCAACATAGATTAAAACGTACAACAATTAAGCACCTTTCTGAAGAATGAAGAGCGAGCTATCAGCCTTGGAAGCCTTAAACCCCGTGACAACCAAAAATTCCCTTAACTTCTAAAACCAGGCCCGATGAGCTTGTTTAAGACCATAGAGAGCTTTCTTCAACTTGCAGACAAGAAGCTCTCCATTTAAGCCACTTTTTTTAACCCTGGTGGCTGTGACATATATATGTCTTCACTCAATTCCCCATTTAAAAAGGCATTTTTTATGCCAACTTATCGAAGAGACCATTTTAGGGAAATTGCCAACGCAAGAACTACTCTGATAGTGGTTGGTTTGACAACAGGATTGAAGGTTTTCTGGAAGTCAACTCCAGCTTCCTGTAGGTACCCCTTGACTACCAATCTACCATTGTATCTGGCAATGGAACCATCAGCATATCTCTTAATATAGAAGAGCCATTTGCAGCCAATTACCCGATGACCCTCTGGTAAGGAAACAAGATCCCATGTGTAATTAGCGATCAAGGCATTGTATTCTTCTTTAGCTGCTATTGTCCATGCAGTACTTTGAAAGGCTTCATTAATATTTGTAGGCTCAACCTCATCTAAGACCGATGGAACAACCTTAGTTCTGAAGATCCCACTTTTAGAATGAATCTGCATAGGATGATGATTTATTTGTACTAACGGTGACTAAGCGATGGTAGTACGATCAGGTGGATCAACATTCATAGGCTCAAGAGCTGTTGTTGAAGGACTAGTAGAGACACTAGAAGAGGCATGGTCAGGTTGCAACTACTCAGAAGAAGCTCTCATACTAGATTGACTAAGAGGTAATTATGTTGTAGTAGGCACACAAGAACCACCAGCCATAACCAAAGGAAGAACAGACCGATGAGGAATATCCTGCTCAAACTGTGGTGAAGATTCGTTTTGGAACCCATCTTTGAAGGGAAACTTTGATTCATCAAACGTGACATGCCGAGACAAAAAAATTTGACCATCCACTGCAAGACACAGATAGCTTTTGGTGTTGGGAACACTGCCAAGGAACACGCACTGTTGGGACCGAAAATTCAACTTATGTTGGTGAAAGGGCCTTAGATTTAGGAAGCAAGCACATCCAAACACTCTTAGTAAGTCATAATTAGGTTTGACCTTGTAAAGTACTTCATAGGGAATAGAGTGACATAAGATAGGAGTAGGTAGTCTGTTAGTCAAATAAACAGCATGCACAAAGGCATAAAACCAAAACTTTAAAGGCATACTGGATTGAGCCAAGAGAGACAAGCCCACATCAACTATCTGCCTATGTTTCCTTTCAAAAACACCGTTTTAGTCTGAGGTATAGGGACATGAGACCCTGTTTAGTACACCAAGATGAGACAACTCGTGAGCCAAAACACGATATTAACCCCCCATCGGTTTGAAGCATTTTAATGGAGCAGCCAAATTGAACTATAACCATCTGATGAAAATCCAGAAAACATAGAGTCACTTCAGACTTGGTTTTGAGAAAATAAACCCAAGTATATCTGCTATACATGTCAACAAATGAGACATAGTAATGAAAGCCATTCGAAGATAACCGAGTAGGGCCCCATACATCAGAAACCATAAGTTTGAAAGGAAAAGAATACAATGTTTTGGAACCTGTAGAGTCCATCATACATGTGGCCCTCGAGCAGTGCCTTCCCTGTCTGTATGTCCTTCACAAAACACAAAACCGGATGAAACTCAAAATAAACATTATTATCTTTGGCAAACTGACCCACTGACATCAAGTTCTTGCATACTGCAAGAACATGTAAGACATCTCGAGCCCCAGCTGAAAGAGTGGAAGAGCCTATATGAGCAATAGACACTGAATCACCATTGCATATTGGTGACACAATTTTTACCTATATATGATGAAGCAGTCGTGAGGTTGGACACCTCAAGTGTTATATGATTTGTTGCTCCAGAGTCGGGGTACCAAATAGAGTCAGCTTGTGATGGCAGATGATTGGAAGAAGTCTAAGGAACCGAGCCAGAGCAATGAGACATCACTTGACAAGTAGGAGCTGAGGACAAACAACCAGAACCATGCAACTGATGACAATTTACTTGCACTGAGTTGACCCCTGCAACACCAAAAAAGGTATCATCAAACCTGTGATAACAGGTCTGTACCATGTGGTCTATCTTCCCACACAACTGACATCGTGGCCTGCCACGAGACCAGCCCCTTCCAGTTCCACGAGACCTGCCACGGGACCAACCTCGACCCTGTCCTCTATAACTTGGCTTGGAGTCTTGAAAATACCGAGTAGACTCAGCTGATGCGTTTCAAACCATCCTCGTTGTATTGCTAACGAGTTGCTAAGTTCGCTTGACAGGTAGTTTCTGTTAACGACTCCAATTGGCGTGATTCACAATCAAGTAACAGTTCAGTCAACAAGTCAAGTGATAAGGGAGTTGCAGATGTAAACACCCGAATGGATTCGAATTCCACTAAGAGTCCAGCCAAGATGACACTCACTTGTTCCTGTTCAGAGATAAAACTACCAGCAGTAGTCAAATTATCACTAAGTTGCGTAACTTTCGACACATCCTCTTTAACAGACAGATTCGCTTTCTTGAGGGAGTATAAAGGATGACGCATGCTTGAGACTTTTATGGTTGATTTCGCACTAAACCTTCTTTCAATAGCAGCCCATAGATCAAAGTTGGTTTTAGCAGTCGTAAGATGAGCGAAAATATCATCCGTAACAATGGACAACAACCAAGAAGTAAAAAACTTGTCTTGCTTTTGATGAACAAGAAAATCTTTATTCTTAACTTGCTACCCATCAGAACCAATAACAAACTGAGGAGGGGAGGGAGTGGTACCTAACATGAACCCTTCAAGCCCATATCCTTCAAGAATCAATAGAAGTTTATGCTTCTACAGGAGGAAGTTGTGCGAATTGAGTTTTATGGTATCATGCTTAGAGATGTAATGAACTGCTGGTGTACCAAGAACACCATTACCTTGCAGGTGTTTAGCCTCCCTAGTGTTGGATGAGTGACGTGGTGTATCAACCACCGCATCAGTGGCCATGAGAGATGAACAGAACGTAGCTTTCTTTTTTTTCTATGATAAGAAAACCAAGAAAACCTTGGCTCTTGATACCTTGCTAAGATAACAGAATACTCAAGAGAAACAAAATTGTATTTTCAATCATAGTTATCTTCTCATGTAGAGTACACATATATAATGCAAACTACCGTTACTTAATTACTGTTGTAACTAACCACAACTGATACTAACTACTAACTACTAACAGACACTTCTTTACTTCCTAATATGAAAGACTGCCAGCATTTTGCTATATTTGAGGCCTCATAGGACACACAACACAAAAGTGCCCTAAGATTGATGAAATTCATGAAACAAATAACCTAAGCTTTCAGCACCGGAACTGGCTGAAAGCACAAATAGGAGGACCCAACCAAAAAGAAGGTGTGTGGAGAAATGGGATTGAAATTTTGGACAAATCAATTTCCTCACATGAAGTAAACAAAGGGAGTAAGACAGGTACCAGGGAAGAAAATGAATCCATGACACAGAAAGGGAAAGCAAGGGTTGGAGATGAAGATTTCGTTTCAAACTTGCCAATGGAAAAGCGCATGTCTAAGTCTGCTCATGAAGGAATGGGAAGAATTAAGCGTAAAAGGAAAAGATTAAAGGGAATCAATGGAGAGAACACTGATGAGAGCCCTTATTGATTGGTTCAAAAAAAGTTGATGGACAGTTTACCACCTTGCAAGGCGGCGGCTGGCGACCAGCCCCGCCAAGACCAATGAAGCTCTTCTGCTAGTACTATCGAAGGCTTGGGAACCCTTCGGCAGTTCGTGAGTTCAAGCAACTTCTTGTTTCTAAACTCCCGACGTGGTTTTTTTTGGTGAAACAAATATGCAAGCTAATAATTTTACCCGCATTCATAATTTTTGCAGGATGACAGGCTGTTTGGCGATGAGCTCGGATGGTTGTAGTGGTGGCCTGGTGATGCTTTGGAGAGAAGCAGCTAAGGTGGCTATTGAAAGCTACTTGAGCAATCATATTTACTCGATCGTGAGGATGGACAACTAGAGCAACATTCGGTTTACTAGCTTTTATGGCCAAATGGATCCAAACTCTAGAAACTGATCGCGGGATACTCTAAAAAGAGTTAGCAGAATGGTAAAAGAAGATTGGATTGTGGGAGGGGATTTCAATGCTATTATGGATGATGCTGAGAAAGTGGGGGGCCGTAGAAAGCTGAGGGTGCACATGGAAGAGTCTAGAGAGGTTCTGGAGAAGTTGGCTTTGGTCAACATTAAGACTGCTAGAGAATGGTTTACTTGGTCAAGAAGAGGTTGGACCGTTTTGTTATGACTACTGATGCTTTCTCTATTTTTCTTTTCATTGAGACAAATGTGATTAAGCAGACCAAATCAGACCATGATGTTATTATGTTGGAAACGTTGGGAACGAAGCCAAAAGAGAAGCAAAAAGACCCGAGGCTCTTCTTCAAGTTCGATGCTTGCTGGGCAAAAGATAAGAGGGCCAAAGAGATTATTAAAAATGTTTGGTGTAGGAAGAGAAGCAATATATTGGAGAAAGTTGATAGGGTTTGTGAGGAGTTGGGCCCGTGGCAATATAATAGATATAGCAAGATGAGAAATCACGAATCTGTAAGTTGACTGAGCAAATCGATAGGATGATCGATGGTCCTCTTGAGATGTCAAATGCAAACAGTTTGAAGGAGGCCCGTATTAAATTGGGAAAGCTTTATGCGGAGGAGGAAGGGTACTGTGCACAAAGGTCCAAGATCAGATGGCTCAAAGAAGGGGATAGAAACACTACATTTTTTCACGTGTGAGCTACTAGTAGACATAAGAAAAATAACATTGAGCAACTCAAGGATCAAAATGGAATATGGATGCACAATACCAAGGATATTTGTAAGGTGGCTGAGGACTATTTTCAAAACTTATTCAAGACTAGTGATTCGACAAATGATGATGTGGATATGAGCTATATTAAAAAATGTGTCAATCAAGATGTCAATAACATTTTGGTTAAGAGGTTCATGGATGAGGAGATTTTAGTAGCATTTAACCAAATGGATCCGTAAAAGGCTCCGAGGATTGACGGCCTCTCAGGTATTTTCTTTAAAGAAAACTGGGAGGCCGTGGGTAAATACATTCTCACATTCTTATACCAAAAATTAAAGAGCTTGTAGACATGTCTAATTTTCTGCCTATCAGTTTGTGCAGAGTGATATACAAAATTATCGCAAAGACATTAGCGAATCGTTTGAAGGAAGCTCTATCCTTTTGTATTAGTTAGAATCAAAGTGTCTTTGTCCCGACAAGGATGATCTATGAGAACATTTTCATTGCGCATGAGTTGATGCACTACCTCCAAAGCTCAAAAAATGGCCCGAATAAAGGTCTTCTGGTAAAGTTTGACATGAGCAAGGCGTACGATCGGGTGGAGTGGAATTTCTTTGAAAAAGTCATGAGAAATTTGGGCTTTGATGATGTTTGGGTTAATTTAATTATGAAATGTGTCCGGTCGGTTAAGTATGTGGTTAAGTGTAATGCGATTCTTTTGAATACCATTATCCCAGAGAGGGGTCGGGATCCTCTATCCCCTTATCTTTTCTTATTTTCTTCCGAATACCATTATCCCATTAAGAATCTCAATTGTAGATAGACTCTAATCTCGACCGCCAATGTAAGTCAATATGTGCCTTTGGTTTTATAGGAGCTCAACTATAAATAAAGGTCTTCACCCTCATTTGTAATCATCCATTGTATCCTATTCTTTATGTTCTTTCTGGAGTAATAAAATACTATGAGAGCATTTACTCAAACACTTGGGCGTGTTTTGCTTTCTTGTGGCAATTTTTGTTCTTTCGTTGCTCTTTCATTTTGAGTTGCTTCCGCTTTATTTTCGGTGGCTTGAAAATTTTCTACCGAGAATTCTCACTTTGTGAGGGTTAAACTAACTTAGGTAGATTTGAACCCAAAAAATCACCTAAGACCGCACAGATTGTAAAACTAAATTTCTATCCCCTTGACACAAGGATAAAACCCATAAATGGTTTACACTTCTCAAAAACAATGTTTATATACGTTGGCAACTCTAACCAAACCATTCATATATCAGTTACCTCTTGAGTGATATAGGGTTACATTTTTAGAGTTCACGAGATCTACTACAACATGGCTAAAATAGCACTCACTTATAGAATTAATGTAGTTGGCCTTAATTGTTTGTTTTATTAATAGAAAAATAGATGCTAAAGTATATTCTTAAAAATTAAAAAATATTATAATTATAAAAATTTCAAAGAATTCAAAACTATTTAAAATATACAAAAACAAAATATATATTATTCAATATTTAAAATATAAAAAAATGTTAAATATTTTATAATATATTTATTTTATATAAAAATTAACAAAAAAATCACAGCCGGATGGAAAGGAGAGCTTTTGGCTCGTTGATTTTGGATATTCATCATCTTCTTGATTTTGGTTTTTTGTTTTGGTTCGTTGCTCTTCTTGGTTCATTTCTTTTCTCTGCTTCCAATTTCAGATTTTAATGGCAGTTCCTAAGATAGTCGACTTTCACTATCCTTTGTTCCTTCATCCCTCTGACACTCCGGGGACTTTGCTGTTTTCACACTAGCTAATCGGGATTGAAAATTAGTGGAGTCAGTCGATGTGTATTACTTTATTGGCCAAAAATAAGATAGGCCTTGTTGATGGCACATGTTCTCGTTATGATCTATCAGCAACTCTATAGCCTTTTTGGGACCAGTGTAACGCTATCGTTCTCTCATGGATCTTGAACACGGTGAATAAGGACTTGTCGGTACTAGAATTTCAATGAATCAAGAAGATAAAATGATTTCCATTCAGAAAGATAATTCTGCTGAACCACCAGCTTTCTACATTCAGAAACAACATTACCTGCAACTGTAAGAGTATCACACAAACTTTTAATTTTTGCCAAGTATTCCTTCATAGTCAACTGACCCTTTTTCTAAGAGTACAAGGAGTGACGCAAGGTAGAGACTGTCAAGGTCGTCTTTAAAGCAAAACGATGTATAATAGTACTCCAAATGTCAAAACTAGACCGAGCATTAGTGAGATGCACCAAAATCTTATCACAAATGGTGGACAACAACCAAGAAGCTAATAGCTTGTCTTGTTGTTTATGAACAAGAAAATCAGGATTGGGAACAAGTTTACCTTCTGTATCAATCACAAACTGTGGAGGAATGCTAACAGTTCCAAGAACAAACTCATGGAGGCCATAACCTTTAAGAATTAACAGAATTTGTTGCTTCCACAAAAGAAAATTACATTCACCAAGTTTCACAATATCATGCTTAGGAAACTGTTGAATCTTTCTTAAAAAAGTAGTGCCAGGACCAGACGAACCATCTGCAGGAACCATGTTGTTAAAAGACTGATGGTTCTCAGATTCATTACTTGAAACAGCTTCAGTGGCCATGAGAAAGAAAAAAAATTATTTCTTTTTAAGGCTCAGATACTATACTAGAATTTCAATGAATCAGAAAGATAAAATTATTTCCATTCAGAAAGATAATTCTGCTGAACCACCAGCTTTCTACATTTATAGAGTTTTTACAAACGGCTAACTAACACCAGTACCTGTTACCAACTAACTAATTGCTAACAACTAACTATAACAGTTAGCTACTATATTAAACCTTAATAGTCGGCAAGCACTGTCTTTGCTTCAAGTGCAGCCCTTGTTTGGAAAGATCTCCAAGAACAGTTTGATAAGGTAGATGGTTCTCAGGCTTTTTCTTCTTCACCGAGAGCTAGAGACACATTCGCAAGGTAGTGCTTCAATCTTGGTTTATTTCAACAAGTTTAAACTTCTTTGGGATGAGTATGATGCCTTGGTTTCATTTTCAACTTGTAACTGTGTTATTTCACGCAAGAATCTTGTTCATGTACAACAACAACATTTATTTTAGTTCTTAATGGGTTTAAACGAGTCCTATGCAGCAACTCGTAGCTAAAATTTACTCATGCAACCCTTGTCTTCCCTAAACCAAGCATACTCAATGCTTCTTCAAGAAGAAAGCCAATGAATGCATTATTCCACTTTTGTTTCAAGTGAACCTACGACTTTGTATTCCTCTAATGGTCAAGGTTCGAGCAAGAAGAAGTTTCAAGGCACTTGTGATCATTGTAAAGTTAAGGGCCACAAACGAGAGAATCATTACCGATTGATTAGATATCCACCGTACTTCAAATTCACCAAATCCAAGTCTAGTTCCTCCTCTACTGCAAATAATGCTATGGGTCCGAAGGCTTCTGCCACTGTTTCTCCTCTGGTAGCTCTAGTTTTAACACAATAACAATACCAACAAATTATAAATTTGCTTGGAAATGGCGTAGACTCTTCTCAACCACTTAGAGGTGCAGCACATATGGCAGGTAATCTCTCTCACGCGTCTGCTAAACGTTGGGTCTTGGACACTGGAGCTACCAACCACATGACATTGAACATTCATTGGTTAGAGTCTTTGGTTCCTTGTGAATCTAGTTCATCGACTATTCAATTTCTGAATGGTAACTCCACTCCTATTGCCCACATTGGTTCTGTTACCTTCTCACCCAAATTTACTCTCTTTAATTTCTTTTAAGTACCAGACTTTCATTCTAACCTTTTTTCTATATCTTAGTTAACACGTGACCATAATTGTTTTGTATCATTTTATCCTCATTTTTGTCTTGTGCAGGACCTTTGCAATGGAGCAGTGAAGGGGATTGGTAAGGAGCATCATGGTCTTTATTTGCTAATGCTTACCCAGTCTCCATCCCCAAGCAAGAATAGTTGTGTTTCTTCTCCAACTACTTCTTTGTTGTCTACTCGAGATAATACATTTCTTTGGTATGCTCGTCTTGGGCACACCTCGTTTTCAAATTTTAATAAATTGCATACTTTGCACTGTAACTTTTTGGATAGTGGATGTATTGCTCATTGTCAAGTTTGTCCTCTTACGAAACGAACTCATTTACTTCTCAAGTTAAAAAGTGATGCCATTGTTGTTTTAAAACAATTTGTTATCATGATCAAAACTCAATTTTCCAAATATATTAAAATTCTAAGGAGTGATAATGGTAGTGAACTTTTTGCTACCAAATGTATTTCTTTTTTCATCCTTAGGTATCATTCATCAGAGTTCTTGTGCTCATACACCTCAACAAAATGGTGTGGCTGAACGCAAACATCACCATCTGTTAGAAATTGCTCGTGCACATAAATTTCAATCTCATGTTCCTATTCGTTTTGGGGGAGTGTGGTCTCACTGCTTGTTATATTTTAAATTTCTTACCCTTTGCCATTATTAATTGGAAAACACCATATGAAATATTATAAAATCAAACTCCTGATTTACATCACTTTCGGATTTTTGGGTGTCTTGCTTATGCAAAAATCCTCATATTACCAAAACAAATTCAATATCGTTATATTTCTTCTGTGTTTATGGGCTATTCCACTGTTCAAAAAGGTTACATACTTTTTAATCTTGAAAATAAATAATTTATTTATAAATTTAGATGTGATATTTGGGAAATTTACCAATAAAAGCCCTTTTTTTCAAAAATTACCGAAATGGGCCCATTATTTAATTATTTACCGAAATGGTCCATTTTTCGCGAAATCACGTCCACGTCAGCGCCACGTAGCGCATTCCGGGGGACACGATTTTGCTGTTTTTCCCACGTTAGGTTTTTTTGGCTTTTAGAGTTTAGGGTTTAGGCTTTTTAGGGTTTTTAGGTCCTGGAAGAAATAATTTCGAGTTGACGTTTCTAATCAAATAGTATAAAATCACTTCTAGCAGGATGCTATTTGGGAAGAATTTGTGAAATCGCGCCCTCGTGGACGCGCTTTTGCTACAGTAGGTCACAGAAGAAATAATTATTTTTTGACGTTTCTGAGCAAATAGTATAAAATCGCTTCTAGCAGGATGCTATTTGAGAAGAATTTGTGAAATCGCGCCCTCGTGGACACGCTTTTGCTACAGTAGCATGTTTGGGATGAGGCTATAAATTAGGCAGAAAATGTTCTCAGAATGCATAAGTTACAGCAGAAACAATTTAGAGAGGCTAAGAAGGTTAGAGTTTCAAATATGAGTGAGCGTATTAGTGCTGTTATTTACTACGACGGTGAGGTTTGCCACACCGAGAATGGTGTTGTTTTTTTGTCGGAGAATACAGTGCGACTGGCTTTTAACCAGAACATAGATTTGATAGAACTTCGTAAAAGGATTAGGTATAAGATTTTTGGAACGACGCCAATGAAAGTTCTGTCTATCACGTATTGATTTTGTTCTTCTGTTGATCCGGTGACATATGACTCGTTCGACATAAAAGGTGCTTGTAGCTTGGAGGCAATGGTGCAGACTCATCTTGCTAGTGGAGCACCTTATATTAAGTTATATGTACAATTTACATCGCCAACTGATGTACCAGCGACTGGTGTTCGAGATGTATACACTACCCTTGGCTGACACTCGGTCAGCGGGTTACAAAATACGGAACAGTCCATGTTCGGTAGTGGTGTCGAATGCACATCCCCTGCAAGACACTCTATCGATGGATGGGACATGTACGTCGGTGGATCAATGTTAGATGCTGGAAATACGTAATGGGGAGCGACATCAAGTTCTAGCGGGTGGCAATCTACATTCGATTGGGGACGTTATCAAATGCCCAGAAGAAGGGATGATGTAATCCCTGCGACATCAACCGATAAGGGAACCTCATACACTGCAGATGATTGCGGGTTAGAAGATGACTCCGATGTGGATCCACCTCGAGAGCCCGGGTCAGATGGTGCAGAAGTTGGCTTATTTTTTGAACCGGAGCCTATTCCAATAGAAGCTGAAGATGCTGAAAGGAGTTCAGATGAGGAAAAAAATCCATGATTCAGAGCATACTCACCTCCAGCCCACATGCATAATGTCGATATGTCTGCAGATGATGCGTTAGAGTTTCCAGATCTACCACACCGATTGCATGATCGTACAAGTTTGGGGGTAGATTTCGGTGAACTTGAAGTTGGTAATCAGTTTACCAACAAGGATAGTTTTATTGGTGCTTTGAAACAATATAGCATCAAAAACGGCGTTAACTACCACGTCATTAAATCAAAATCTGATAAGTTTGAGGCGAAGTGTATGGTGCAAGACGGCACATGTTCATGGAAAATCTACGCCTCGTTAAGGAAAAGGACAGGGTTGTGGGAGATAAAAAAGTACAAAGGTCCACATACATGTACTGCAGGTACAGTATTGACAGTATCTGAATAATACTTTTATTATGCAATGTTGTATTATTTAATGTACTCCCTTTATAGGTGTTTCACAAGATCATCCCAAAATGGATTCAGCTATGTTAGTTAGCTTGATACTGCCCATGATAAAAGAAGATCCTAGGACTTCAGTGCCGGTGTTAATTGCCATTATCCGTAGCCAAATGGGGTACACACCCTCTTACCGCAAGGCTTGGATAGCTAAGCAAAATGCGTTGAAGAAGATGCATAGTGGGTGGGACGCCTCATATAATGAAATATTGCAGTGGTGTCAGGTGCTAGAGAGATACGTCCCAGGTGCCATCACAGACCTTAAAACGGAACATGCGTAGTACAACGACCGATTGCTACGTGGATGCCAAGTGTTCAAACGCCTGTTTTGGACCTTTAAGCAATACCGAGACGCATTTCCATACTGCAAGTTGTTGGTACAAATTGATGGTACATTAATGTTCGGTAGGTATACTCATCGGCTATTGCTTGCAGTGGCACAGGATGGCGGTTGGAGAATTCTTCCAATTGCATTTGCAATAACACCGGGGGAGTCGTCTGATGACTGGGATTTCTTTCTCTCTAGGTTAAGGAGGCATGTGTGCCCCCAACCTGATATCTGTGTTATTTCAGATCAGGGTGTCGGTATACTAGCTGCATTCGATCGAAAGGGAAGCTTATGGCAACGCATACACAATAGATATTGCCTAAGACACGTTGCTTCGAACTACTACAGGCAATATCCATCTAAGAGCGAACGACGACAAGTGACCAATATGGGTATTTAGTCTATATCTGTGTTATTTCGTTTGTCAATTTGAATTGGTTTTATTGGTAGAAGTGGTATAAATTATTTGCTATGATCTTATATTGGCAGGGTATGAAATAAATAAAGATCATTTTCACGAGATGTTGGCAATTTTACGTTCAATTCACGGAGAAGGGGCGGACTACCTTTGTAACATACGTTTCGAACAGTGGGCACACGCATACGATGGCGGCCTACGATATGGCCATATGACGTCGAACCTAGCTGAATACATAAATTATGTTCTTAAAAGAACACCGATAACATCGGTTGTGTGAGAGACATATTTTCGTTTGGCGGCGTTATTTCCAAAGCGAGTAGGAAGTTATGCAGGCCAGATGCAGGGAGGCCATGTATGGTACAGTAAGGTAGTTCAACAAATTAACAAGGCCAAGGCGAGGGCAAACACCATGCACACAATGTGTCACAATCGAGACAATTTATGGTTTCGTGTGACAGAGTTTGACAGACCGCACCAAGGTGTTGTTGGTGGGCAATGTAGTGTACACTTGCGAAATAGGACTTGTGACTGTGGGATGTTTGATGCACTTCGTTATCCATGCGCTCATGTTATTGCAGCTTGTCAAAAACTCTGTCTGGATCCGATGAGTTATGTGGACGAAGTGTACAAATTAGAAAACATGTACAACATCTAGAGACACATTTTCCCACCGATCCCAGATGAACGTAAGTGGCCGCCCGTGTCTCTTGCTCCTTTTAAGCTGTTACCGGATAGAGAATTACGTCGCAAACCAAAGGGTCAACCTTGGTCGACTAGAATACGTAACAATATGGATATCTGAGAAACAGCCAGTCAAACGAAGTTGTGCGGATGGTGTAGGAATCCAGACCATACAAGTCAATCATGCCCTAATCGCAATAGTTGAATGTAATTGCAAAAAATTAACTTTGTGCAATTATTAATTGATAAATTGTATTAACTTAAAAAATTGTATTAATGGTTAGTAAAATTATCAAATTATATAAAATTATTAATTGTTAGTACCAGTCAAAACATTTTTCCAAATCTAACATTATGTGAATGTAAAATTATTAACTCTAAAAATTGTATTAATGGTTAGTAAAATTATCAAATTATATAAAATTATTAATTGTTAGTAGCAGTCAAAACATTTTTCCAAATCTAACATTACGTGAATGTAAAATTATTAACTTTGTTTAGGGTTTTTAATTAAATTAGGTTAGGGTTTTAAAGTTAAGGGTTAGGTTTTTAAGTTAAGGGGTTAGGATTTTTAATTAAATTAGGTTAGGGTTAGGGTTTTTAATTAAATTAGGTTAGGGTTAGGGTTTTTAATTAAATTAGGGTAGGGTTTTGTATTAAATTAGGTTAGGGTTTAAGGTTAAATTAGGTTAGGGTTTTTAAAGTTAAGGTTTAGGGTTTTTAAGTTAAGGTTTAGGGTTTTTAATTAAATTAGGTTAGGGTTAGGTTTTTTAATTAAATTAGGTTAAGGTTAGGGTTTTTAATTAAATTAGGTTAGGGTTAGGGTTTTTAATTAAATTAGGTTAGGGTTTAGGGTAAAATTAGGTTAAGGTTTTTAAAGTTAAGGTTTAGGGTTTTTAAGTTAGGGTTTAGGGTTTTTAATTAAATTAGGTTAGGGTTAGGGTTTTTAATTAAATTAGGTTAGGGTTTAGGGTTAAATTAGGTTAGGATTTTTATTACATCAAATAAACTTCTATTTTATTACATCAAATAATATCAAAATAACTCGAAAAAATTTCTATTTTATTACATCAAATAAACTTCTTTTTTATCACATCAAATAGACTTCTATTTTATTACATCAAATAAACTTCTATTTTATTACATCAAATAATATCAAAATAACTCAAAAAATTTCTATTCTTTTACATAAAATAATATCAAAATATTCAAAATATTTGTACAAATAAATTTAAATACGATAATCAATGTCTATGCCCGGGGATTTAGTGCCACATGGCGGCCGTCGACGGTTACGCGCTGGATTCCTCCTTTCTCTAGCTTCCGGCGGCGATTGTTGTTCCTCCGCTGGGGATTCTGGTTCTTCTGGTTCGACATCTGGTTGTCGGACTTGAGACGATGATCCACCTTCAAAGAATAGTGTATGCGGATGTGTTTGCATCAGTAACGGCGACGGTGTTTGAAACCCATACGTTGATGGGGATTGGTAAAAAGGAGAGCTCCCCGACGGCCCCCCTTGTACGTTGGCGGTCCGCTCGACATAACAAGAAATGGAGTTTAACCGGGCATTTGGCTCCAACCTGCCATAGGACTCGGAAAAGGATACATATAAGGGTTAGGGTACATATAAGGGCTAGGAAACGCACCTGGCATCATCTGAAAAGACGGTTGCGTGGGTATCATCGGTTGAACTACTGCGTCGGGTGACTGCATCGGTGCTCTCGTTGGGCCTGGTGATTGCATGGCCGCTGATGATGAGCCAAGTGAATATCTGGGCCTCGTTGAGGGGCTGCCTTCGTCATCTTGTCGTCTTGGATTTAGAGGCCCGCACATTTCCCTTTCGACACGTATTTGCCACTGCCTCTCCTCTGGCGTCAGTAAATACGGCTTGCCATGGATCCTAAACCATGGCATGTATTCTGGAACGCACGCTAACTCCGGAACGATGATTGGTTCCCGAGTAGGTAGATATTCATACCGATCTTCCCACATTTCCATGTACTCAGACCAGTATCTCATCCAATCCGTATTCAATTGCCGAAGGTCGACTTTGTGTTGATCGTCAAACACCTCAGGATCCACCGGAATCGGTTGTCTACATCCAAACTGTCGTAGCACTCTGTCTGTCTGGTGCAGCTCCACGGTTGCGTAGTTGATCAACACGACTTTCATGTGCCAAGCTTGTGGATTTTGTAAAAACTCTTTCGGGATTACTGACCGAATTGCCGGATCCTCGTATGGTGTCCATTGAAACTATATGAACATGATAGAAATATTAGTTATATACATAATATTAAATACTAAATACTAAATATCAATCGACTAGCGAATGTATGGAAATATCTATTTTGTTTAAAACTTACTTGTGCTTCCAACCGTTGGTCCAATAGAAGCCGTATATCTTCAAGAGAGGACGGTAATCGAGCATGACTTGCCGGATGGTTCCACCTAATTAAATAATTTTTTAGCATACTTTTATTTTTAAAAATCTACATAATAATTGTAAAATCTAATATAAAATTTACCTCGTTATGAGTGGGAATGTATATAGGTGGTCTTCTCGAGGACGTAGAAATGGAAAGCGAAACTGTGCCCACGACTGCAGTAGTGACAGACAACCTCTGATTTTTGCTCTCCTCGATCGCGTCGCCCCACACATCTCCAGATATAACGTTGGCAAGACGGCAGACCCCCAACTCATTTCACCGGCTGCTCTAAAATCAACAAGTTTCAACAGCCATCTTAGATGTACGCGGCTCCGTGATGTGTCGGGCATCAGATAACCTCTAATTAATTGAAGAATGTATGCCCAAGCATATCGGATTCTTTCAATTTCGGTTGAATCTTCATCCGGATCAGGGAATGTGTCACGTAACCGGCCCATCTCAATCTTACCTCCCTCCATTTTCTCCGGAATAGAGCACAAAAGCTCGTAGCACACCGCTCCTCAATCGCTAGATTGGGCAGACCCGGTGACTGGGCTCCCGTCCACCGGCAATCCCAATTGCAGACTGACATCTTCTAGAGTGATAGTGCACTCTCCACATGGAAGATGGAATGTGTGCGTATCAAGTCTCCACCTCTCGATCAACGCACTGATTAGTTTCGGGTCCACCTTGCATGCCCGGCCTACTGTCGCCACGTGCCAAAAACCCGCTTCCCGCAGGTAGTTCTCTACCAACGGTGATGGAGGAGCATGCATATTCTGGATATTGCATTCCAATACCCGATCTACAGACTTTTATAACAAATAAAAAATTAATAATTATCTAAAAATGCATAAATAAAAAATTCTTAAATAATATTTAAAAATTAAATTTAATACTTACCATTTTCATTTGTTCCACCGATATGTGATGCTCATCAAGACGAGTCAATTCTCTGGCCATTGCTAAAATCGTACAAATTTTTACAGTTTAAAAAAATTTAAAAAATTATTTTAAAAATTATTTTAAAAAATGGAGTTAAGAGAAACTTAAGAGGAACTTAAGAAAAACTTAAGAGAATTTTTGAAGGAAATTGAGAGGAAATTTGAGAGAGGATTAGTTTGTGAAAAAAAAAGGTGAGGGTATTTATAGTTTTTTTTACCGTTGGGGGGGCAACGGTCAAATTTTTGACTGTTGGAGCACTGTTCACGCGCGGGTCAAATCGCATCCACGTCAGCGCAAGTTGCTGGCGTGGCAGCAAATCGCGTCCTTGAGGGCACGATTTGTTGCCACGTCAGCAACTCAGGCTGACGTGGACGCGATTTCCTGACGCGTACCCTGACATCGCGCTGATGTGGATGTGATTTCGCGGAAAATGAACCATTCCGGTAAATAATTAAATAATGGGCCTATTTCGATAATTTTTTTAAAAAAAAGCTTTTATTGGTAAATTACCCGTGATATTTCATGAATTCTTTTTCCTTTTCAGCAAAAAAACCATAGCACCTCTCGTCTGTTTCCCACTACTGAAACTATTTTTTCCACCGATTTTTTATCTGACACTACTGATCCACATGGTAAGCTACCTACTCCCATTAGTCAATCAACCCATGTGTCACCAGGTTCTTCTCCACGAGTCAACTTTTCCACATGTCCCATCTCCTTTACCTTTATCAACCCGCACCGTCCTATTATCCCATATTCCCATGCAACCTGTTTCTTCACATAATTTTTCCCATGCAAATTCAAGTTATTCACAATCCATTTCTTTTCCCTTTTAGACCACCGAACCTTCATCTGAGTTTAATCTTCAAGAGTTGTCGCATGTAACACCTCAAACTTGAATTAAAAATTTTGATCGGGTCTTGAAAATTACATTAATCCTTGAAATAACCTAAAATAAAACATCGTTCAAATTTGTTAGAACCTTTTGGAAAACCAATTTTACTCGCATTTTACTGAAATTGATAATGGGCTTTAGATACGGTTTGCAAAAACTAAATTACTGTTGCTAAGATCCAATCTAAAGCCTAATTAACTCACTACTTTATTAACTTACCAACAATTCGCAATTTGTAAACCGAAGTTTTAAAATTGGCGTTGCAACGCAAATTCTGATGTTTTACTTTTAATTGAAAGTCTAAAAATTTAAAAAGAGAGTTAATAATTCAATTAAGAATCACTATGCATGAAATCACTAAATTAACTCAAAACCGAAAACTCATACCACAATTCATATAAAATATTTACAATTTTATTGAAAATAAATTATCAAATTTTAGGAAAACTTTATTAAACCAAACTGAGATGAGTAACTCCGAGAGCTCCAATTTACTGATTTTGATACCTAACCATGCGAATTATCTAAAAAGGGTAAACTAAAGATGTGAGCTACAAAGCTCAGTGTGAGTAAAAAAAAAGTAAACAATACGGTAATAAACAAGCGATCAAACATACAATAGCAAAATTCTAAACATAATCAGAAATCAAATCAGAGTAAAGCATCATGATACATTAACACTAATCAGTTATTCAATTTATGCTCAAACATAAGTTAGCACAAAATCCCACTATCAAACCGCTACACACCATCTCTATCCATCCCACACACACCAAATAGGGTACTCTAGACCCTTCCATCCACTACACACCAAATTTGGGTTATGGTGGACTCATCCAACCGATACACACCATGAAGTGGTCGTTTGCCACTCGAATGTTATGCAATCAAGCTGCCAACATTGCAGCAGATTTACCACTAATTTAAGTCAATGTAGTTTAACTTCCAAATCAAACTTCCTTCTTTTCATAGCCAAATCTCAACCACAATGCATATGCAAATCACTTAATACATACAAATATATTGAATCAAACATGCTCATATTTAGTTTTCCATATCCCACAACATACTCATAATTGACAAAAATTAACAGAGTTAACAACATACATAGATCCCGACTAACACATTCCAACAATCTCTTATAACAAAATTACTATCACAAAGTCATATTAGCAACCTATACAAATAACAAAATTAAAACACATGTATTTATATATAAATCTCCAACAGAGATACACTCTTCACAGTCATTCAAACAATCAGTAATCACGTCCCAATCACTCATACAGAGGCTTAAACATGCAAGGGAACACTCAGGGACTAAAACAAATCAATTTGCGACAAAATAGAAAACTACAAAAATAGAACCACATGGTCGTATGGCCAGGCTGTGTGGGAGGGTTCAGACTATGTGATAGGGGTACACGGCCGTGTGAGCAAACCATGTAACTCTCTGTGCCCATGTGACAAATTTCACAATTAAGAAGCAGAGGAGGCAGGGTCGTGTCTTAGGCCGTGTGAAAACTCCCTAGGCCGTGTACGATCGAAAAAATTCCCAAAAAAGGTCACACGATCATATGGCAGCCCATGTGACCTACGCTAGCCTGTGTGTTCAAAAAAGAACCCTAATGCATACAATGGAACGCGACCGTGTGAATCGCCCGTGTGCAACACATGCCCTTGTGATCCAAAATCATACCCGAATGGCTGTAAAACACGGAATTAAAGCACGAAAACTACCACCTATTACCAGTGTTATGAATACACACCTGAAAACGTAATTCCAAACACCAAAGATCGACCGATTCACCTCTACTCTACCGATCTAAAAACTCAATTCCATAAACATACTAAAACTATAAAAATTTTGACCAACCAGTATGAAAAAGAACAAAGAAAAACTTATCCAAAAACTTAAAAGACAACACTTACCCGCTTCAAACCTTGATGAATGAAAATGTGAAAGAATAGATGACCCTCTAAAAAGGTGACAATATCAAAAGCTTAAAAGTAAAGAAAATATGGATCAAAATTACTAGAATTTAAAACATTCTAATAGCGAAATAAGGGAAAAACTAAAGAACAAAGAAGAAGTGAAAAAACGGTGATGACAAAAAGAATATAGTACCAAAATGGTCAAAAATCTGAAATTAGGAAAGTGAGAGGATTTTTGAGGATTTTATTTTTTCAAAAAATAAAAACAAAATAAACAAAATCCTAACCTAAGATTTGAACACAAGACCTAAGGGTAAGTTAACTCCTTACAAATAAACTAACAAGCTCATTCTATTTTTAAAAGACAAAGATAAACTTAAAAGTCTAATCATACCCACAGACTCAACTAGTAAACCTTGATTCTTCTAACCCCATTTCTGGAATATGACATCGTACTTCTCGATCTCTTAAACAACCTCAATGGTGAAAGACTTTGTTTGCACTTCTCAATCCTCGTCACTTGCTCTACCTGTACATGGTAAATTTCCAAAGCTCTCTTATTCTCATTTACCTTTTCACTCTCAACACTTCACTACTTCTCTTTCTCATGTTATTGCACCTAAGAGTTACCAGGAGGCAGTTTAGGACAAGTGATGGGTGGATGCCATGGACCAAGAGATTCAAGCATTGGAAGCTAATGCCACATGGCAAGTGGTTTCATGCCCCCTAGCAAGATCCCGATCGGTTGTAAATGGGTGTACAAAGTTAAGTATAATTTTTATGGGTCGGTGGAACATTTCAAGGCAATGCTGGTTGGTCAGGGGTTTACTCAGCAGCTGGGAATTGATTATCATGAGGCTTTTTCTCTTGTTGTTAACCAAGTTACTGTCCGAGTTGTTATTGCTCTTGCGGCTAGATTTGATTGGGTGATGTTCCAAATGGATGTGTATAATGCTTTTTTGTGAGGGGATCTTCATGAGGAGGTTTATATGACTGTTCCACTAGGATTTTGCACTCAGGGGGAGACTCATGTTTTTTCATGGTGAAAGTCCATTTATGGTTTGAAGTAAGCTTCTCGACAGTGGAATATCAAGCTCACAATAGCTTTTCTCAGTAATGGATTTAGTCAGAATAAATATGTGTTGGAGCAAGAGCTGTTGTTGCCTTGTTTTCTCAGTCCCCTGAAATTCTTCTTTCAGCTTGTCCCAAGCCTCCTTTGGTGTTTCACAGGCCATGATCCTCATAAAGATCACATCTGTCACACAGTTCTGTATGCATGACATGGCCTTGTGCCTTTTTGTTCTTTCATCAGTGTGTTGCCTTATTTGAGCAACTGTTGGATTGGCTCGAAGAGGTGCTGGCTCAGCATCTGAGTTGACAACTTCCCATAGGTCGAATGCCTGCAGGTAAGTCCTCATCTTAACTGCCCAAATGTTGAAGCCCTCTCCATTGAAGACAGGTGGTGAAGCTGGTGAAAAACCTGATGATGCCATCGTTTTGATGTTGAACTACAACAGGTCCTCTAAGAATACGGCTCTGATACCAATTGTTGGAGCAAGAGGCAGCAGCAGCAAGCTTCAGCAGAATGCTTGTGTAGCAAGTCTCGTGACTTGTAGAAGAAACAAAGCAGAAAACTCAAATGAATTTTGAAGCAAAACTAAAAAGGGAGAGCATATGGATGAAAACTTGTTGAATTCATTCATTAAACTTCAAAAATGGCCCAAAGCCAATACATAAACAAGTTTACAATCTTGACAAAACAGTAGGTTGACCTAAACTTCACCTACTACCACTAATACACATGGTAACTTGTGCTAATTAGCTTGAACAAGTAAACAAAGCTGATTTATCAGCTCAATCAACATCAAAATTACATCAAGCATAAACCTAACATAGTTACAAAGCAACTAAGTTACATTACACTAACTTAAGATTACAAAATGAAACATAAACAGCTTGCTGACTAGGTAAACCAGCAGCTTCTGCATGTAGTGCCTTTGACAGTCTTGGTTGCTGCATGCTGACCATAACTTCAATAATATGACAATTCATTATGTACAAAGTGAAAATGAGATGAGTTGTTGATCATGTTGATGATTTACTAATAACAGGAAATGATAGTGTATTAGTGAAGGGGCTTAAAATGATTTTCCATCAGAACTTCAAGATGAAGGACTTGGGGAATCTAAAGTATTTTCTTTGTATATAGGTGATGAGATCGAAAGCAGGAATTGTTTTGAATCAGCGAAAATATGGGCTAGAACTTATTTGTTATGTTGGTTTAGGTGAGTCGAAGAGTGTGGCCACTCCTTTGGAGAAAAATCAAAAGCTTACAACATTGGAATTTCATGAGCAAGTTCCGACTGTTGGTGATGACAGAATCCTTGAAGATGTCATTATGTATCGAAAGATAATTAGACGATTACTCTATTTAATGCACACTAAGTCAAATATCACATTTGCGGTACAACACCTCAGTCAGTTTATGCAACATCCCAAGTACTTATATTATGAAACAGCCATGCGAGTTATAGGATACATAAAAAATGAGCCAAGGTATGGATTTTTTTTCCAGATGAAGGTGATTTGCAACTGAGTACTTTTGCGAATCGAATTGGGCATGTTGTTCAATTACAAGGAGATCAATATCTAGTTTTTATATCAAATTGGGTGACTCGTTAATCTCATGAAAAAAAACAAAACACAGTTTCACGTTCATCTGCCGAAGCCGAGTATAGGAGTATGGCAACAGCAGCGGCTGAGTTGGTATGGTTGAATGGGTTGCTTAAAGAGTTAGGGGTCAAATGTCAAGAATCAGCAATATTATATTGTGATAGTAAAGTAGCGTTGCAAATAGCCACAAACCTGGTGTTTCATAACAGAACCAAACATATAGAAATTGATTGTCACTTCTTAAGAGAGAAAATTAAAAGTGGGTTGATCTATACACTAAGCATGTTACAACAAAAGAGCAATTATCAGATATCATGACCAAAGGTTTGGGTGTACAACAACATGAATATATTGTATCCAAGTTGGGAGTTCGAAACATTTATAACTCACCAACTTGAGGGCGGTGTAAAGAATTAGTTAGTAATTTGTTATTGAAATCAGTTAGGAGGTTAGGGAAGTTTTTTTTTTCTTTTTTCTTGTATATATAAAAGTAGCAACGTATGTTAACATGATATGGAAGATAGTTCTATTCATCATAATCCTCCGATTATCAGTTCAACATATTATGTGAAGTTTCAACATTACACTTATTCTGTAACTTTACATCCTCAAATAGTGTTAAAATGATAGAATATATGGTGTAATTTCAATATCACCCATTCTTAGAATATTTAAAATTATGGACAATCTTAAAATTTGAATCAATTTGTCTTGTTTTTGTTATCTTAATTAGTTCAATCTTTTTTTTCCAAATAAAATTTAAGTCTAATTAAAAATAAAAAAGTTTTTTTATACTTTAAAATTATAATTATTATATTTCCTCTAAAGATTTATTCATTAGTATATTAATTATGATTTAAAAATTTTTTTTAACATCACATATTTATTTATATAAATTGCAAAAAAAAAAACAAGATTTATCATAATTTAATGAAAATTGATATTAAAAATTATTAAAGAAACTAAATTTATTAAAAAATTCAATAAAATGTGATTTTACGTAATCACACATTCTGTCAATCAAACACTAAAATAATATATTTCAATAAAATAAATTTAACAAAATAACCCATAATCTTGCATTTATATAATCCTATTATTAAAATTAAGGGTAAAGTATACTAACAATCACTCAACTGTAATATTAATGATAAAACAATCACTTAACTTTCAACTTAGTTACTTAACTTTTGAAAAATAATAAATCAGTTACTACTAACTATTTTCCATTACAATCATAATACAACTGCTATTTTCCATCCTTCTCTCCCCCTCCCTTCTTGTCTCCCTCCCCTTACCACCGCTCTCCCATCCCTCTCTCTTCCCCTCCATCCCTCTCCCCTACTCTAATTCTCTCCCTACTCCAACCCTCTCACTCTCCTCCATTGACCCTTTCCCTCTACTAATCCACCCACCTTTCAAGCCTCTTGATTTTGTCTCCTAAAACCATAGGTCCTATTCTTCCCAATTAAAAATTTCAGTTAAATGCATTAAAAGAAAAGGCTTTGTTCTTATTTTTTTTATGCTTTAACAAGTTTTTAGATCTATAAAATTAAGGGTCTCGAAGGGTGGGTGAAAGGGAGAAGGTCGGAGTAGAGGGAGGGATGATGGGGGAGAGGGAGAAAATCGGAGTAGGGGGAAGGATAGTAGGGAAGACGGAGAGAGATAAGAGAGCAGTGGTAGGGGGAGGGGGAGAGAAGGATGGAAAATAACAGCTCTATTATGTCTGTAACGGAAAATGGCAATTTCGTTACATCTGTAATGAAAAATGGTTAGTGGTGACTGATTTGTTATTTTTCTAAAGTTTAATGACTGAGTTGAAAGTTGAGTGACTGTTTAATTATTGAAATCAAAATTAAGTGACTGTTGATTTGCTTTACCCCAAAATTACTTTTATGTTTGATGTCCACGACACCAACTAAAAATTTGACTAAGGCAATTGCACCTATCAATTAATAGTATAGCTACGGTGAGCAAAGATATCATTCCCACGAAAACTAAAAGTACTAGTAATTATCGTCATTCTATTATTTAACCGATAAATTCGAGTGATTAATTAAAAATAAAATTAACTAAATTAATTACTACAAACGCGGCAAAAAACAAATCAGGAAAATAAACGATTAAAAACCAAGAAGCGAAACAATACCCAGGAAAAAATTCACTTAGATTTCATCTGTCATTATCAATCTAAATTACGCAATTTCTTCACTTAGTATCTTGATCCATAAAAATCCCTAAATTATGCTAATATCTTTCTTCAAGAATAAGAGCAACTGACTTAGGTTGATTAATTGAAATTTCTTTATAATTGAAACCTCTATTATCGCATTAACTAGATTTATGGATTCCTCTATTAGATTTGACTCTAATCTGGTAGATTTATGTCATCCTATTTCTAGGATTGTGTGCAACTCCACTCAATTACACTAGATCTACTCTTAAATAAGGTATATTCATCCTCTTATTTAAGCACATCAAATATAGATCAATAGTCTAGAAATTTCTAACTAAGAATTAAGCACACATAATTGAGAACAAGATCTAAGTGTTTATTGCGTAAAGTAGAAATCAAACGACAGAATCCAAAGTTCAGTTCCCTAGGTATTTAGACATTTAGTTCATGCTATCAAATAAAAACATCCAAAATACAGTATAACCACAAGAAATAAAGAAACTCATAATAATCTCCACTGAAATCAAAAGGGAATCTTCAATCTTGATGGAAATTTGCTTCAGAATCGACTTCAATGATATTTTTTGAGTTGTTTTCTTGAGTATGTTTTTCGAGTTGTTTCTTGAGTATTTTCTGACGGTTCTCTACTATCTTCTTATTTTTGTCATATATAGGTCTCAGAATGCCCGAAAACCTTAAAAATCGCATTTTTTCATTATTTAGAGTACAATTCACAAAATCGACACGACCATGTGTCCAGACCGTGTGGAATGGTCCAACTTGTGTGGCTCCTATAACTCGTTCCGATTTTTCGATTTTCACTCGTTTTTCGCTCCTTTTGCTCCCAAATACTCTCCTAAGTATAAAAACATGAATTTAAAGGATTAGGAGCATAAAATTTACCATTAATATCGAATTATCACCCAAAAACACATTAAGAATGATATTAAAACATATTACTTTTAGTACTTATCAATCTTCCAAGAATAAAATATACTTTTATTTTAAGATAAATTAAAAGAATGATGGTAGAAGGGAGGACCGTGGCGTGTGACGTGTAGTCATTTAAGATTCCTGTCAGCTTGAAATGTCCGCCAACTAAAACAATGTTTTGGGTCCACGACAAAACTTGGCCGTTTGTACTTACACACCAACACAACTAAACTGCTCAACTGTATCAATGTCCCAACCTACTTCTTTGTAAATCACTTCACAAACTTAAACCAAACAAATCTTCCATTGTATTAATGTTTGATTTTTCCTTTTATTTTGCTTCATCTTAATTATTGTTTTTCGATGTTCAATTAACAGCTCCTGGGATCAACCTTACACCGAAATTATCGTGGTGCGTCTGTCTCTTCATTATTTTCACATCATTTCCTGCTAAAATTTACTGGTTTTTTTAATTACTTCTTTGGTTAAAATTTTTTTTAATAGGGGCATATGGATGTTGAACTGAATGAAGTTGGGAGGCAACAAGCAGCTTCAGTATGTTGTTTTGTGATAATTTCTGTCTTTGTTGATGAATTTTCTCTGTTTCTAACAGTACTGAAACTCTGTTTCTGGGTATGAAGTTGGCTGAAAGACTATCCCGAGTGCCTGAAATATCCGCCATATATTCCTCTGATTTAAAACGTGCTCTTGAAACTGCTGAGACGATTGTTGCAACCTGTGGCAAGTTTGAGGTATGTCTTTTTCTGTGTTGTAAATTTGATTAGTTGTTTGGTACTGGACTTAACAAGGGAAGGATGCATAGGAGAGGGAAATGGTTGTTGAGAAGGCCTGTTCACCCTGTTGGGAAAGAGAGTCGGAAATTATGGATAATGATAGAGTATAGAGTTTGAAGGCTGAGGGTAGAGAGAATCTTAAGAAAGTATAGGTTTGGTATTCTTGAAGGGTACATCCCCTCGTCATATTCTTGGGGATATTTATAGGTGAGGGTCCCATGAAATATAGTGTTAATGTGGTGAACTTGTCATCTAGCCATTATCATGGAACACGTAGGGGATATTTTCAATAGGACGGGAATGTCTGTGACAAGACAAATTCTATCTTCCCTTCTATCTCTGGCGGGATAAAGCAGTTGAGCCCACATGATATTTGGTAACCAAACGATTCTATATTCCCAATGAAAACCAAGTCATTCATTGTCTGGATAGTCCTTCCAAGAATGGGAGTTCACAAGTGTATTCCCGGCTTGGTGATGGCAAACTTATTTTTCAGATGTTTTCTAGACTTATCGCCTATCTTGTTGTGGATGGGGTATAACATTAGTACTTGAAAGTTGTAACTGAACCAAATGCTATAAATAAGCAACTGATTATGTCAAAAACAAGTGGGGATATTCCAAAAGCAAAAGGCATACATCAAGAACTCAAGAAATGTATCACTTTTAGTATATGTTGAAGCTTTTAAATGTGAAATATTTATGCTATGTTTTGTTGGATGTAAAAAATTTTAAGGTTATAAAAGATCCGGACTTGCGGGAACGACATTTAGGGGATGTTCAAGGTCTTCTGTTCCGTGAAGCAGCCAAAGTTTGTCCCCAGGCTTACCGAGCATTTTCGTCTCGCCGGACCGATCAAGTTATACCTGTAAGCTTTTGGCATTTATTTAACCAACTACTTACGAACTAAACAAGCTTTAGACATGGATAACGATTTACTCGAACTGGTTTTTACTATGTTTGCAGGGAGGTGGAGAAAGCTTAGACCAACTCTATCATCGTGCTACATCTTCATTACAGAGAATTTGTCAGAAACATACAGGTATTTGTTATCATCACGGTCACACCCTAGTCTGAGTAACATAGGCTATTTTTAGCAGACGAAACATGTTTCTGGTTCGAATATGCTGAATGGTTGCTTTATTTCACAATGTTAGGGAAGCGAGTGGTTGTGGTCACTCATGGAGGTGTCATACGTGCGCTATACAGGAGGGCTTGCTCGAGGAGGTTTCGGGGAAGTATACTAAATACCTCAGTGAACATAATTCAGATATCTGGTGATGATGTTTGGACCATAAAAGCTTGGGGTGATATCGATCATCTCAACCAAACAGGACATTCCATGTCTGGTTTTGGGGTTAGTAAAACACCATCTGTTGTTAGTCCTGTTCTTACTTGAATGAGCATTTTTCCCATCTGGTGCTTCCATGTCGAATAAACTAGCAATGTCTCTGAAACTTATGAAAGATTACAGCACTCTCAGTGGATTCTAGAATTATTGTTCAAAGTGATTGTACATGCACTTGTATCTATTTACCAAATATTGCATTGCATTGATATTTATACAAGTGCATGACACTCGTATCTAATACATATTGAAACATGGTACGAAAATATGACTAAAAAAATATACATGAAACTTAGAAAAATAGAAAATTCATATCAGACACATACACCAACATTTGACTAACATTAATTGGGCCATTAATAAGTAGCATTTGACTAAAGTAGACTTACTATGTTTTCGCATGTTACTAAAGCAGGTTTGTCATTTTTCCTAAGTAGTCGTACCCAATTCACGAGGATATAATCTTTCAAATAAATGAACAAAACTCAAAATTTTGAAATATACCCACATTCATCCTCTTATGTATACAAGTTAGTACTAAAACTGAAGCATAACAGTGCAAAGTTTGCAAACTCTAGATAGGGAAACTTATGAGTTTTCAGCTATACTATACTCACCTAGAAGTTGGAAGGCAGTTTTTTGCAGCAAGCAAAGCTTTTCTACAGAAACTTTGGACAGTAAGTAGTTGCAAGGGGATTCTCAAATCTCAATACCATTGCGATATAGTTTTAATTTCTAAACATGTCTAACTCTCTATGCACCATATATTTTGGAATTATTAACCGAACCGTGTTAATAAAAAGAGTGTAAACTTATCTGTATTAAGAGATATATTGTATTTTATTTTTTATTAAAAAATAGATAAATTAGTTCTATATATGTTAAAAAATAAAGTAAACTGATCATTCTGTTAAAAATCTCACCTATATTTACCGTTAAAAACTGGTTCATGTATGTCACGTATGATAAAAATTAAGGAACTAGAACTAACTTATTCTCTTTTTTTAGTAAAAGAGACAAAATACAATTTAACTCTTAATATAAAAACCTTTAATGATACTTTTACTAATTAAATTATATTTAATTTTATATTAATTAAGATGAATATTATTTATTTTAAATATACTTAAAAACTAAACAAACGAAATGTAGTTATTAGTACTAGTGAGACAACTTTACTTTTGTTTCTAATAATTGCTAAGTTCCTTAATTTTATTAAAAAATTATCTTAACTGAACTCGATGGTTCCTTTTGACCCAATAAAAAATGGTATTAAATTATGCCCTTCCATCATCATTTTTAAGTGCTCAAATTCAATGTTCAGAATTTTCTCTGATCTCTTTTTTTTATAAGAAATAATTTTATTTCTAGGATGGTCATGCTTAGCTTCACAAACAACTTAATTTTAAAATATAAATTAAATAACTACAAGTCTATAAACTAATAAACTTCAAAATTCTAATTGATACCGGAAAATTTACCCAAAAAAAGGAGAAGCATGCTTAACTATATACATTGATACAAGCATTTGATGTAATGATTTGTTATAAGTTAATCTTAAAAGAATAAAAAAATGAATATTATTATTTTGAATTTTTTATGTTTTTTATGTTTTTATATATTTGCGATCAAATTTTAGTTGATAGATTTTTTTTTTAGTTTTTTAGGTGAAAAAGTCTAAAAAAAACTAAATTAAGAAAAAAGGACCAAATTACACAATGTGTAAACGTTGAGAGTTAATTTTTTTAGAATCAAGACTAAATTGACACAATGTATAAATATTGAAGGTTAAAGTTGTTATTATGTCAATTTTAAAAGTTGTCATCTTCTTTCCGTCAACCATTCAACGGATATTGACTAAAAAAAAATCGAATAGTTGGGCAACCAAAAAAGAAACTTACCGGTAGTTGGGTAACTACAATTGTCCAAAATATTTTGAAACTCTGCCAAACAATATTCAAAAGCCATAAAACAAAACACTTTTTTATAAAATAAGTCTAAAAGTCTAAAACCAAAAATTAATATGGAAAAATCGATAACTAAATCAAACTGAATTATGAGGTATAGATAAGAAATCCAAAAAAAACTCAACCTAACTAAACCAATATCATCTGTAACGGCCTGATTTTCAGTGGTACCGAAAAATGCAATTTCAGAACCATATTTTCGTAAACTGAGTTCGTAAATATTAATTAGGGATATCTACGGAGTTATTATATAGGTGGATTGAAATTTGGTTAGTCAATTTAGCTTAAATAGTGATTAATTATGGCCTAGAGACTGAATTGTAAAGTTCAATCGCTATAGATTTTTAATTAGGAAATGGTTTGAGGACTTAGATAACAATTATCCAAAAGCTCAAAATGGTTAATAAACGATTTTTTATCTTGTGCTAGTGGACGGTAATGATGTGTGTGGATTAATTTAAGTAATTAAAGGTTTATTTAATTAAAACATAGTTAATTAAGGTTAATTAACAAATTAATCCTCGTATAAAACTAAAAGTTAGTGGAGAAAACAGTATCATCTCCTTCATTCTTATTTCTTACCGTCCAAAAAGAAAGAAACCTAAGGGAGGAAGCCATTTTCATGTCTTTACATTCGACCAACAATTAGGTATGAAATTTAAGTCATTTTCTTGTAATTTTTTTATAGATTTGAGGTCATGAGAGCTTGATTTAGCTAGCCCATGTACCAATTTTTGAAACTGTTACAGTTTTAGAAAGTTTTCATTGTTCAGAATTAGATGAAATTGGTGTGAAATTGTCAGAAATTAAGGTTAGTTTAAGAAAAAGGCTAAATTGTAAAGCTTAATTTTTAGTTTCGTACATTAGGATCAAATTGAATAAAATGCAAAATTATTATGAAATTTTGGTAGGAATAGGAAGTAGAGGGGCCCTAATGAATATATGTGAAATTAGATTTTAATCTGAAGCTAAGAATTGGAAGTTATGAGTATTTCAAGTTCAGGACTAAATTGAATAGAATGTGAAATTTTAGAGATATCAAAAAATGAGTTCATATAGGTTCATTCATATCATGGCATAATATGAAAATGTTTGGTATTGATTGATTGTATAAAATAATTGTATAGGTCAAGATTTGGATCTAAGTGGAGCTAATATGAAAAATTAAAGTTACGGATTAGTCCCTAAAGTACCTTCTCTTTTCACAATTCGAAAAAGGTAAGTTCTTATTAAATTTACTATTTTATCTTGTGTGTTGTGTGTGCTTGTATTATTTCAGATGTATGTGTGTGTTTAAGGAATGATTGAAGTATTGGTGAAATTTGGCATGCATTAAAGTGATTTAATAGAAATGTTATATGTTAATTGATAGTTATGAAATAGTACATGCTATAAGTGTAAAAATGGAAAATTTATATATGTATAATCGATGCCCATGTGAACTTAGTAAAAGGTTAGGATACAATTTTAATGCCAATAGGGTCTTATGCATGATTGTACAGATATGAGGTTATACGAAAATTATCACAGGTTATATCGAGATCCAGCATTTGCTGTAGATCATCGAGTATTATATGTCTCTACGGAGACCCTAGTATGGTGGAGGGATGTATTAACATATGAATATACACATAGTGATTACAGGCTTTGCACATTGGTGCCATGGTGTGGTGTAGTTTTTGCTCGGACGAGCAACCTGGTGTGGTGTAGTTTACTTGTGTATCTGAGTCCATTTACTAGGGTTCCATCGAGCAAAATGATATAAATGAAATTGGGAATTTGAAAATGGATGAAATGAACTTGGTCCTCAAATTGAAGTGTTATTGAAGGATTTAATTGCAAATGATTCATCCATGTGTATTAATGGTAAAAATATGATTAAAATGAATTATGTATACATGATATAAACTTATAAATTGTTGATTGAGAATGCTTTTGTGATAAGTCATGTCAAGTAGTATAAATTGGTATGTTTGAATTGTTATAATGTTTAAATATTATGGATAAATATGTATAGGTACATGCTCACTTGTTAATGTTGTTATGTGCCATGAAATAACCAAAGCTATTCCAATTAAGATAGCTAATATGTGTAATTGGCCCAATTTGCCCGGGCCCGATTGAAATAATAAATTAAAAACCAAATAAAGAAAACAACATAAAATAGGTCCAAATTATTAAAAGTCCAATAATAGTCCAGTTTCTTATTACAAATCCAATAAAATAGATGGCATAAAATACTACCTAAAATACTAAACCTAAAACCCAAATCAGCCCAAAACTAAAAAACAAAACAAAAAACCCTAGAACCTTCAGCCGCTGCTCCCCCACACGCGCGCCTCCAGCCCCTTCCATGTCGCCCCACGAACGGCTTCTTCCGTACACCAGTACCTGTAACAAACACAAACAAGCAAGCAGCAAAAAAGAAGGAAACGGGAATAGCAAAAAAAAAGCAACAGCAAATAGCAGAATAACAGAAATAGATTTTTTAGTTTTATTTTTATTTATTGTTTCGGCTATATAAGGTCGATTGCAAATCTGTAAAGGGGGATACGAAATAAATCAAAAAATTTAAGAAGCAAAAAAATCAGATTACTGGAAAGGTGATTTCATTTGTTTTTTTTCTCTCTCGATAGTTGGCTATCCAGTTTTTAAATACTCATTGTGTAAAACGAGGAATAAATAAGCGAGTTACCTTAATGACGATGCTATCAAATCCTCGTTCACTTCGTTGTAATCGGAGTTTGGACTAGGACTAAGGCCGTAGATCTGCAAAGTTTTCGAACGGCGGCGTGGGACTAGGTTCAAAACCTTAGCAGAGAAGAAAGAAAATAGGGCGGCCCCCTTTTTTATTTTTTTTTAAACAACCAAGACTGAAATATTTTTAAATTTTTTTTGGTTTAAATAATACAATCACAAGGCGTCGTTTTGAGCTAGGGTTAACAGCCCTCAAAACGGCACCATTTAACCCTCTAACCCGCGCGGTGACCCGACCTAAGGAGAGGATCCGCGTGTTTTTTATTAATAGGAAATTTGTGCATCTGGCCCCTCTTCATTTTTAATTATTTTAATTCAGTTTTTTAGTTTCTTCAATTGATACTTTAACTTTTATTTGGTTTCTGATTTGGTTCTAGTGAAACGGCGCGTTTCAAAGGCAGGGGATATTTCCCCATTCGGTCCCTTTGAGTTATTCGCTCCTTTCAATTGGGTCCTTTATTTTATTTTATTTACGTTTTTTCCCTCTAATTTTGTTTTAAATCCAATTTAATCCTTATTAGTTTAGTTTAATGTTTTTATTTTTTAATTTATTTAAATGTATATTCTTTCATTTTTTTAATATATTTAATTTTAAATCTAATTTAATAATTAAGCTCAATTATTATTTTAAATTTATTATTAACATTGTTTAAATTTATCATATATTATTATTTTAATTTCCATCTATTATTTTATATATTTTTTATGTAATTTCAATATAATTTACACATTTTTTAATGGTTTTATTTTATAATACATTTTTTTAAAATTCACTTATATATACTTCTTTGAAAATTTATACGATAATATTCTTACACAATACTATTTTATACATATATACACAATTTATATTAAATTATTTTTATTATACATATATGCATATATAGTTTATTATTGATTTCATACTACCATATACCTTTTTACCTATTTCTATATATATAACTTATTTCTTTAAAAGACCCTATTTTATTATATTTTGCTTATTTCAACTTTTTATATATTATTATATAGGTATTTATATTGACTTTTTTCATTCCATATGTATTACCTATTTAGGTTAATATATATACTATCTTGTATATTATTTACCTTTGATTTCCTTCTTATGTAATATTCACTTTAAAAATTCGTTTATATATTACTATTACATATAGTATTTATTTTTAACTCTATTTTTTATTTATTTCAAATTTTCGTATATATTATTTATTTTAAAATTTTTGTATGTATACTTTATTGATTTATAATTTCCCTTCTTTCATGCCATTTGTTTCTTTAGTTATTTTAAAACTTGTACATTTTGTTTGTATTTGTGTTAATTTGTGTGGTGTTTTTTTTAATTAGCTTTTTTACTAGCTTTTAAATATTAATGTTAGTATTTACATAATATGTGATGTGAGATTATTGCTCTTATGTATGTTGTATTGCTTATTGGTATTTATTGATTATTTGTCGTTTATCAGAGTACATTTTAGTTTGCAAATTATCACTTCTCGTTGTACACTATCATTCTATCGCGTTTTATTCGCTTAAAAGTTACATTTAATATGGTTTAAGTTTTGAAATCATTTTATCCAAAAGCTTCCAAGATAGCATAACACTTGGTGTTTGGGATTTTCAAAACAATCGTATCCTAACTTACAGGGTCTCGATTTTTCAATAATTTTAAATATACGAACCCTTTTTTAAAAAAAACACATTTACTTAAAAATTATCTCGGGAATAGAAAAATCGTGTCCTAGCTTACGGGATATGATTTCTTCTCAGAAACCGAGATGATCAAAATTTCAAAAAATAAATAAATTTTGGTGTTTATTCTTGTTCCAGGATTTAAGATATTATGTCCTAACTCACGGGATATAATTCTTTTTCTCGATTAACGAGAAATACACTCTTCTTTAAATTTTTAAGTAATTTTAAAAAAGGATTATATTTTTAAATTTCTTTTCGAATTTTCAATTTTTTGACATTAAGACATTAATTAATCGATTAGGTACCAATTTTGGGTGTTACGAGGTTGCTAATCCTTCCTCGTATGTAACTGACTCCCAAACCCCCTTTTTTTTTAAATTCATAGACCAAAACCGTTTTCAAGGTGATCAGATCACACCTCAATGAAAGATTGGTGGCGACTCCAATCCTTTTTAAGTCGATGACTATTTTCTTCTTTTCAAAAAGTGGTTTCGACAGCTTGGCGACTCCGCTGGGGACACTAAAATAAGATAGTCAAGCCATGAGTTGATTATTTCTTGTCTTTTTGTCAAAAATTAAAAATTCGATTTAAATTTAAGATCCTTTCAATGCATTTTTATGGTCTGCATCATTTTGATATGCTTGCTCTATTGGTTCGAGTCTTTTAATCTCAACATATTGCATTGCATAACCGTTCGATTTTAACCTTTTTAGTGGGAGTGAGAAACTATTTCTTCGTGAGGTTTTCACCTCCATATAGGATAGCGAATCGCTTTCGAGATACATCCGTACCTATGTTTTCGTGATATTTTCATCTCCGTATAGCCATAGGGAAATGTATTCCCCTGAACTAAACTCGGTCTATATGAGCCTAGAATGGGTGAGGATCGAAGAATCTACTGGTTCAGGTACCTTTACTTTAGAACCGAACCGTATATAATAAGCCCTAAGAGCCTCCCCTAGATAGAACCACTCCAAACCCCTAATGGTCACCCAAATAGGTGTTTTATTTATCTTTCTTGCTTGCTTTTGCCTTGTACTAACCTATTTTGTTTTGGTTATGATTGCATTGCATTTTCATCATAAAAAAGAGGTGTTGATTCACGTTCAGTTGCTAAATAGAGAGCTTATCATGGAAAACGAATTTCTTGATAAAGTGGAAGACAATGCGGTTGTCCGAATATGGTCCAAGAGAACGTGACAAGAGAAGGGTGATAGTCTAATGGAGGACTACATGACTTTACTTCGTGCTCGAGGATTCAAGTTGACAAAGATTATTCGAGATTCTTCAACGTCTCAATCTTTTTAAAGAAGCTAAAGAGCATCCCGAGGATGAGTGAGCAATGAGTCGCGGCCCGGATCAAGCAAAAATAAGCTAGTAGAGGCATCTATTGGAAAATTTGTGAGATTTATCTTAACATCCGGATGAAGAAAAGGATCGATGTCTTCGCTTGAAGTATGAGGGCAAAGTCGTATATATATCTACTTTATGTAAAGAGATTTACTTTCTAGTAAAGTTGTTCTAATAGAATTGAATTAGAATCAATGTCTCTTTTTGCATTCATTCCATTCATCTACATTACATTTCATTGCATCAAAAATTTCACAAAAAGACCCTAATTAATAGAAATTGTTACAGTTACCCTGGAAACTAACGAAAATCCACCAACTAAATATTGCTACTGTACCTGCCGCAAAACCAAAGAAATGGACCAAAGGTTAGAGAGATTGGAGAAAAAGAAAATACAGCTGCAAGAGCAATTGGCCAAAATTCAACAAGATATGAGGGATCAAATGCTGGAATTCCAAAGAAATGTGATGAGCCAGTTAACCCAATTGCTGACTAGAGGGTTAGAAAAAGGAAAGAGCCCTATAGTAAATTCCGGGGATGATAACGAGGACCCTGCTTATCCTCTAGGCTTTACCCCAATAAACACCCAAATACAACCAAATGCATATCCACAAGGGGTGTTTGTTAACATCAGACCCCAATGCCAGACCGGTACCCCGAGATCGGCAAACTGCTCGACAGTTTAAGGTTCTAACCCGAGGGATAATCTAACCAATCCTGTTGTTTTTGATTTGGATGATTTAGCGGGAACAAAACAGACGAGGGTGAAACTCCCAAAACAGTTTGAAGATCGTTACAAACAAAAAAGGCAAGAGTGAAACTCCCAAATTAATACTTTAAAGGACACGAGGAAGGAGGAGAATGAGGTGAATAACACAAGCATGTATAACAAGGGTTACTCAAAACCAATCACTGTGGGCTAACCAAAGACAGTAACCGCTAGCCATCAGGGTCCCTCAAGGTAAGAATCTTACACGAGGAAAAATACAGAAAGGCCTCAGTTCACGCCTATACCAATGACGTATACCCTCTATACCCCAAATGGTACGACACGAACGCCCAATGCGAGTACCACATGGGAATCATAGGACACTCAATTGAGAACTGTACCGCTTTCAAAAAGATAATCGAAAGACTCATCAAAATAGGTATTGTAAGATTCGATGATCCATCTAATGTAGAAAATCCATTACCCAATCATATTGATAATGGGGTAAGTGCGATAAGTGAAGATGAGGGAAGAAGAATCAAGACAGACGTTGTGGAAATAAAAACTCATTTGAAATGAGTCTGGAAGGAGATGGTAAAAAGGGGGTTAATAATTTTGGATTCAGAAAGAAGTTATGAAAGAAAGGGCAATTACTGTAAGTTTCATCATGAAGTGGGACATGAGATCCAAGAGTGCATACAATTCAAAGCCTTGGTTCAAGGCATGATGGATAATAAAGAGTTAGAATTCCTTGAAGAAGTCAAAGGCCCGGAAGAAATGTTGGGAAACGTTCACATCAATGCCATATACGAAGAAGCAACTGAAGGAGAGACCTTGTTAGATATCCGTCCTTATGAACCTGGGAGTGTGCTAAACAATTGGACTGTAGAAGAAATTCTTATAGTTTTTAGAGCTTACTTAGAGTAATGTTCAGAACGCACTTGTTGCTTTTAGCCTAAAAGTGATAAGAATCCCATTGTGAAATAAGCTCATGTTTGAACATCATTATTTCAATGAAATACATCTTTGCATTCATTTTGAGCAAATATTCTTTCATTCTTTCCATACGAGTAATTATTCTTTCATTCTTTTGGACATTTTTTATCCAAATCATTCTTTCATTTCATTTATAATCATACTGTACAGATAATTATTCTTAAATTCATACATTTTTTGTATATCATTTGGTACCTATAATAGGTCGCTAGATATCAATGACATGAGTGACGCTATTACAAACTCAGAATTTCCTTTTGAACAAGAATATATTTAGAGGGATCTCATGACTTTGAAGATGATGTAGACTGTGGCTTATCTCCGGACTTGTTGAGGATGGTAGAACAAGAGGAGAAGCAAATTTTACTTCACAAAGAATTAATAGAAGTTGTGAGCTTAGAAGTGGGAAAAGAAGTGAAGATTGAAACAGACATTACCACAAAGACGAAGCGAGACCTCATTGAGTTACTCCAAGAATTCAAAGATGTCTTCGCATGGTCATACCAGGATATGCCCGGGTTAAGCACTGACATTATTGTACACCGCCTTCCTATAAATGAGGATTACAAGCCAGTTTAGCAGAAGCTCCAGAGGATGAGGCCAGATATTGTGCTGAAAATAAAGGAAGAAGTCAAAAAGTAATTTGATGCTGGGTTCTTACAAGTGGTCAAATATTCAGAATGGGTAGCCAACATCGTCCCAGTCTCAAAAAAGGGGAAAGTACGAATGTGTGTGGATTACAGGGACTTGAACAAGCCCAGCCCAAAAGACAATTTCCCATTGCCTCACATTAATACTTTAGTGGATAATACGACAGGCTACTCACTGTTTTCCTTTATGGATGGCTTCTTTGGATATAATCAAATAAAGATGCATCCTAAAGATATGGGAAAGACCACATTCATAACATTGTGGGAACGTTTTGCTATAAAGTGATGTCATTCTGATTAAAGTATACGGGAGCAACATATCAAAGATCCATGGTAGCCTTATTCCATGACATGATGCACAAGGAAATCGAGGTTTACGTCGACGATATGATTGAAAAATCCAGAACAGAAAAGGAACATGTGCAGGTCTTGAGAAAATTATTCTTAAGATTGAGGAAGTTCCAGCTCAAGCTCAATCCAGCAAAATGCACTTACGGAGCTAGGTCAGGAAAGCTGTTAGGCTTCATAGTCAGTGAAAAAGGAATTGAGATCGACCCAGATAAAGTCAAGGTGATACGAGAATTACCTCCACCACGCACCTCCTTCACATCTTCACGTTATGACTTCTCCATGGTCTTTCTCCATGTGAGGCATGGATGTCATTGGGGTAATATTGCCGAAGGCTTCTAATGGGCATCACTTCATCTTTGCGGTCATTGATTACTTTACTAAGTGGGTGGAAATTGCTTCATATGCTAACGCCACAAAGTCGGTAGCAACAAATTCTTGAAAAAGGAGATCATATGTTGGTATGGAAGGCCAGAAAGAATCATATCAGAAAATGCGTTAAATTTGAACAATAGCATAATAGCGGAGGTCTGCAATCAATTCAATATCAGACACCATAACTCGTTGCCATATCACCCCAAAATGAACGGCAATAGAGGACAAAAACAAAAAAGTAAAAACCTCTACTAGGGAAACATTTTTCTCTTTAGCTTATCACAATTTTTCCATTAAAGTCGAGATTCCTTCTCTTTGAGTTTTGTCAAAACTAAAATTAGATGAAGCAGAATGGATCTAGTTGAAATTGATCGAAAGAAAGAGGTTGAGGGCTATCAGTCACAGTCAGATGTACAAAAAACGAATGATGCGAGCCTACAACAAAAAGGTTCATCCCAGAGAATTCCACGAGGGGGAACTGGTGTTGAAAAGGATCCTTCCTCTACAAAAATATTTTAGATGGAAATGAATGCCAAATTGGGAAGGACCTTATGTGGTAAAAAAGGCCTTTTTTGGAGGAGCATTGATTTTGAACGAGATTGATGGTAAAATCTTGCCTAATCCTGTAAAGTCAGATTCAGTCAAGAAATACTTCACCTAAAGAAGGGGAAGGGACTAAGGTGAAAACCCACAAAGGGCACTTTGAGTCCAAAAAAAAAATGAGAGGCCAAGGTGAAAACCCACAAAGGGCGCATTGAGACCAAATGGGATTTGAGTTGAAAACCCGAAAAGGGTGACTCAAATATTGATCAAAATGGGGCATACGGTGATCTTGCTATACCTGAATTAACAGAAAAGGGGTATGCGGCATCTTGGGGCATCGATAAAGTACTCTAGATCTTCTAAACACATGTCAAACTCAAAATGGTCTTCAGGAAGTTTTTACAGAGAAATTCAAGCTGTGATATCTGGGGCACCTAGTCTTCATACTATTTATATTGAATTTGTTATTCTTGGAATGCTTTATTCTTTTCAAGATACATGTTCCCAATAATTCCCTTTTTATTTTTTTTACCGTCTTTGATAATTTATTCATTTCGAGCTATGTTCCAAATCAATTCATTTCTTATCCAGTGTTATGATCTTTTGCAAACATGTTGCATTGAAATAATGATTAATAGATTAATAATACTTTCACAAAGGAAGTTCTACGTATTATTCTAGAAGTTTTTAAATGATGTAAGAATCTGAAACAGGACTATTGTTTAGAACACACAAAGTTTAAAGGTTGGAAATATCTGAGAATGAAGAGTCTAAATTAAGACTATCCCTTCAGATTTTGATGTCAAAATATTGATTGAACAAAGCAACAAAATATCGTGTCGGTGATAAAGCTTCAATGAGCAAACGAGCAATAATCACCAAGAAATAAGAGGGGTTATTCTTGGAAAAGAATTCTACATTGGTACGACACCCTGGGAATGGTGTAAGAGACCAAAGAGATTCACATCCTGTATCCTTGAATTACAGAATGAGAGGATTGTGAAAGAGCCAGATCTTATACTCTTGAATTATAGTGGGAGGAAAATGGTACAAATTTTATGTCCCAAAGTACAGTGGATTGAACCTGAAAGTTACAGCGGGGGCAATCTGATTAAGTGAGTGTTTCTTTGAAGATATCAGCTGAACAAGGTGGCGTTATAACATGTCAGTGGTAAAGCCTTAATAACGAGCAATGCCAACTCAGACATTAAGGGATCATTCTCATGACATTCTGCATTCATTCATACATATATAGTTCGGAGATTTGATTTCATTCCAATCATAACATCCTAATCACTAGGCATGAATAGGCCCATGAAATGGATTCTACAGGTCTTGTTCCCCAGAGAACATATCGGTGAAACCACAAATCCTATATCGCTGAAGTTACAGCGGGATGAATTAAAGTCATTATGGCAAATCTTATCTCCCTGAAGTTGCAGTGGAGCAGATTAAAGCCACAAGTTATGGCGAATCTTATCTTCCAGAAGTCTCCCTGAAGTTGCAGCGGAGCAAACTAAAGACAGCGAATCTTATTTCCTTGGCGTTGCAGTGGAACATATTAAAGCTACAAGTTATGCTGAATCTTATCTTCCTAAAGTTGGAGTGGAGCAGATTGAAGCCACCAGCCTTATCTCCCTAAAGTTACATCGGAGCAGACTGAAGACAGCGAATCTTATTTCCCTAGCGTTGCAGTGGAACAAATTAAAGCTACAGACAGCAAATCTTATCTCCCTGAAGTTGCAGAGGAGCAGATTGAAACCACCAAACCTTATCTCTCTGAAGTTATAGCGGAGCAGACTGAAGATAGCAAATCTTATCTCCTTCAGGTTGTGGCGGAGCAAATTGACGCTACAAGTCTAATCTCCTTAAATTGGATCGAAGCGCTAGTTCTTATGCCCCTGAGGATGCAGTGGGATGGAATGAAGCTACTTGAAGAAGAAAAGCACCAAAAGATTTAGAGACTCAGCGAGGCCGGGCAAAATTGGCCCTTTTTAAGTCTTTGCTCGATTTTCATTACACGACAATGAGCAAAGAGGGGCAGCTGTAATTGGCCCAATTTTCCCGAGCCCTACTGAAATAATAAATTAAAAAACAAATAAAAAAACAACATAAAATAGGTCCAAATTATTAAAATTCCAATAACAACACAGTTTCTTATTACAAATCCAATAAAATAGTAGGCCTAAAATACTAAACCTAAAACCCAAATCAGCCCAAAACTAAAAAAACAAAAAAAAACCCTAGAACCTTCAGCCGCTACTCCCCCCACACGCGCGCCTCCAGCCCCTTCCACGTCACCCCACGAACGGCTTCTTCCGTACGCCAGTACCTGCAACAAACACAAACAAGCAAGCAGCGAAAAAGAAGGAAACATGAATTGCAAAAAAAAGGAGCAACAGAAAATAGCAGAATAACAGAAATAGATTTATTTTTATTATTTTTATTTTTATTTATTGTTTCGGTTATATAAGGCCGATTGTAAATCTGTAAAGGGGGATATGAAAGAAATCAAAAAATTTAAGAAGCAAAAAAATCAGAATACAGGAAAGGTGATTTCATTTGTTTTTTTTCCTCTCTTGATAGTTTGCTATTCTGTTTTTAAATACTCACTATGTAAAACGAGGAATAAATAAGCGAGTTACCTTAATGACGGTGCTATCAAATCCTTGTTCACTTTGTTATAATTGGAGTTTGGACGAGGACTAAGGGCGTAGATCTGCAGAGTTTTCGAACGGCGACTGGGACTGGGTTCAAAACCCTAGCAAAGAAGAAAGAAAATAGGGCGGCCCTTTTTTATTTTTTTTAAAAAAAACTAAGACTGAAATGTTTTTCAATTTTTTTTGGTTTAAATAATACAATCACACGGCGTCGTTTTGAGCTAGGGTTAACAGCCCTCAAAACGACACCGTTTAATCCTCTAACCCGAGCAGTGACCCGACCCAAGGGGAGGATCCACATGTTTTTTATTAATGGGCAATTTGCGCATCTGGCGCCTCCGCATTTTTAATTATTTTAATTCAGTTTTTTTTTTATTTTCTTCAATTGATACTTTAAATTTTATTTGGTTTCTGATTCTGTCCTAGTGAAACGGCACGTTTCAGAGGGCGGGGATATTTCCCCATTCGGTCCCTTTGAGTTATTCGCGCCTTTCAATTGGATCCTTTATTTTATTTTATTTACGTTTTTTCCCTCTAATTTTGTTTTAAATCCAATTTAATCCTTATTAGTTTAGTTTAATGTTTTTATTTTTTAATTTATTTAAATGTATATTCTTTCATTTTTTTAATATATTTAATTTTAAATCTAATTTAATAATTAAGCCATATTATTATTTTAAATTTATTATTAACATTGTTTAATTTTATCATATATTATTATTTTAATTTCCATCTATTATTTTATATTTTTATGTAATTTCAATATAATTTATATATTTTTAATGCTTTTATTTTATAATACATTATTTTTAAAATTCACTTATATGTACTTCTTTAAAGATTTATACGATAATATTCTTACATAATACTATTTTATACATATATACACAATTTATATTAAATTATTTTTATTATACATATATGCATATATAGTTTGTTATTGATTTGATACTACTATATATCTTTTTAGGGGTGAGCAAAACTCGATTCGACTCGAAAAAATCGAAAAAAAAAATCGAATTTTGAGTTAAACGAATCGAGTTATTCGAGTTATTTTTTTTTCGAATTTCGAGTTTGAATCGAGTTGAGTTTTCGAATTCGAATAATTCGAATAATTCAAATAATTCGAATATCAAACTATAATATTTTACATTTTTATCCCAAAGTCCCAAACCTTTTTACTTTTCCTTCAAAACTTTTTCTCCTTCCCAATTTCCCCCCAAAACTTTTACTCCCCTCCCCTCCCAACCCCCCAATCTACCCAAAATTCATTTCCCACCAAAATTTTACTCTTCCATTTACTTTTTCTCTAAATTTTACTCCCAAAAACCCTTAAAACCTTTTATTTTCCCCCCAAATTTTTATTCCCTCTCACTTTTGCCCTAAAACTTTTATTCCCTTCCCATCTCACCTCCCATCTATCCCAAACCCTCCCCCTTCCAATTTTTTTTTAATATTTTCCCTCCAAAATTTTACACCCCTATTTACTTTCCCTCAAACTTTTATTCCCCAAAACTTTTTATTTTTCCTCTAAACTTTTACTTCTCACCCTTTACTCTCAAATAAAAAATCAAAATTATCCCAAAAAAAAATCACTAAACATAAATAGTAATAATTTTATTTATATCTACTATTTATATTATTAAATTAAATTTCACATTTTATATTATTTATATTATTGAATTGTTTTGTCATATTGAATATTTATATTAAAATTGAATTATTAATTATGGCATAAAATATTCGTGTTAAAATTTTATATTGGCATCAATTTCACATTTTATTTTTAAAATAACTTTTATTAAAAAATTATATTTTTAGATTTAATATATTTTTTAATTCCAAAATACATAGTGGCAAGAATCTGAAGATAATTGAAACAACTAAGCAAGCAAAGAAGCTAACCAGTATATAAAAAATTAATCAATAAATTATGAGGTGATGAAATTTAATAAAAATTTTGATTAAGGTGGACAAATTTTATTACGATGGGTGACAATGGTTATAAGGACTCAAAATTATTTTTTAAAATTTAACTCGAACAAATATATTCGATTCGATTCGATTCGAATTCCATCTCACTCGACTCAATTCGAGAAAACTTCAAATAAAGTTAGGATGATAAAATGAGATTCGAAAACTCGATTAACTCGAAAATTTTCGATTCGATTCGATTCGATTTGATCGAATGCTCACCCCTATATCTTTTTACCTATTTCTATATATATAACTTATTTCTTTAAAAGACCCTATTTTATTATATTTTGCTTATTTCAACTTTTTATATATTATTATATATGTATTTATGTTGAGTTTTTTCATTCCATATGTATTACTTATTTAGATTAATATATATACTATTCTGTATATTATTTATCTTTGATTTCCTTCTTATGTAATATTCACTTGAAAATTTGTTTATATATTACTATTACATATAGTATTTATTTTTAACTCTATTTTTGATTTATTTTAAATTTTCGTATATATTATTTATTTTAAAATTTTTGTATGTATACTTTATTGATTTATAATTTCCCTTCTTTCATGCCATTCGTTTCTTTAGTTATTTTAAAACTTGTACATTTTGTTTGTGTTTGTGTTAATTTGTGTGGTGTTTTTTTTAATTAGCTTTTTTACTAGCTTTTAAATATTAATGTTAGTATTTACGTAATATGTGATGCGAGATTATTGCTCTTATGTATGTTGTATTCCTTATTGGTATTTATTGATTATTTGTCGTGTATCAGTGTACATTTCAGTTTACAAATTATCACTTCTCGTTGTACATTATCATTCTATCGCGCTTTATTCGCTCAAAAGTTACGTTTAATATGGTTTAAGTTTTGAAATCATTTTATCCAAAAGCTTCCAAGATAGCGTAACACTTGGTGTTTGGGATTTTCGAAAAGATCGTACCCTAACTGACGGGGTTTTGATTTTTCGATAATTTCAAATATATGAACCCTTTTTTAAAAAAAACACATTTACTTAAAAATTATCTCGGGAATCGGAGAAAAAATTGTGTTCCAGCTTACGAGATATGATTTCTTCTCTGAAACCAAGATGATCAAAATTTCTATGAATAAATAAATTTTGGTGTTTATTCTTGTTTCGGGATTTAAGATATTGTGTCCTAACTCACGAGATATAATTCTTTTGTTGATTAACGAGAAATACACCCTTTTTTAAAATTTTAAGTAATTTTAACAAAAGGATCATATTTTTAAATTTCTTTTCGAATTTTCAATTTTTCGACATTAAGATATTAATTAATCGATTAGGTACCAATTTTGGGCGTTACGAGGGTGCTAATCCTTCCTTGTATGTAACTGACTCCCGAACCCCTTTTTTTTAAAATTCGTGGACCAAAACCATTTTTAAGGTGATCTGATCACACCTCAATGAAAGATCGGTGGCGACTCCAATCCTTTTTAAGTCGATGACTATTTTCTTTTTTCAAAAAATGGTTTCGACAATATGCTTATAAAAGAATAAGGTAAGCATAGTAATTTCCATTTGAACTTACTAAGCATTCTATATGCTTACTTTCGTTAGTTTTCCTTCCCTTACTTTCGTTAGTTTTCCTTCCCTTTTAGATCGTCACCTTATGGAACTTGTCAAGCCAAATCAACATGAAGTTCACATTATCAAAAGATGGGAGAATTATGTTCTTTTGGGTCCAAATTTTGTGGCATGTATATAGGGGCATCTTAGAGTGCAAATGGTCATTGTAGTGTAACATTCCAAACCCGATCCTAAAGAGGATCCAGGGATGGCGTGTCATTGCCTTAAAATCATTTTCTTGGAAACCATATCTAGCATATACCAATTTACTACAGTCTAAGCTAGTATGAAATATAAACTCTTTTTCAATCAAAGACAAATAAGATGATACACTTTGAAAACCATAAATAATTTACTAAAACTTCATTGAAATCATAGTTGCGTAAGCACAAGTTTAAATAAAAATTATGTTCTTCGATTATGGACATTTGAAACCATCCCTATGTCATGCATAATACAAAATACAAGGAGTCTCATAACAATGGTTGTCCTCTAACGTAGTCTTCAGAGATTCCTTTTATTTCTCAATAGGCTTGAGAAGGAAAGGTAACTAGGTAAGTTCAAAGAACTTAGTGAGCTCTAGAAGAAAACATTTCAATAGTTACAAATAATTCAAGTAAGCCTTTCCAACTCAGTAAGGTCACACAGTTCACCAATTGGTGAACACCAAACACAAACAGGTTATACATCGGACACTATTCCTTTGGCGTGTGCACTACGCCTATGCAATCATACAGACTACCTTTTTTGTGTTAGCCACAAACCCTAGTCCATATACAGAGCCATATCATTCTTCCATTCATTTTCCTTCGTCATGATTTGTCAATCTAGTTTGCAATAACGTTTTCCCTACTAGAGGCTACATGACTATTTTCATGTATTATGATCTGCCATTTCAATGCTCATCTCATTAAAGGCAACACCATGAATTCATTTCCATGTATCAGATCATGTTATTCATTCAGAAGTGAGGGTTAATGACTTAAACACAAAAGAAGCTTTTTAAACCTTAACACGGCCAGACTAAACCAGACTGATAACAACAAGTATTCATTACTCTTGTACAAACATTTCATCTTCACAGGATATGTATACTTACCTTAAACCGAACATAAACAAAGGCATTACACACACATAGAGTAAGAAGGAACTCTCCAAAAAATGCAGCAAGTTCAAACAACAGGACTCTTGCCCTTTTCACAAGAACCTTTAGAAGTGTCTTGAGCTATAATATAAATAGTTAAACTTATCAGACTATATACCAAAAAACTAAACAAACTAGCAAGTAAAATCATTACAAAACCCAGATTCTTGAAGTTTCCTTCCTTACACTCAAAACTGACACTTAAGCATGCAACCTTGAAGTCATGTAAATAACCATGAAAATAACCTAGGGTTCATTGACATTTACCAGGTGCTAAAACAACAAAAAATTAATTTGAGTACAGCGAACCCAAATCTTCAAGTAGGTCTCCAGTCTTAGGCTTTCCGAGAGAAAACTGCAAAGAAAGTTTGAGAATAAAGTGTGAATACAAGAGAAGACGTAAAAGCTTGCTCAAGAAGCTAATACCAACTTTATACAAATAGACACAGAAACTGGGTTTAGTGGATAAATCTAATTATCCCACTAACCTCCTCAATTCCTGTAACTAAAAAATTTCTTTCTCATCATAAATGTGAGTCTTATCGGCCACAGTAACTTAGTTCTACTCTAACCAATTCTCATTTTTCTAACTAAATTGTTCAACTAGAATATAATATAATATAATAATATAATAATTGGTTCTATCAAACTAAGGACTTAACATATTCATCTAACAGCTGGGGTGGCGTATTCTCTTCAAAAGAGTCCTCCAAACCATCAAGCTCACCTATCACAGGCTTCGCCCAAGGGCGCACTCACAGACGTACATACTTAGTTACAATTAATACCTTATCCAATCAAAACTTACTCTAAACACCATACTTTGATAAAAAAATATTTGAACACTAAGACTACATTGGGCAGGATGTTACATGTAGATAGTTAGTTATATGGAAAATGTGACATAACTTATCTTGTGTAATATGTTTCCTTTGTGACTTGATAAATATATGGTATTAGTCATGTTTCATGTTAGAATGAGTGATGATATATTCTTATATGTTTTTGCATGTGGAATGTTATAAAATGAGGTAGAAATGGGTATCTAAGTCAATGAATGGTTGGAATTAACATATTTGAAAGTGATACTTGAAATTATGTTTGAGGTATCTTTGTTTGGTTCAAGGTAAGGTCATATAAGTTCATAGTGTACAAAATGAAATGGATAGGTTAATTTGTGGCAAACTTGAATGGACTAATTAATATGCTTTAGTGAACAAATGGATTGATAAAGTCTAAATGATGATTATGTATTGAACGTTATGTTAAATGATTGGTTGCAAAATGTATAGATATGTATGTGTGGAAGTTGAATGGCATGCCTTATCATGTTTTGATATAGGTAGATTTGGCATTTGAATTAATGTAATAAAATGAATTGATTTTGAATAGGTTGAGCTCAAGTTTGATTTGGTTTTGATTAGAATGGTTAGGTGATTTGTTTCGCATGAAATGGTATGAATTTGAGTTACTTTTGATGGTATAAATTTGTATGAATCATTTAGGTAGTATTGCATATCTTGAATGAGAACCAAAATGGTATTTTTGACAAAAATAGTGGCTTCATCACGACCACCAATTTCCAACACTGCCACATGATGTCAATAATAAGGGACGTCGCGATGTGAAATGCTAAGTTGCCAACATCAGGACGTGGAGAAAGTGAGGTTGCGACGTTTGCCCAAAAATTTTTAAACCTTACAATTTGGTCCTAATTCAAGCTTGGGTTAGCAAAAGAGCTTTCGTAAGCTCATGTGGGACCCAAAAATAATAGAGTAACATATTATGTATATGGATGTTAGTTATACGCGTTGAATGATTGAATGTTGTTTAATGGTTTGAAATTGCTTCTTCAACAATTGTAGCCTCTTGTAGCTTGGACTCAACGATCAAGTCGGGTACGGGATGTTACATCATCTCTAATAGATATGAAAGGGAAAAGATGCTACGTGTAGTAATTTGAAAAAATATGATTGTTTGCAAATTTTCGAATGATGTACAAGTGTACACAGTCGTAAACATGTAATAAAGTAGTAAGTATAGATATATCATCTCCACAGGGACTGTATATGTGAATCAATAATTGCAAAATTAATTATTAAACACTTTGGTGAGTAATAAAGATTTGGATGTGAGGATTTACTTAAGGACTTAACTAAACTAAACTAAACTAAAATAAGAATGCAAAACAAATTAAATAGCAACACAAAAGAGATGGTAGTAGAAAAGTTTAACTCTAAATTCACCAACAATGACATGAAAGGCTAAAATAATCATTTCTCTTTTAATATGCAATCATTGAAGACAATGCGATAAAATGTTATGATTAATTCATGGCAATATGATGATTTATTAATCCAATTTCTTTAAGTTGTAGTCTTCTCTTGAAGTCCTACATTAATCTTTTAGTTACTTAACATATATCTTTGCCTAATTAACATCAAGATCACCTTCCTAGGCATCGTTCATAAGGACTATGCATGCAGAAATTATCTTTTGATATCGACATCAACATGCACCATTCAAGTTGTGTGTCTATCAATTATTACCTCTTCTCAGATTAAATAATTAATTCATTTTACTTACCAATGATGGTCATGCATTTGTAAGTTGAACATGTAATTACTTGAATGAATAAATAATCATATGTACAAACATTAATAACAAAGAATCAAAAATAGCATATCAAATATCCATAATCATTCTAGCAAAACAACATTAACCAATAATCATTAAATTGAAAACAAGTAGATTATTTGCAATCATGTTCATCAACATGACAAAACAACAGGTAGGGTAAAGGAGAGATGAAAGAGAAATAGCCAATTTCGATTCTCTAAGTCTATTAAATTTTTAAGAAAAGATGATAGTTGAATGCAGTGGTTCTTCGTGGCTAACTTCTACTTGCTCTCTCTTGGTGGCTCTCCTACTCTCCTAGGCTTTGTTTCACCTTAATACTCTCAAACTTTTTCTTTCTTTCTTTTTTTTACTACTTTCAAATCTAAGTTGAATACTCTCAAAATGTGGTGTGTTGTGGTGTAGCTAGTGCCCCTTATTTATACTTGTTAATCCCCCTTGATCCCCCGTGGTAAACTTCTGCTTCATTTTCTCCATGCTGATTGATGGCTGCAGAAATTCCCTCATTGGTGGTTGATAGTTTCCTGATTTTCTCCCATGTAATTGAGGTAGGTGTAGACCAAGTCTTCCTCCCCTTTTGTGCACAGTTTGGGCATATTTGGATGGTTTGGGCTGTCCAAACTTAGTGGACCTCTCTAGCATTGGGTTAAGCAGTATTCTGAGGTCCAACAAGCCAATTTGGGGTGTCTAGATGACAACATCTCAGCCCAATCTCATAGGTCATATGTTGCAGTTTTGTTGTGGTATTGAGCATCAGCATTTGAACTTCAATTCCCTCTTTCCTTTGAGTCCACCAGTCACCTTTATGGATGAAAATTTCCTGTTCTAGCATATAAATCAACCAAAGTGCATTATTCTAATAACAAATTACAATTAACATAAATTTATATAAATAACAACAGAAATTGTTATCAATCACCCTTAACTTGTATGAAATTGTAAGTTAAAAGGTATTAAAATAACTTTATAATTTAGATTTATCAACGATTACATTATAAAAATATGATAAAAATAAATAAAATACAATAGGATATTGTTTCAATCACTTTAGGGCGAAGATCAATTGAAGGGATTCTAGACTAAGATTGATTGGAGGCCTAAATACAAAAGGTAAACTATGAGGGCATCAAAGCTTGTGCTCTAAAATAGTGTTCAATGCTTAAGTTAGATAGAGGATGTAACATCCCAGAAATCTGGGGTTAGTAGAATCAAGTTTGTGAATCGAGAGAGTGTGGTCATGCCTTAATTTTTTAAATTATCTGTGCATTTTTAGGAAATAAATGAGGTGTTGGTTTGTTGGTTAAGGGTTAGTGTAACATTTCTTGAAACCCAAGTTCAAATCCCTTCTCTCGCATCATTTTTATTATTTTGCAAATTTTACCTTAAAGCCTAGTATGTGACATGCCTTATTTTTTTTAAATAAATATTTCAAATCATATCAAGAATGAATTATTGGTTTGATGGTTAAACATTAGTGAATTTATCCTTGAGGTCCTAACTTCAATTCCTTTCCCATACAAATAATTTAATTTTTTGACAAAAACCACTTGTTTTAATGTGTGGGACATCGAAACCTAGTTATCCTACATATAAATATTAATTTTTCACTAATAATCAGCCTTTAACCCTCCTCCTCATTTCCCTAACTGATCCTCTCCTTCTCTTTGATTTTAAATTTTGTTCTTTTCCTCCATTGTTGTCGTTGCCTACACCTAGTTTTACCATCTCTTTCTTTTCTTTTTATTTTTCTATTTTCCATAATATTTGTCAAAATATTCTCCACCATATTTTTTTTCATTTTTCCTCATTAAAGTCAGCCCCAAATCTGAAATCTTGAACTCCAAGATCGATCCCGAACATTTCCAAGAAAGTGTCATTGTCGTTTCTCTCAACTAGCTTGGGTAAGGTCTCTTCTCTCTTCAATTTCTTAATTAATCTTGTCCATTAAAAACAAAAATTTCCATATCTTGAATTTGGTGGATTTTAAATTATTTCAAAGGTATTTTTCCAGATTTTAATTAAATCTCAAACCGTTTTAAAATTCAGGCTCAATTTTGGCCACAGCAGGTGGTGGTGCGTGCACCTATGGGCAAGAAAATGGGTTGTTTTGTTTCTTGGTTCTTGCCTATATTTTTTCAGCATCAATTTGAGTTCTTCAACCCTCCTAATAATATTTTAAACCCATTTCAATTAGTGAAAAATGTTCTTGATCGATTGGCCATTCAGATCCCACAAATCGCGAAGCGTAAGTGCAATTAAGGGCAACTAATTTGTTATTTCGACATAGTTGTTGGGTAAAGGTTATGAATTGATTAAATGAAGGAATTAAATCATTAATTAGCTACTTATTTTCCAGTATATTATTTAATTATGTGATGAACCAAACGCCCCAAATCATCCGTAAAGGCGAAGAATGATTGTACGTACAGTTTGCATCAATACAGTGTAAGGAATCTAACTAGTTTGGATTCATAAAATAGTTATAATTTCAAAGATTGGTTTGAACTCATAAGTGGGTGTTTGGGGTTTGGTTTAATGATATATTGATTGAATTTATACTGAATTTTGGTATAGTTTCGTTTAATGAATTATTAAGGAAAATTAAAAGATTCGCTAGTGTGCTGTGAGGAAGCGAAAAATAATGTGTGGGTCCTAAACTCATAAAATTGTTTGAAAATGTTAAATATCATGTTATATATGATAAATTATCTTTTTGATTGGATTGACTTAATGGCCAAATTATTTATTTTTTCAGTGCCCGAACCAGGTATGTTTCGAGCCTTAAAAGATTGACATGTTGGCAAAATTGCTAGTTTGATAGTATGGATGTTTGATTGAGTTTGTAATTGCATATTTGAGTTATAAGATATGATAATTTTTTACTTAATGATATAATATGTTGAGATATTAAGCTTATGTATGATTTAAACACATGAGATATTTGTTATATTGTATACTGAAAAGGGTGTTATTTATGCACAATGAAAATCCGTAAAGTATGTGAAATTGAACGATATTTATTGTTGCCAACACAATAGTAATTTTAAAGATTGGAACAATATTTCCATTTACTGAAAGTATGTGATTATTGTGGACATGTTGAGCATGTCAAATGAATGTGAAAAGTAATAATATGTGATTATGTATGAGATTTTGTGACATATTGCATATGCATATGCATTGGGTTGGGATTTTGTGGTTGATGGAAGAGTTTCGTAGAGTACCAACAGCATATTAAGTCTGCATTATTCGTAGTCAGTGCATTGCACCTGGAGCACAGAGGGGATTAGCGATTATATCGCATATTATATGTAATTGGCGATTGTATCACATTATTTGATATCCGGTAGATTTTCTGCATTATTGATTATTCGATGGTTTTACCACATCAAGCTATGCTCATAATGTTTCGGAGTTTGGTAGACGAGTTCTGGGGAACTCGTGGTGTGTAGCGGATGGTATGGGTAAGAACCTTTTTGCATTGCATCATGTGCACAATATATTTGAATGATATTGATTTATACTACGCATTGTATTTTGTTGTATTGAATAGTATCGACATTATTGATTGTTACTCGAGTGAATGATGAAATATGCTCATACACCATTTGACATCAATTTGATAATGGCTATGTAATGACATGAAATTCTTATGATGGTTACTATGATGGTTATGTTTTCTTCTGTTAATGCTAATATATTTCACTATATTTGATGTTTTTGCTCGTTTAAATAATTATTCGACTCACACTGAGCTTTTCATAAGCTCACCCCCGATAGTGTTTTAACTTTTCAGGTAAACCTCAAAATTAAGACCGAACTCGGCATTCGAAGAATCAACTTGGGCCTCGGATTATTATTATTTTAATTAAGTATTATTAAGTCTTTATTGGTTTTGGCTTGTACTTTTTAATTATTTCTGGTTTGTGGCTTGGTAACTTTTCTTTTGGGGATTTTTGTATGCATGGATTACTCAAGCATAATAACCGGATAATGCATGATATCGGGCCTAAGTAAAAATTGATATTGTTCCCTAGTTTCCACTACATTGCAAAGGAACTGTTTTTGAAAAACAAATCGATAACGCAACTAATTTTTCAAAATGACTTGAAAAATGGTTTTTCCGCTGCATTAGTTTAACTTCAAGTTTTTTTTTAAAGAAGACCGACAAGCAAATGGTTTTTTTAAAACAACACTGTCAACAATAAAATGAACCCTAAGCATACATGACCTAATGAATGAATGCTTTTAAGCTAACTCAAAGTACATCTACAGTTTTATCTAAAATGAGTTTATTTAAAAGCTTCAAAAGTAACGTAAGTTAGCTTAGCCATTTCGGTGGTAATGTAGCCTTCTCAATCAAGCCATAATGTCTAGGCCGGGTTTGAGAGGTTACAAAAGATGATGGTAAGCTTAAGAGAATATTTTGGCAAATTATAGTCACCTTTTATCCTAATTTGTTAATTGCTTCTGAGGTTATTATTCTTGGGGGTTTGTGGAGACCAGTACATGTTTAGTTGAGGCACATGTCCTTGGTTTTTCATAAATATGCCTTCAACCTCTTTGTTTTCCTTGCCATCTGACCTCTATTTGGAATCATTTTTATGGACTTGATAGTTGTAACACCCTGAATTTTGGGCCTAGAAGAAATAGGTTTTGAACAAGGAAACAGTTAGGAGACTGCACATAAATATTTAGTTGTGCAAGGAAGTGACATAAATAAATGTCTGCTTCAGTGGTTAAGAGATTTAGGAGTGTTTAGAAGTGTCTGAGAAGTCAGGGGTTCAAGCATTAGCTTATGCAAAATTTTTATTTTAAGTGAATAAAATCCTTGGATCTAGATAGTAGGTTCTTAAATTATTGTGGTTAAAATATGATACAAAGGAGTTGTTGGCCTAGTGGTAAGGGGCATGTGAAGTGTACATGGGGTCTAAGGTTCGAGTGCTGACGCATCATAAAGGGAGTATTTGTTTTGCTGCCTAATTCGTGTGGATGGTAGAGTTGGATTGAAATACTGCTAAATGGAGTTCTGGTCATAGAGAGATTTGAGGAGAGAATATTGGGATTTGGGGAGGTTGTTGTTGTGGAGAGCTATATATCATCACATTTGTTCCTTATTCTCGATGGGAGATCGGCGAGGTTTTCAAGGTTTTCATCGCTTTCTCCAACCTGCATTGCTTCCATTCCTAACTGGTGGTGGTCGAGATTGATTGGCACATTGCCTGGGAACCAAGGGTACGATGATCATTGATTTTTGAAATAAAAGTGTTCGGAACAAAGGAATCTGCAAATTGCATCAAGTCTGTAACCACCCCATTGTAATTGTAAAATGGAAAAAAAGCTGAAAAGCTAGAAATACGGCGTTTAAGACCACACAGGCGTGCGATCACTCGTGTGGTAAGCCTAATTCGCGAATCATGGGCTTGGGTCGTAATGGGCCATGTTGGGCCGAGATGGGTCGTGTGGGCTCCATGGGCTCGTGGTCCCCACACGGATAAATCCACGATCTATGGAAAATACTGGACTGGGCTATGTAGATCTCATAGCCGTGGCAAAATATGGACTGAGCGGGAAGCACGAGCGTGTGGGCCCACTTGGGCCGAGTAATGGGCCTTAGGCCCATTTACATTGTTATAACCATTTAGGTTACCTGAGTCGCTTGAGGTGACTGCGGACCTTTCAAGAGGTCGATATCTGTATCAAGACCCCAAAATAGGTAAAATGACCGAAATACCCCCATAGGGTAAAATGACTGTTATACCCTTAGGAGATGAAATAACTGTTATGGCTTTATGTTTTGTATGACTAATTTGCTCTATAATATGTATGACTATGATTGAGCATGACATTTTGCATACATGTATGATATTATGCCACGATAAATTGCATGGGGATGGGTTGTTATATTTAGAGGAAGTGTACCGTACTGATAAGGCTGCACGGTCGCCCAAGACGACTGTGGACCTACTAATGGCTCTATGCCGTTTATTTTACTGGCAACTTTGCTGTAATATTATTTAGTGCCGTAACCGGTGCTAATCTTGGTGTGCCTGGTTGGGTGGGTCGATTTTTTCCCCCACATGGTGTGTTTGGCGAGACGGAGTGGTGTGTAGATGCTGGATTGGGTAGGATTTCTAACTGCATATCTGTACTAATTAATGATTTTGTACTGTTACTGCATCGATTAATGATATTACATACTGTTCACTGCATGACTGATATCTGTTACTGTATGGGCCAAGGCCCCACTGATAATATTACTAAAATTGGGCAAAGGCCCTACTGATTACTGACTTTGTGACGGGCTCAAGCCCAATCGTTTACTGTTACGGGAAAGGGCTTAGGCCTACACTGAATTGGACTATTACTGTAACGGGCTCAGGCCCAAACTGCATTTATCTACTGGTTAGTTGACTATTTGCTTGTTAGAGGATTACACACTGAGTTTTCGTAAACTCACCCCTCTGCTTAATTGTACAGGTAATCCCCAATTGTAGGCGGGTCGGTGCTGCGAGGGACTCGGAGGTGGCCACACAACTGCAGCTGTGCTACACTTGCTTTTATTTAAAATTAAATTTTGTGTTGGGTTTTGTTTATATAATAAGGCCATTTATGTTTGTTTAAATTTTTAGTTGGGCTTTTGCTTACTTATTTTAAACTGCTAGTTTAGCAGAAGACGAATTTTCAAAATAATTACTGTTTTCAAAGACACGAAATTTAAACATTAGAGTTTTCAAAAGCTTCCGCGATTTTAGATCAACCTTTTATAACAATAGCAGTTAATAAAGTAAACGTTTTTGACTAGATGATTTGTTAAATAATAATAAAGGGGTTTTTAAACCTAGAAACGAATTTTTACCAATGAGTTCAATTTTCGCTAAACCCCTCAATATGACACCACCAGATTTGGCCATAACTCCTAGGCTGGGTTTGGGGTGTTACAATAGTTATGCATTTTCCAATTGTCCCATGCCATCTATCGACTTACCAAAGCTTGGGCCTCGAAGATTGTTAATTATCTTGGGCCCACATATTAAAATTTTGGTAGGTTTAACAATATGTCTCACTTAAGTCCAAGGCAAGTTATAAATTACCTTGGTAAGGAGCTATATAGTGCAAGTAAGGAGAAATTTATAAGGTTAGAATTAATTTTTCATGAATGTTTCTCCTGAGAAAGTAATGATGTATTCCATAAGAAAATGAGAATGAATCCTCTAAGGAGTGATGATGCATGCCTTAAAGGAGTAAAATGCACCTTTTCAGGAATTGAGCTCTACCGATTAAGTGGGAGCAAAGTCTGAGGAAGTCAATTTATTTGACTTTGTTATATCCCTTGGGGGATTGAAATCTCATAATTAAAGGGGGATCAAAGTCTAAGGAAGTCATTTTATTTGGCTTTGTTGTATCTATCAAGGAATTGAGCTATACCAAAGTGAAATCAAAGTGCCAATTTATTTTATTTTTTATATCCCTTGAGGAATTTAGTTTAAAAAGACTTGAGTTGATAGCCGACTATAACTAATTTGATGAATGCTAAGTAAAAACCCGGAACTTCGGTCAAAGACCATATGATTACTCTTACGGGTTACTTTGTCGACGTAGCGATAATGAGGTTAATATGGACCAAAACACGCAAATAGAGATGATGTTCAAAAGCTTGTCTAAGGACTTGCAGCTTTAGGGCTACTTATAACCTTGGGAACAAAAAATGTCTACTTACACAACTCATGAAAGAGTTACATTCCTATGAGTTGATGTTGAATGGCGGTCAATTGATCTTGTAACACCCCTTACTTGACCCGATCATTGGATCTGAGCAACAGGATACCACATTCATTTTCAGAGCAACTACACTCAATTATACAGTAAAATGATCATTCAGCATACAAACATGTCATAAACATATTTACAACACATACATTCATGTATCGTGTTTTGCCAACCCAGTCTTTATTTTATTGGAGGCTACACCATGAAAGTTTCCAAATCATACCAAGTTTTCATGGGCCTCTACATCATGGTCTTACACTCAATTTTAATCCAAGATATGCCAGTCTGGTTAGAAATATAACTGCCCTACCAAAGGTTTCATAATAGAACGTTAGCTCAATATTTACTGACCAAGGTAATCACCATCTTACAAACTCATACACATCATATACCAGAGCTTTACCTGTATGCTTATCAAACATTATTCTTTTAATAAAACCTTATGCATATTATTACAGAACATCTCTCATCTTTACTATACCCATACCCTTACCATTTTCTATAGACATCATCATCCCATCTATGAATGTGTGTATATATATATTTCTTATTTGAACAATTTAAATAAAAAAAGTTAGGGTAGAGACTCACTTTAACTCACCTACTCCAGTTCTAAGTTCCAAACTCAAAAATCTCTTTCGAACCAGCATCAACAACTACTTAGAAACACAAATTTACTATTACAACTCTTATACATATATTTTACTTATCTTTTCGATTGCTAACAACCTTATGTAAAACTTGTACTTAAATCTTTATTATTCATACAACTCTTATAATCTTACACTTTCAAAACTTAACATGCAGAGCTGAAACACTTACCTGAAGATGGAATAACCACTAATTAAACCTAGAATCATAGCTTCCAACTTTGTGAGAAATAGATACATTTATACTTTTTAAAGAAAGAATCAAAGCGTAGTATTTTTAAGGAAGAAGAAGAACTTCTCTCAAAACCCTTCTCACACATATAAATATGACCCACTTACGTAGTGGAACTTAACAACTGTCATACGTTTCAGAATTTACCTTCTTAGTGGTCTACAGTTTTCGAGAGAAACATAAATAAGTACCTTGCATTCACAATTATCAGGCTAGGCTATCCAGTCGATTTCTAAGCAGATTACTTATAATCTAACTAGCATAGTACTCTAGATAAACAAGGCTTATTACACTTTTGGCGCTAACTTATACCATACTTACCATTTATCACTTAACACAGACTTCCTTAATATAGTAGAATAGCATAAAACAAAATTCTTACCTTCGTATGTGGCGGTTACTATACGCCCACACGTATATGCCAAAATAAGAAATTGGGCAGATTACACTTTGCCAGGTATATTATTTTACTACTATGCACCAAAACCTTAGACCCACCAGACCTGACGTGTTACATATGGCATGCCAATTATATCCGACTCTACCCAAAGAGTTAATAGGGTAACCAATAACCCAATTTCATTTTAAGTTCAATTCTTATTCTGTCGATTTCAATATCATCAATTCATTAATCAAAATATCATTTCACACATAGCATATCATGATTTATCTCAATTCCAAGTCAATTTCACAATTTCACCAAGTTATACAATTTTTTAATTTTATTCAATTTAATCCTCTATCTTAATAACCAATCAAATTCACACCAATATGATTATATCAATCATAATCAACTATAAATTCATTAATTATCTCAAATTTCAATTCATCATATTCAATTAATCAATCAATTGATCATTTCTTTACGATTTAATCCATATCTCACCTTTTAAACCAAATTATAAACAATTCCAATTACTATAAAAAATACACAAAATCATAATTCAAATATATATAAAAATTTAAATACAATCATTCCATATGAAGTTACCTGGTTAAATTAGCAAACAAGTTCAATTGCAAGGACTAATTGATAATTTTGCTTTTTCCCCAATTATCCTCGGCTTGGTTCAATTCTCTATCTAAATGATAATTCAATTCAATTCATTAATTTTAAAAAATTTATAATATCCTTTTATAAACAAGGATCAATTAAATTTAAATTTTCAAATGCCCCTAAAATTTTTATTTTATTCAATTTAGTCCCTAAAACTAAAATTGTAATATCTTTCAAATTTGAGCTTCGGTTTCGAAATCGATCTAAATTACATCATTTTATAACCCTCTATTATCTATAATTATAGAAATTTAGCATCAATTTTGAAATTTACACACTTTAGTCTTTATGTTCAAAAACTAGTAATTAAACTTTACAAACTAGTCCTTTCTCACTTCTAAGCTTAAAATCTAACAAATTAATACCAATTTATTCAAGAATTAATCAATAGAAACTTTTTAAAACTTTAACAATTTTACAAATTGGTACATGGGCTAGCTAAATCAAGCCCCCGCGACCTTAAAAACATAAAAAATTACAATAAAATGACTTGAATAACTTACCAATTTGAGGGACCAAATATTTGAAACCCTAGAAAGCTTTCCAAATTTGTTTTTCTAGAAGCTTTAATGTTGAAGAAGAGAAAATAAAGATAACAAGCACTTAGCCCTCTTTTATACTTTACTTAACTTTTAACTAATCACCATTACAATATTAATTAAGCTAAGTTAGTGGATGACAACATCCATTTCCACTATCAAATAAAAAAATGGTTTAATTACCATTTTATCCATTTAGAATTTAAAAAATATATTGATGAACTTTTACAATTTACTACTTATACCTTAATTAACTATCCATTTGAAAAAATTAAGAGACCAAACTTTAATTAATATTTATACCAACCTTGTAAATATTAATTAATAATATTTACAGACTTGAACATCAAAAATGTGGTTCAAAAATTGCATTTTTTGACACCACTAACTTCTGAACCGTTACAGGTTTAAAAAGCAGAAGCACACTTAGCGATTGCTTCTTCTTCTAAAGGGAAAGGAAAGTACGTTAAAGAAAACAAGGCTAAGTCCTTTAAGCCACCTAAAGTGGAAAGTAAGATAACCAAGAAGCTTAAAGATGTATCTAACTCTAAATGTTTCTTTTACAATAAAAAATCACTTTTTAAGGTCAACTGCAAAGAGTGGAAAGATTACCTAACCACTAACGGCAAAGGTATAGAGCTCTTTATGATTGAACTTTGCTTAGTGGAAGATTCGATAGATGACCTGAATTCACTTGTAGTAGTCATTTTAGATCATTTCCACTCTTAAAAGTGCTTGTTTTCTAGGTATTTTTGTATTTTATATTACATTTTTGATATTTACGTCTTAGGATTAAAATATTAATAAAACAAGTGTTTTTACACATTTTTTGCTATGTTGATGACCCGTAAGGCTGATTCGGGCCTCATAAGTTACTAATGAGCTACTTAAGTGTGTGGGGGGGATAAAATTTCAAGTCCAAGAATACAAGGAATAAAGATCGGGCCATGAGGCGAGGAGCCCAATACGCTAATGATGTTGCCAAAGGCCTAGAACACAACCAACGTCGTGACGATAAACTACCTCTCATCATGATGACAGGATGAGGAAATGGAAAGAATTTGCATGGTGTTGATGTTAGAACGATAAGCATTCCCACGTACCAACGACTCGACTTGGCGTGGAAGAAATGGGTTGATTTCTATGGACGGCACAATTGGGAAATTTCTATATTTGGACCCTAGCTTTTAGGAGAATATATTATTCATTGGTATCTAAGTGTATTTCGGGATGCTTGGTCACCAAGTAGGTCCTTGCCTATATAAGCAACCTTAGTGTCACCGGGATTGTAAGCAGTTTTGAACCTAGACAGTTTTCTATTCAGTTTTAGTTTTCTTTTCTTTTTATGTTCGTATAGTCAGAACTTTTCTATTCCGATGTGAAGATAATTGCGAGCGGAGATTGCTCTTGATTCACGCTTCAATATAATTATCAATGGACATTCTCCTATCTCTTTCGTTATTCCTTTATTTATGCTTTGTGAACTTGATCAATTAAATTTCATATAAATATTAGAATAATTTCCTGTGTTTATTTTATATCTTTCATGCTTCGATCATTGAATTAATTAAGGGTTCATAATAGGATTAGCTAGTACTAATTATGTGTTATTAAACTATTAGACTTGACAATCATAATAAGTAATCATAGGGGAGACGAGATCGAGAGATAAGTCAAACCGAGTAAATCGTAGTTATCCAAACAGAGAAAGTGAGGTTGGAAGATAAGTGAGTATCCGCTAATTAATTAATTATTAGAGCCGGGAGGTAATACTAGTTAATTAATATCTAACTAATATTAAAATCTAAATTATGAAAATTGTTGATCTTCTATTTATTAATTAGGGATTTAATCAATCATAGGCTAAAGGCTCGCGTTGTCAGCACTAGGAATAGGAAAGTCTCTTTTGTTAATTTAGATTTAGTAATTTAATTATTTTAATAAATATTTTAATTGGGATTCACACTACTAATTCGTGACTCAATTAGATTAGTAATTATTTTTTGGAATTAATTTAATATTAATTTCTCAAATCTACAATCCTTTGGGCAAGATCCTCAGAATACTTACTAGTATTTCATTGTAAACTTTACTATATTACAATTTGACCCGTATGCTTGCTAACACCGCTGATTTAATTTAATACATTATTGGTGTTATATTTTTACTATAAACGATAACGCCTTTATAGGTAATAAAGTTATTGGCGTCGTTTCCGGGGATTGCGACGATGATTTTTTTCTTAGATTGATTACTATAAAATAATATTAATCAAACGACGAATGAGTTAGATAGTGTTCTAACATTTTTATTTTATTTTAATGTTCTAAAAAAATTTAGGATTATTTTTTTACCTTGTTGATTATTAAATTTAATCATGAATGTTGAATTTTGTAGGTCAGTGTATAAGCTATCGAAATTGAGTTGGTTGTACGAAGATTTGACGAGCCAATAGAGTTATGACGGAGAATGTGATATGTTTGACTACTCAGTTCAACAAGAATGGGATTTAATGGATGATGATGCATATAGGCACTTGTTGGAGCAATATCGGAGCAAACAAAGGCAAAGTCAGTCAAAAGAAGTCTCAACAAATCAGCAGAGTCCTGATTGCAGGATTGGAGACTACGATTATTCATCTAAAATCCCGTCTGGGTCAGATTTATATAAGTCCTTCCTTCGTGATCTTAAATTTGAAGAATTTCAAAAACGAGTGGACGAGTTAGTGGAATCACGTCTAAAGAAAACTGAAGTAGAGACTCCATTTGAAGAGATCTACATGATGTGTCCACTTTCAATCCGAGGGACCAATGTAGCATCAAAAATAATTTGGGATTAAATTATGAAAATCAATAAGAGTTTAGATTTGGAGACGGGACTAAATTAAATAAGACTGGACATGTCTCTGATCCAATTGACATAGATCTAGGAGTAGAAGTAGAAGTAGAAGTAGAAGCTCTACATCTGATTCTAAATGAAAGTGTAACGAGCCGGTACAATTTCTGGCCATACCCGAAGAGGAGTCAATTGAAGAAATTGACAAGTTCATCTCATTCTCGTTCAATAAAGAAGATAAAGCTCAGGTTAACCAAACCTTACGTCACATGGAGGCAAAGTGGCCTGAGGTAATAATACCCTGGAGGAAAATTTGGAGTTAGCTCGGATTTGGCACCAAGTGGCTCGTGATGTAGATGTTGCATCAGTCAAAGATAATGCAATATCATTGGAAGTGACTGAGGACACTGGTTTATATCTCTCGAGGGACAAAAAAGCGGCGAATCAAAGTCTCGAGAACTACTTGGAAGTTATTCTTCGAGGTCGTTACGAATCGTCTCGATCCTAAAAAAGGACTTCAATTTTAAATTTGTGTTAATTTAAGCTTTATTAATTTTATTTTTATTATTAAGTTTAAGTATATTTATATATTTCTATTTTATTTTAGAAAGCCTGAGTTCATAAAAGGAAGTCGACCGGAGACTTAACATTGTGGACAAAAGCAGGCCAAACTAGGCGACACGTCGAGACAAGCAACGTCGGGACTAGCAGAAGCAGCACACGTTAGGACAAACAAAAGCAAAAGTGAGACAGGTCTTGTCGTCAAGACGAGCAATGGCTAAACTCCTAGGGACTTGTAATGGTAGGCGACGTCAGGACAAGCTAAGCCCCCATGTCCCAATAACGCGACAAATAAAAGTCTACGTCCTAGCGTTGCCTTCCTCAGAAAAATTCCCCCTTTCAAACAAACCTCTGCTGTTTGTAACCGGCTTTAATACTCGTACATTATTCGCACATGGCCACCACACCATCACTGCCAGCAACCGACAAAACATACCTTACGGCCATTTTCCACACTCATCCTTTTCCATTCACCACCATTTTTTAGAACCAAGCCCGGTGACGACTAGTGGTAACTGACGATACACCAAATTCCTTGTTGCTCCACATCCAAAGTTTGGCGTCATGCATTCCACAGTCCATCGCCACGCACTCTACCATCGACCACCACCTATTCTGCTTCCATAAATTCAACAGCCCAGCCCTTCCAACATCCTCCTCCTCATTGAGCAGTGACCATCATTCCTTTTTCGGTAACCGAAGGTCATGACTAACATGTACCACCGCAACAAAAATCAGTTATATGCACTCACTCTTGTCGACAATTACTTGCACAATTTTTACAGTAGAGAACACCATTTTTTTAAAATTGTGATTATTGGTACCATTATCGGTTATGAATTCCCGAAAGAGGGCAACATCCTGAAGAATCAAGGAGAGCGATGTTTCTCACAATCCGAAGGAATGATTCATCTCCAAAGATGCCATGAAAATATTCGAAAAATTCTTAGATAGACCACTTTATACCTGAATCTTGATTCGATTTTTCCACAAACTTATTCCATGATCTGATAATAACTAGGATCGAGAAGGTAAGGTGGTCTACCTTCTATCGACATAGGATAATAACTAGGATCGACATAGGAAAATTTTTAAATTTTTTAAAATTTTCTATTATTTTGTTTTATTTTAAGTCATTTTTAATTTATTTATGTTATTTTATTTTGTGTGTTTTGTTTGTACTTGAGTTTATAGAAATACAAGTGATTGGTTAGGAGCATATATCTAGATTGTTTGTTTAGATTGTAAGTTTAGCTTGAAATTAAATAATTTAGGTTGTTTATATTTAGACTAATTAATTAAGTTTATTAAACTGTAAATAGGGAAAAAAAGGATTAAATATACCAAGTTATAAAGGAAGATACGAATAGGTAATTATATTTGTAGAAATATAGGATGTTCGAAGTAAAAAAATTACTTGGTAAAATCCATGGTTATTGAAACGGTGTAGTATGAGTAATATAACCCTTACAAAAAGTGCCCGAGAAAAAAATTCTCGATCGTATTGACACAGATTAAAAAAAATCATAAGCATTATTGGGGAAATATTACTGCATTAAAGTTCAAAGCATGGACAAAAATAAATCGAGTAGGAAAAATATATTCAAACTGACTATAATCCAAAAAAATAAATATTATATTCGTATATACATTTTGATTGAGCCATATATTTAATTTTCTTTAACTTGTTTCCTGTGTAATTTACTGAACTACTCTGTTTAGGTATAAATCACTTTGAATTGTTTAAATTTCTAGCTAGAGTTATATATTTAGGCAAATCTTCCTAGTGTCGATGGTCTCATCCAATCCCGTGTATTAAGCTAGCTCACGTACATTGTTTAGTTATAGATTTATTTGTTTTTTTTTCCTGCTTGAGGACAAGCAAGGACTTAAGTATGGGGGAAAGTGACCTGGCTTCACTTGTTGTAGTCATTTTAGGTCATTTCCATAATTAACGAGCTTGTTTTCTAGGCATTTTAGTATTTTATATTACATTTTTGGTATTTAGGTTTTAGGATTAAAATATTAATAAAATAAGTTTTTTTTACACATCTCTGCTATGTCGATGACCCGTAAGGCCGATTCGGGCCTTGTGAGTGACTAATGAGCTAATTAAGTGTGTAGGATACTAGTTGAGGTCTAAGAATACAAGGAATAATGATCGAGCCATGAGACGAGGAGCCCGATACAATAACAACGTTGCCAAAAGCCTAGAACACTACTGGCGTCGTGACGAGGAGCTACCTCTTGTCACGATCTCGTCATAATGAGGAAATTGGAAAATGTTGCATGATGTCAACGTTGGGACGAGAAGCACTCCTACATCTCAAAGATGCGACTTGGCATGGAAGAAAAGGGTTGATTTTTTTGGAACAATTGGGAAATTTCCATATTTGGACCCTAGCTTTTAGCAGAATATATTATTCGTTGGTATCTAAGTGCATCTTAGGATGCTTGGTCACCAAGTAAGTCGCTGCCTATATAAGCGACCTTAGGGTCACTAGAATTCTAAGCAAATTTGGACCTAGACAGTTTTCTATTCAATCTTAGTTTTCTTTTCTTTTAATGTTCGTATAGTCGATACTTTTCTATTCCAATGTGAAGACAAGTGTGAGCAGAGATTACTCCGAATCCGCGCTTCAATATAATTATCAATGAGAATTCTTTTATCTCTTTCATTATTCCTTTATTTATGCTTTATTAACTTGAGCAATTAACTGTCGTATGAATATTGATATAATTTCTTGTGTTTAATTTGTATCTTGCATATTTCGATTATTGAACTAATTAATTAATCAAGTCATTAATTAACAACAGAATAATAGTTCTTAATAGGATTACTTGGTACAAATTATGTGTTCTTAAACCGTTAGGCTTGACAACCCTCATAAGTAATCATAGGGGAAATGAGATCGAGAGATATGTTGAACTGAGTAAATCGTAGTTATCCAGGTAGAGAAAGTGAGGTCAGGAGATAAGTGAGTATCCACCAATTAATTAATTAGTAGAGCCAGGTGGTAATACTAGTTAACTAATCGCTAATTAATAGTAAAATCTTAATTCTGAAATTAGTTGATCTTCTGTTTATTAATTAGGGATTTATTTTAATCGATGATAGGCTAGAGGCTCGCTTTGTCAACACTAGGAATAGGAAAGTCCCTTAGGTTAATTTAGGTTTAGTAATTTAATTATTTTAATAATTATTTTAATTTGGATTCGCACTACTAATTCGTGACTCGATTAGATTATTAATTATTTTTTGTAATTAATTTAATATTAATTTATCCAATCTGCAATCCCTTAGGTACAATCCTTAGAATACATACTAGTGTTTCGTTGTAAACTTTACTATATTACAATTTGACTCATACGATTGCAAACACCGCATAATTGATTTAATATATTCTTGGTGTTATATTTTTTATGTAAATGATAACATGTTTATTGGCGGGCAATAGACCACTAGGTGATCGCACTCGGGCATGCATGCGCCAAGGCTATGAATCAACACAAATACAATCAATAATCTAGCAATGTAATACAAGTGTGATAGGTCTGTTGTAATATTTATAGTGTTACAATGAAACACTTTGAGTATTCCAAGGATCAAATCCAAGAGAGTTCGGGGATAAAGTGATTAATGTGAAACAAGCATACAAATAGGAAGTCTAGCTAACTACTTGTTAAGTATCATATTACGGAAAATCATAATCAAGGGGTAATTACACTAATTAACTATCTAACGCTAAAGACTAAATTGCAAAATACTAAAAATTACACAATTAATAATTCAATGAAAACAAGCGGTTGGTTGACTTCCATTTTGCTGATTAGTGTTTGGATTAGGGATCTAAAAAAATTAAACTTCTAATTGGTTAAATTTTACCTCTCGATCACCATTTTACCAAATTAGATAACTTAGTTTGGTTATCTCTCAACCTCATTAAACAAAATCGGGACAACCTAATTGGTTCTTGATAGGCTCTCCTCTCGATCTCAACTACCTAAATATTCAACTAGATTCATAAATATTGGGCAAAAAATCCGGTTTGAAAAAGTTTTCTTAGATAGCAGAAAATTAAAATTTTGAAAACTGAGCTAGTTTGTGATATTTATAGCAATAAACCTTTTACCAGAATCGCACCGGTGCTTTCGACTAGATGAGTCTTTGTCTTTCCTAGCATTCAACTGAACAACCTTCTTCGCTATTCTCGTACCACGAACTGCTTCGAGTGTGAGCTTGAATGATTCAAATCAAACACAGAACTAGTAATAGTTTTATTTACTTTCAATGTGAAATCAAAATATCTCTCAATAGAAATCGACAAAACTGTTATTCTGAAAAATATAATTAATACTTAGAGAATAAACTCTCACTATATTTAGACTTACCGGTGCCATTTATTTATAAGGAGAAGAGGTAAAAATCTTGTTGAATTTTAGAATTTTATTTCAATAGAAAAACGAACTCCTAGTCTAACTAGGATTAGGTGTGGCGGTAACCCTAGTTAAACAAACTAGGGCTTGTAGTCCCTTGCATTAAACATGAGAGGCTTTTGAGCCTCTCCCATATTGGGTCTAATTACAAGTATTTCCTATACTTTTAACCTAGTACTTTATAATTTAATCCAACACGATATTTGTTTTTCTATTTCCCAAAATATATATGTTAAATTAATTTAAATTAATTAATTTCTCAATTAAATAATTTTCTCAACCTAATTATTGTTCCGTTAAAACTGTGAGGACTTTAACGTAAAAGAATCTATGACAAAATATAATTAATATTTCTACTTTCAATGAATTTACCATGACAAATAAATTTATTTCCATTTTCAAACTTCAATTATTTAATCACTTAATTAAATAATAATTCGAAAAAACCATAAATTCATTTTCAAAGTCATTTCCATTTAGAGAAAACCACATTCATTTCCAAATGTTTCTCATTTCTCTAGCTTTACCATTTCTATCTATTTTTGTTCATTTGATTCAACATGCAATTCATTTATGATTTGAATGAGCTAGTGGTGGGGCCGATTAGACATATGTGATTAGGGATCAAATGATTTATAATTAATTTCCAGCTTTTTGCCTTTTAATTATAAACACATTTAGTTACAATGTCATTCAACTACAATATCGTGACTGAGCTCTCCCTAATTACATACCATTATAAAAGCAACTCGATCAGTGCTAGTCCAACGATATTGTCATAAGTGTGTTACCACCATAAGATATCGTTAATCTTTTTTGGGATCAATTCGTTCTCCCAATATAATCTTATTTTATCTCATAGTAATCATTACATCTTCGTTCATGAAAAGTCAATTATTATCAAATAGTAATCAAGTCATTTATCAAAAAGACGAACGACCTGTGGCCACGTTTACTTTTCATCAACCATATAATACCAATGAGAGGATATCATATACCCACACCTCAAGTTATGAATTCCACTGTTCTGAATGATGCTACTCACTGTAAAATCCGTATAAACAATGCCTTATCTATTCGAACTTAGGTTTTTACTTACATCAAAATATACAAGTAACACATACATAATCTGTCATCCACTAAGGATTAATGTATGTCACACTTTAAACGTCACACGTGAATAAATCCATAAATGGATTCAAAATCTATTCTTCTTGGGTCTAATTTGATGTACTATTAGTCATATCTATGTCTCTATCTTCTAGGAGTCATTCGCTCCGATGCCCAAGACAAGACATCTCCCCAATTGGACTTGATAGATGACATATTAGTCTTTCAACCAGTTTGCTCATTTTCAATTAGAATAAGGACATGTTTAGGTTAGTCTACTACTATATGTTGTATTTCCATATTATGATCCGACCACGTAATATCGCTTAGTATTAGTTTAAACATTAGACAACCAGTGAGCCAATATTTGCTTCTATTTTGTTTTGCATACAAAAACCATATGAAGACATTATACAAAGTATATTAATGTAATCCATGAATTATTTTATTAACCAATCTATTTGAAAAAATTACAAGTTTACAAACGATATTCTACACTTAGGGTACCAGATCCAACAGTCAATTATAAGTTTTGAATTTTATTCGACTTAGCCTAATTTTTATAATTTAGTCCTTGTACGAAAAACTAACCAAGCAACATTTCCATCAACCAACCACCATAGATTTAGGTACTACTCATCATCGTCAAGAAAATAACAACCAAATACATACTCAAATAGTTCATTAAAATAAACACAAGAGTAGGGTTAGAGAAAGCTTAGGAATTTCTTGTATGGTGCTTTGAAGAAGAAGAAGAAAACAACAATAGAGGTGGAAATATAACTCAAGTCAAGATTTTTATGCTTTGTAAAGTAAGTATGACTTAAATATATTAAAATATTTGGAGTAAAATCAAATACAAAGAAAGTTTGAGTACTAAATTGAAAAGGAAATGAAAAGGCTACATTAAAAACTAACTAAACTACTCACTAAATAAACTAACCTTAAAAAATTTTAATAACCTAAACCTAAAAATGGAGAAGACAATTAACTACAAAGCTAAAGATATTAAAGAAAAGTTGGTTCCTTTAGTTTAGCCAAAAAGAGTCTTTTAAACAATTGAAAAATCAACCCTAACATTGAAAAAAATGCCCTTAAAATATGTGTGTTAACTTGGGTTGGTGTTGGAAAAAAGACTATCCTTGCAGTAATTTTGTCTTTGTTAGGCACCGATGCCGCGATATCCAAGCTTCAGTTTCGCGACACCCTCAACAGCGACACAAGTGTGACTTTGAGGGTTCTTCATGCAACGACATCTCTATTGGTGCCCACCATTTCTCCACATCAACACCTTCAGTGACATCATAACTTGAAATCTCGTCGCGACTTTAGGCTTGATGTCGTGATACCACACCCTCAGTGTCACGACTCTCTCGACAAATGACTCCAGGTTGATTCTCGTTAAAGTCTTGTACCTTCAAGGCAAAGGGACTCGGTGTTGTGACTTCCATAGTAATGATGTCGTGACATCCATGTTGAATGTTGATTTCCTTAAGGTTGTGCCATTTTAATCTCCCTACACCAATTCAAACACATTGTTAGGTTCCCCATGACACCATTTTGCCAATTTGGGGCTCAAAAGGAGTAAAATTAGATAAAATAATATCATGTCTTGATATGGGGTTATTTGGAATCTGAACCGTTTGTCAATCTGGGTGTTCTTGTGTTAGGTAACATAGATATATGGAATTCTTTTGAATGATCTGAAATGTTTCATCATTAGTATGAGGTGGTTATGGGTTTGATTCAGAATACAATCTAATTGGTGTTCTGACAACTATTAAGCTTAGTATAGGAATCCACCAAATGTAAGTTCAGTTCGTAACTATTCGCCAAAGAATAATATCTGTGAATAACCATTCTAGAAGAATGTGAAGTGTTTGTATGAAGAAGAAATCCGTTAAATGTGGGTTCAGTGTAAATATTCCTCTAAGAAGTGTCTTATGTTCTAAAATGGACTATGATCTGTATCGACTGGTAAGATCTGGAATTGGTCAAGAAGTGAAGTGAGAGTGATACATTAAGTATGAAAGTTGGTGTATAGGCATATATCCATTATTATGAAAGAGTCTACCAAACAAAAAGTGGTAATCCAAACTTTTAAGATAAGGAATTCAACTAGAAAGACTCCAAGGTATTCTATATTAAAACTCACTAAGTTTGCAAGAACTTACTGTAACACCCCCTACCCGTATCCGTTGTCGGAATAAGGCACGAGGCATTGCCAGAGTTTACTGAACATTTTCAATAATTTTGAATCATTTATTATTCATATTCTGAAAATAATCATAACGTCCCTCTATTGGGCTCTCGAAGCCCAAAAAATTTATTAGGAACCTACTGGGCTTAAATCAGAATCATAGGGAATTTTTCGCAGAATCCTAAATATATATATAGATTTTAATTTTTTTTTATTTTCGAATTAGGTGCAAGGTTCATACAGGCGTATCACATAACAAATATTTTTATAAGAAATTGCATAACTAAAACATATCCACTCTTTCATAAGCTCAATTATATTTTCATCTAAGCACTTACCATTCTAATGCACCTTATAATTAAACATATTACCATTCAACAGTAATTTGGCACTTGCCTAAACTTCAAGCAACAACATTGGTTAGCGTACTTTAATATTGACAAACTTATTTTCTCGCCATGTCTCACTTAAATTTATTACTCGTCTTAATACACAAAATTTTCCTTGTATCAACGTATCAAAGATAGTCTCATATTTACATGTCATGATACATATCATTTTCTTGTTGTTTCTTCTTAAATATAAATTATTCAATTCATTATGACAATATTTCATGTACCATAGTTTTTTTATAAGTTCAATGTATATTTATTCCAGTAGCAGTTCATAATCTTGAATATGCATAATTATCAGGCAAGTTTCACATACATAAATTGAGTAGAACGCAGGAATGAGTACTTTCGTTCAATGATATGTGATGAATTGACGGAAAAGACCATGGTTTGACCATGGCAACAATTGAAAATGTGATTATGTGATTTCCGTGTAAGGCCATAGCTGGGCTATGGCATCAGTAAGTGATATGTGATTCCGTGTAAGACCATAGCTGGGCTATGGCATCGGTATGTGATATGTGATTACGTGTAAGACCATAGTTGGACTATGGCATTGAGAAAATAAAGTACTAAATTTCGTAAGGCGTTCTCTAATTTGACAAATGTCAGTAAGTAAAATGGAAGCCAAGTATTGGAATTTAATTAGATATTAATATTGAGCTCGAGTAAGTAAATCCATTGTGTGAAATTGTGAGTGACAGAAAATATTTGTAATAAATAGATGTGTTAATTTGCTTGGAATGAACTATGTGGTTATGATGTTATTACATTGATGATGAAAGCTAAGTCATATATATATGTATTTATGAGAGTAAGTTAGAGGCTTTACGACCTCACCATCACCCCCTTATCAGTATTGCATTATGACGAATTTTTTTTTACAAGAATCAAGTTGAATAAGCTCATAAATGTGAACTAAAGAAGAAGTTACATTTGATGGGACAAAATATTCAAGTATGATACCTAAAAAATGTTTGTATTAATTGGAAGTTCTTTTGAATTGATTTTTGTTAGTAAATGGAATAATGTGAGGTTTGTGATAACAAAATTTGTCAGAGAAATGATAATTAAGTGGTAAAGATGACTGTGTGTGACGATTACAATCGAATTAAACACAATGATCTTTTCTGGATATTCTATATATTCTTTTATCCTTAGAGATATGTGTATAATTGTTCAGTTTCTAATGGAGTTCTTATGTTATGAGAATGTTAGCTAATTATGATGTTAGATGAAAACCCTGTTGGTTTGGTCGGTTTATGACCAGTTATTATTCTGTTTTGCATACATATTTAAAAAGTGTATTATTTTGCTACGATGAAATTCCAGAGCTAAAATATGGAGATTTTGGTATCTGGACTTTTCTGATTTTCGTGTAAGGAATTGTCATCAGTAAGGGTATAAATAATGAGAGCATAAACTTAAAATTCTATGATTGGATTTTTCCTTAGGTAAATTTGATTAAAGTTAATGAGTTCAATCAAAATATATGTTTCCTTGAACTAATACGGTTAAAGGATCTTTGGTTTGCATGCTAAAAGAATGTTGAAAGATTGTGTGTTTGAGTTGTATCCTCAGCATTAAGAAAATATTATCTTGATATGTTAGTGTTTGATAGTTGAAATCAATACAGTTGTTTTATTAAAGTGAATTGAATTATCGAGATGTGATTTGAGCTATATGTATTTAAGCATGTCCTCAGCTAAGAGAATAAATTTTGTGCACTCATGAGTATGAAGATAAATAGTCGGAATGAAAAAAAATTATTAAGGTAAGAGAGAAGATATTCTTGATATAGTAAAATAAGGAAATTTCGAGGACAAAATTTATTTTAAGGGGGAGAGAAATGTAATACCCCGAAAATTTTTACAGTAAGATATTATTTTTGATATAGTAAGAAAATAAAGTGACAAAAAGGAGAATTTTGAGTTATGACAACATTGGGAAGTATATTATGACATATTAATTCAAGAAAGGATTAAATTGTAAAAGTGAGAAAAGTTTTGTTACCCAATAATAAATACTCAAAATTTGAGGGGTTAAAATGTAAATATGAAAAATTTGAAGGATCAATAGTGTAAATATTTTAAGGGTGGAATAATCTAGAACCTAAGGAAAATGGATGAATTGGGACCAAATTGAATAGATGAAGAATTATGAGGGACCAAATTATAATTTTACTAAATTAATGACTCAATGATGGAATTTTATATCTCAAGGGCAAAATGGTCAATTAGAAGAGAGAGAAATCTAGAAAATAATGATGATGTTGGAGATATTTTAGATTAAATAAATAAATAAATATTAGTTTATTATATTTTGATTTGATTTTTTTTCTTAATGATATTTTATTATTTTATTTAGTGTATATATATATGTGGAAAGAAAGATGGAAGCCATCATCCCACCATTTTTCCATGCATCAACGTGAGAAGAAGAGAGAAAGAAAGAAAGTTTTGCTTTTTTTACAATTTGGTCCTCACACCAAAAATTCACCATTTTCACTTAGAATTCAAAGAAATTTCCATAGCCACCAAGAGAGAAAATTGATAATAAGACTATGGGGAGCTAGAATATCAAGTTAGATTCAAGAAATAGAGGCTAGAGGAGAGAGAAAATTAAGTTAAAGATTGAAATCAATAGAGCAAGGTAAGAACATCAAGATTTCAATATATTTTTGAGTTTGATATTATTGAAAAAGTATGAAATTGATATTAATGTAGGGTTTTATTATATAAGGTTCTATGTTCTTGATATGTTAGTGAAGAAAAATAAGATAAAGTGATGGGAAATACTATAGAGAAAGGGAATAAGGGTGTTATAAATTTAGTAATCAACATTTTGCACTAAAACAGTTTTGGACAGAAACAGTAGGTTAATTTTGAAAAATCATCATAAATCATGGAAAATGAATTATAGGATGAAAAAAATAATAAATTAAATATTATTGAGTCTAGTTTCTCATAGAAGAAACGGTGTAATCAATAGAATTTTAAATTATGCGATATAATAAATTTTGTGAGACAATGTCAGAATGAATTCGGGTTCCCCTGTTCTAACTTTCGAAAATCATTAAAAATTGTAAAAAATTTATTATGAGTTATAATTTATATTATTAGAATCCTTAATAAGTCTATTTTAAAAAGGAACAAATGAGAATATCATCCGGATCCTGTACAAGGAGGTAATTAATTTTTAGTGAAGAAGTGTCAAAACTGTTAGATAGCAGAACAGGGATGACTTTAAAGAATAAAATGTACTTATTGGCTAAATAAAAAATTATGAAAACTTTATGGTACTAATATATGTGATTCTAGTTTCAGATAAAATTTACGGATCTCAATTCGGAGTTCTGTAGCTTAAGATATAATTAATTTAGTGACTATAACTCAAGTGAACAGCTTGTTATGGGTAAACAAGTAAATAGTGGTAATATATATATCAAGGATGTGGAATGGAGTGGAGGAGGAGGAAAAATAATATATGTGAATATTCAGCTAATATGAGTTTATTTTAAAATAGCTAATTTACATGTTTTAGGTTCAGGGACTAAATTGAATAAAAGTAAAATTTTAAGAGTAATTTTGTAAAAATGTCAAAAATGACCAAATTGCATGAAATGAATTGTTTTATCATTTAAATTAATAAATTGAATGAAATATTAATTTAGATCAAGATTGGGGTGGAAATTTGAGAAAAATTACCAAAATGTCCCTGAATTTTGATATTTTGCAATTTAGCCCAATAAGTTAATGTAACTTGAATTATATTCTTAGATGCTTGAAATGTATGTTATTGATGAAACATTGATATATTTGATAAAAAGAAAAAAAATCCCGATTGAATAGAAGGAAAAAAAATCCCGATTGAATAGAAGGAAAATTCGATGGATCTCTAAAAAAGAATTGACGGTAAAAAGGATCTAGACCGGACGGGTGATCCTATCCTGATATAGCCCTCCCGAAGAATATGTGTGAAAAAGATCTAGCCCGAACGGGTGATCTTGATATAGCCCTTCCGAAGAATATGTGGAAAATGGATTTAGCCCAGATGGGTAATCCGAATTAGGGTCTGAATTTAGCGTGGACTGGTAATTCAGATCCAAGCTCATTAGAGTAATTGTCGTTGCAGGGGATTTAGCCTGTACTGGTAATCCCAACAATACTCTATGAGTTTATATTACAAAGGATTTAGCCTGGACTGGTAATCCCGCTGTAAGAAATGAGGTTCGCGGGAGTGTGCTCTCTGAATTGAAAAATGTACGCACATGAATCCGAATTTGACGAACCCGAATTTGTACACTAAAGTGTACCCTTGAAAATCCATCAAAATTCCGAGAAATTCAACGGATAAAAATAGAAAATGATAAGTACATAAAATCATGAAATTAAACTTGAAATACATAGAAATGATAATTATTTGATATACTAAAATATGACATGGAAAATACATATATGTGAAACTTACCTGGTAATTATGCATATTCAAGATTATGAACTGCTACTGGAATAAATATACATTGAACTTATAAAAAAACTATGGTACATGAAATATTGTCATAATGAATTGAATAATTTATATTTAAGAAGAAACAACAAGAAAATGATATGTATCATGACATGTAAATATGAGACTATCTTTGATACGTTAATACAAGGAAAATTATGTGTATTAAGACGAGTAATAAATTTAAGTGAGACATGGCGAGAAAATAAGTTTGTCAATATTAAAGTACGCTAACCAATGTTGTTGCTTGAAGTTTAGGCAAGTGCCAAATTACTGTTGAATGGTAATATGTTTAATTATAAGGTGCATTGGAATGGTAAGTTCTTAGATGAAAATATAATTGAGCTTACGAAATAGTGGAAATGTTTCAGTTATGCAATTTCTTATGAAAAGATTTGTTATGTGATACGCCCGTATGAACCCTGCACCTAATTCGGAAATAAAAAAAATTTAAAATCTATATATATAAATATATATATATATTTTTTAGGATTCTGCGAAAAATTCCCTATGATTCTGATTTAATCCCAATAGGTTCCTAATAAATGTTTTGGGCTTCGAGAGCCCAATAGAGGGATGTTATGATTATTTTCAGAATATGAATAATAAATGATTCAAAATTATTGAAAATGTTCAGTAAACTCCAATAATGCCTTGTGCCCTATTCCGATAACGGATACGGGTAGAGGGTGTTACACTTACAAATTATTTGTTCATGTTTCAGGACATGTTGTGTGAATGAGTATGCCATGAGGGACCATGCTAGAAATGCGCCAGAGAGAATTGGCGAGTTGGAATATTATGCATACAAAGGGTCTCTTAGAAGCATAACTTATAGTTCTCTACGCCAAGAAGAGTTTGTCTTTATCGAACTTATGTGTTGTAATTAGGGGTGAGTAAAATTCGGTTCGAATCGAAAATTTAAAAAAAATTAAATTTTTAATTATTTGAATCGAGTTATTCGAGTTAATCAAATCAACTCAAATTTTCTTTTCAAATTTCGAGTTCGAGTGGAGTTGAATTTTTGAATTCGAATAACTCGAATAATTCAAACAAATCGAATACAAACTATATAATTTTAAATTTTAAATTTATATTCCCCACTCTCTAGCCCAATTCCTTTTACAATACTCATTTCCCCCAAAGCTCAAACCTACCTTATTTCCCCCTTCCCCCCTAAAAGCTCATCTGCCATTTTCCCAATTTCCCCAAAAGTCAAGATTCCATCAATAATTTTCTTCTCCAATTCAAACTTGAAACTCCCAATCCCCAAATACCAAAATCCTTCTTTAAATAAACCCCAAATTAAACCCCAAATCAATTCTTCTCCTATTCTTCTTTAAAAAACCTTAAATTAAACCCTTCATTCTTCTTTTTCTCCATCAATTCATTCAAACCCTCCAAATAAAAATCCCTATAATAATAAATCTAAGAAGAAAATTTTAAAGAAAAATATTTTTTTCAAAAATTACATAAAAATAAACAACACCAAAGTCATTTTTTAAATTTAACTCAAACAAATATATTCGATTCGATTCAAATTCCATTTCACTCGACTTGATTCGTAAAAAATTCAAATTGAGTTAGGATGATCAAGTAGGATAAGAAAACTCAATTAACTCAAAAGTTTTCTATTCGATTTGATTCGATCGAATGCTTACCCCTAGTTGTAATATCTTATATTATTTTTTTAAGATTCTGTTGAATTCTTGGATGTTTTCTTTATTTCTTTGTCCAAAAACGTTTAAATAAATATTAAGGAATATGTTGAAAAGGATTATATGCAGATTGTTTAGAAATTATACTAAGTATTTGTATGTAGTAACATCTGATACCCGGACTCGACGATTCAGGTCGGGTAAAGGGTGTTACAATTTTAGTATAATGCGAGGTTTGGAATATATAAAATGATGAATTGCCTATAGCCTATTTTATTATGTATATAATGTTAAGGGTTTGAATGAATTGTAATAGGTAAATAATTCATAGGTTGTATGGAATTGAAGAAGTGGTAATATGACATTGGTACATTTATGAATAAGGTGTTATAGTTCATAGTTAAGTCATGAGAATTGTGTATTTGGCTGAAAATATGTTATGGGAATGTACATTGGTTGATTTGGTATTTGCAGGTGTGTGTCAAATTAGTACCATTTAGAAACAATATGTCACATCGAGACGTCGAGCATTTGTCGTAGAAACAATATAGTTCATAGTTAAGTCAGTATGTTGCGTCGCAACGAGGAACTCCCAAAGTCATGAAATCAACCCAAAATTTCAAAAACTTTACAATTTAGTCCTAATTCAACCTTAGGTTAGCAATAGAGCTTTCATAAGCTTTTGTAAGACTCGAAAATGACTATATATCAAATGATATACGTGTATTTCTCATAATTAAATGTAAATGGTATAAATTGAATATAAATTATCATAGTTGCTTTGGTAACGAATGTGACATCCTATAACTCGGACTCGACAATCAGGTAAGGTATCAAGGTGTTACAAATAGGCTTAAAAGATTCTAGGCTAAGCACGCTCCAAGGCCTACAAGACAAAGGGCAAACTATAAGGGCGTCAAAGCTTATGCTTCGAGGCGTTGTCTAATGCTTAACTCAAATAAAGGATGATGGAAAGCTTAAGATAATATTTGGGCAGAGTATAGTTAATATTACGCTTATAAATAAAGATGGGCCTCTCCCTTGCCTCTTATCCTGGGTTGTTAATTACTTCTAAGATTATTGCTTTCAATGGTTTATAGGGACCAATACCTAGTTAGCTAGGCGCATGTCATTAGTCTATCATAATTATGCCTTCAACCTCTTTTTTGTTCTTGTCATTTGAGCTTTGTTACGAGCCGTTGTAGGTGTTTAATAGTTATGAGTCATCCAATTGTCTCATGCCATTTTTCGGTTTACCAAAGCTTGGGCCTTGAAATTTGTTAATTATCTTATGCTTGAAGCCTAGACTCTTGGTAGGTATAACATATATCTAAGTTTCTTTTAGGAAAAAGAGCATATATTAATAGAAGAGAAAAAAAACAAAAGAAATTAACCAACAAGGAGAGGACCATTACAACTCGAACCAACAAGTTCACCCCATACACCAGAGTCCTATTATCCCCTATCCTTATTAGAGAAATCAACAAAATTACTAGGAAGCAAAACATATAATGAAAGAATGGTAGGAACATCTTATTCAGTAAGGTTTGCATATAATAAGATCACTCAAGAAATAGAATAAGTCGCCTCATAGCACCCTCGACATGTCCAATAGAAGGACAAAGACTGAAAAGATTATTTTAACATCAAACAATCGTAAACCAACAATCCAAACTCAAAATCATTGACATAAGAAACAAGTAAGACTTCAAACATAAACAATACATGAATATATGATTACGTGATTATATCAAAACGTATATAATACCTTTCAAATTCAATTCTATTCCCTAATAATGTATTTTAATATCTAAAAGTAAATGGACTGAATCACATATAAAAGAAGTAAATGACTTTGATATCAAATTTTAGTCACACACCAGTTTGAATTCAACCTCTTGTCAAAAAAGAAAGAAAAAATCTAAAAGTGAGGATGGTGAAAGGTGGGAACCATTTTAAAGGAGTAGCTAAGACCTAACCTTACCTTTGTTTTGGCGCCAATTTTGCGAGAAAGATCAAAAAAAGCATAGCCACCCCCCCGTGAATTACAATTACAATCATCATCACCAAAATTAATTAATACAAAAAGTCAAAGGGCTCTTAGGTTGGCAAAAACCATGCAATCATAATGTTGGATGAAAGCTTTTTTGTAGCCAAAGATTTGGACACATAAGAATCAAACTTCAAAAGGTCAACGACTGCCATTAGCAAGATGCTCTTTCGAAATAATTTGCTACCCACACGCATCCCTTTGTAATTATTAATCCGTGGTTCCCAATTCTTTTCTATTTTAATTAATTTCCCAACCCCACTATAACTTGTTTTTCAAGTTTTCTTACACTTGGCAAATGCTATTTTATTATAATCAATTCAATGTTTAAAATAAGATTGTTTAATCCACTAGGCCTCCAAATCTACTAGATTAATACTCGGCTTTAATCCGGATTAAACCTAAATTCTTACATGCTTTTGGGCTAATGTTAAGATGATGGAACTAATTATTCCTGGATTCTGGATTAATCACTACACTTTTACCATCAATGATTCTTTGAGAGATGGTGAAGCAAATGAAGAGCAACACATGGTGGGGAGCTGAATAATTAATTTACTATGATCATATACTTGGAGTGGGCAACAAAATAATGTAATATACTCCTTTCTTTTTTCTTTCAAATGAAATTTAACATTCGTCTAGTTTAAAAATAAATATTAGATTTAGTGATAAAAAGTTTAATGTTAACTTAATTTTTTCATTTGAAAATTTTAAATTAAAAAAATATATTTTATCGCTCACTTAAACATTTAACTCAATTTAATTCAAATTTTAATACGAACCGTTATGATCAATATTCAAAAGAACTAAAAATAAATAATTAACATAGAAGGCAAGTCAAAAAATAAAAATAGGAGTTTGCATCACCAATGATTTCATGGAATTACCGAAAGAAGAATGATTAGCAATGAGATGGTATATATATATATGTATAATTTTTTGGAGAAAATAAATGAGATGTAGATTGCATTAATAGGGGAGGAAAACATCTTGCAAATCTAAATCAAACATTTGAAAATTTTTAGTTAAAATGGCGTGGCATCAACATCAAATATTAGTTTTTTTTATATATATATAAATTTAGATAGTGCAAATGAACATTCAAAGAAAAGAAGAGAAAGTGCACATCGACTCCTAATTTGAATTTGTTCGATGCTACTTGTAAAGGTAATATCATGAAGTAACTTAGACTTAGGATTTTGAATGTTACATTAAATGTATTTATAAGCTTCTGAGTTTTCATTTCAAATTTTATTTTGCATCCAAATTTCATATTTAAATTTATAAATATTGCAGTTATTAATTTTGTAAAATTTGATTATAGTCATAATTTTAATTCGGTAAATATATTATATTGATTATAGTTATACAAATTTATATATATAAACTATTAAAAAGGACAAATAATTACTATAACCGCTTCATTCAAAAATAATAATTTAAAATTTATCAGGCGATTCGATTTTTGTCATCTCTAACCATATACTTAAATATATATGCATGTAAGATCTTATATACAACTCAACTCTTTTTCTTATACAACAAGATTATTGTTGATTTATTTCATTCCTATATAAATATGCATGCATATGAATAAAAAAGATGTAAATTGCTCAATTTTGTTTCTTCTAGAGCAAGAAAACATGTTGTTATAGCCGACTTTTCCTATTATTTTATAAAACTTATTTGGTAGTAGATTTTTAGATACCATAAATAAGATTAAGAATTGACAAGTGTCTAATAAAAGTATAATAAGATATGTAAAAATATATATAAAAAAGTACATATTAATTTTTTAAAATTACTTATAAAATTAAAAAATATATATTATTAATGTACAAAATACTCACCTTAATTTTATTTTTTGTGCACTATTTAATTTTGTTCAAATTAAATCCACAATTTATAACTTTTTTTATTGGGAAACTATTATTCCAACTCTATTTTTTTTTGTGGTGAAAATAAAACAAATTACATCATATTATAATTCTCAAAAGCACCACTTGCTTTGTCTTGTTCTAGAGCCTCTAAAATTGCATCAGAAGCATTATCAAAGATTTGTAGACTTGATTGCCACTCTAAACTTAGCTTAGCCAATTGATCTGTAACTGTGTTATCTTTTCTAGGTATACACCTAATCTACCACTGTCCTTCAGACCTCATAAACCATTGAACCCTTCTAAGCACAATGATACCTAAGTCCTCTAACCCATTATCAATCAAAGCTTTAAACACAATCGAATTATTTGTTTAAATCGTGGCCTATTTGTATCCCTTTCTGTGTAGAATGAATAATCCATCTAGAATACCCTAGAGTTCAACCTCAAAAGGTGTGCATTTACCCAGATATCGATTGAACCCCAGAATCCAATTTCTAGATTAATCGCGTAGAACTCCACCAATTGATGCATTCCCTATGAATCTAGCCACTGGGCCATCAGTGAATAAATGAACCCACGTTCCATCAAAAGTCGCTCGGCCATCATGATTATGAATGTTATTCTGATATCTACTATGACTTAGCTCATTCTGCTAAGCCCAACTAAGAGAAGCTTTTACAATATAGCTTGTCGACCAAGTAACATTCTAGAAAATGAAAAGATTTCTATTCTTCCGGAGACACCAAGTGATTAATCCAAACAAGAACGACCAAGTAATGCCCTGTTCCTACACCTTCATGTTACAACAAAGGTTAGAAGAAAGCCATACCTGAAAGATCTCATAAAAGAAGCTATGTTGCTGATCAATTGGCACCACATGCATCCACACATCCTTTATTGCTGGACAATCCCAAAGCATATGTATGATATCATTTCTTTCGTGTTCACATATAGAGCAAGAGCTACTACGTGCGATTCCTTTTCGACTGAGTTCCCAGTTAGTTAGAAGTCTTTTTTTGGAAGCTAACTAAAGGAAGAATCTAACTCTTTTTGCAGTCTCTGATATTTCTAGGTTCTCTTCCAATAATCATCCTTCAAACTCCATGATGCCTCTTTTAAAGACCAGAAAGCACTACGCATAGAAAAAGAGTTTGTAGCTAATCGAGCCCAAATAACCCTATCTGAACCCAATGCAGGGTGTGGAGGAGGAATACTCATTATTCGTTTAATCATTTCATCAAACAGCCAGATATGAAATAGATCTAGATTCCAAGACCCTTCGGGCGTAACCAAATCCCTAAGGGTGTAACACCCAAAACACAGCCTAAACATTAGGGTCGAATCTGGTGATGTCACATTGTAACACCTCTTACCCGTATTCAACGCCGGAATAGGGTACGAGGAATTACCAGAATAAATACACTTATAGACATATTAAACCGAGTTATAAAATTTCATCCAAATTAAAAACTTTCAAATTATTATCTTCGAGTCGCTAATTAGGGTATACGAGGCCCAATACATACCCATTCATATGCTCAATATATTCGTTAAATCAATCCAATATTGAAGAATCCACTTTATGTCAAAATCAATATTAATAACAATCATAAATCTTTTCATGTTAATTTCATATATCACTTACCGAACTTCGAATGTTAATTTACAAATATGTAATTCACTAACACATTCTGGTATACACAATGTTTAATTGATGAAATCATTTAATTGAGCTAAATTTCATGTTCATTCCAAATTTTCTTCTAAATCCATAAATGCTTCCACTTACTATTTACCTAATCAATTTCTCGAACCAAGCTATCACACAACAATAATACATCACCTGTGCTTCATGAATTCAATATTCAATTCTTATCACCATCAAATCCATGTCATTCGAATACTTAAAGTTTATTCAAGCATATATTATTACGTTTCATATACCAAGCATATGTCAAAATTACGAATAAGCAATCAATTCATTTTTCATTTATTTGACTAGCAAATTAACCTCAAAATTTATAACATTCCATTACTTAAGATATGCCATAAAACACTCCTTTAACATAAGCTAGCATCATGGCCGAATTTTCATTATGCTATTTATTACTCTTTTTCTGAATCACATAACAAATATTACAAATATGTATATATTTGAATACTATAATTATGCATCAACTTACCAACATGATTTAATTCATGAGTCACTCATGACATCACTTCATGCCAAATATACCACACACATATGCTATGAAACTTTATTTTCTCTCATGAGCTTACCATGACCAGTAATGCACCAATATAAACATCACTCCTATTTCAACGTTTATCGATTATAATCAGGCATATAACCAATTATACACAATTCATTCATATACTTTATTTTTCTCCTCCTCCTCTCCATCCCACATCCTTTATGTATATAACATGCTCAAATAGCATTATACATAATTTCACTATTCACTTATATTTAAATTCAAAGCTATCTATTTAAATCAGAGTCACTAAATCATTTTTATCCAGAGCTACAGAGCTCCAAATTAAGATCCGTTAATTTTTCCCGAAACTAGACTCACATATCTTCTTACCATAAAATTTTCAAAATTTTTTACTTGCCTAATTAGTACAGCTTATTCTTTAAAGTCACCCCTGTTTCACTGCTCAACATCTCTGACCTCTCTTCACTAAAAATGAATTATCTCATTGTACAGAATTTGGATTATATTTCTGTTTGTTTCCTTTCAAAATAGACTCATTAAGGATTCTAAGCATATAAATTATAACTCATAATTATTTTTGTATAATTTTTAATTATTTTCCAAATTTAGAATAGGGGATTCCGAAATCAATCTAACCCTGCCCCACTAAAATTCAAATATCTCAAAATATATAACTCTTTTGCTTGCTCTGTTTCTTTTATGTAAAAATAGACTCATTAAGCTTTCATTTCATATCTTATTCACTCTCTAATTCAATTTTCACCATTTTTGGTTATTTTTCAAAGTCACACAACTGTTGCTGTCTAAACTGTTTTGTTGTAAAATGTATTCTTTCATAATTTCAGTTTTTCACTATCTCAATTCCATTGAATTTTTTTTCAAATCTCATTCCAATAGTTCATTTCAATTCATATACAATTCATTCAATTTATCACTATATTCAAAGCAATCCAATTTCTCATTTCCAATTTCAAGTCAATCTTCAATTCAATTCCACATATATATTCATCACTCAATTACACTTAGTCAATTTCCCGATAAACACTTCGGAATAATAACAAATACACGGGGGAATCAACCCATAGCAACCACCTTATAATAAATTATACACAGTTCACATAGTAGCCTGCACATAGTACTACACATGTGACCATTTTCATCCGATACACGTAGTAGCTTGCACATAGTACTACACACGTGATCGAAGCTATTCGGTACGCATAATAGCCTGCACATAGTACTACACATGTGACCTATCATTTCGGTACCGTAGTAGCTTGCACATAGTACTACACACGTGACCTAGCAACTTCACTCGTATCTCTTTCATTCCGAAGGTTCAACTGGGAATTTTCACTTTTTCTCACTTTTTTTTACCAATCAATGTCAATTTCTTGTCTTTCTCAATTTATAATAACATATTTAGCTTATATAACATTCAAATTATTCAATCCAGTCCAAAAATAATATTTTGGAAAATTACATTTTTGCCCCTAAAGTTTCACAAAATTACAATTTTGCCCCTAGGTTCGGAAATTAAAATTTATTCCTTTTTATTATGTTTTATAACATACTGAACATTTTTCCCTTCTATAGAAACATCAAATTCTTGCTCTAACATGCACTTATGAACAATAACAATTTTTACTGATTATGCCGTTTCACTTGTTTTCACTAAAAATCGCTTAGCAAAAATTGTTTATCACAATTTCAAGCTTCATATTCTACCATAAAACATCAAAATAAACACATTTCACCTATGGTTATTTTTCCAAATATAAACCCTAGGTTAAATTATTACTAGAATAAGCTAAATTAAGCTACCGGGACTTCAAAAACGTAAAGAATATTAAAAACGGGGCTTGGAGTCACTTACTATGGATATTGGAAGCTTGAAAACCCTAACCATGGCTTCCCCCTTGCTATTTTCGTTCATCATGGAGAAGATGGACAAATTTTTGGCTATTTTGGCCTTTTTAATTCTTTTAATTACTAAATAACCAAAATGCCCCCAACTTAAAAATATCCTATTTCACTTATCTCTTATCCATTTTTGTCCAAAAAGTTAACCAATGGTCTAATTACCATTTAAGGACCTCCATTTTAAAGTTTCATAACAATTGGACACTTCTAACATGTAGAACTTAACTTTTGTACTTTTTTACAATTTAGTCTTTTTAGCTAAATTGAGTGACCAAATGTCGAAATTTTTGAACGAAATTTTTATGAAATCATTCCGTGAAATTGTAGACCATAAAAATATAATAAAAAATAATTTTTTCCTCATCAAATTTGTGGTCCCGAAACCACTGTTCCGACTAGGCCTAAAATCGGGTTGTTACAAAGGGTGTAGTCCAAGCCTAAATTTGTATGAGCGCGATTTTGCGAAATTAAGGGGCCTACACCTGGAACCCAATAATCCTTCCAACAGCGAATACTCGCCCCATTGCCAATTGACCAAGCTAAATTTTCATGAAACAGTGGCCATACCTTAGAAAGGGATCTCTACAGATGCGAACAATGTCTTCTTGTGATAGATTCTGGAAGTTGCTCTTTTAGGCCATACTTTGCTCGAAGGACTTGTATCCATGATCTTTGGAAACTAAGTGAAATCCAATCTTCATAAAGAACAATGTGTTTTGATCAGGCAGATGTCAAAGTCCAAGATCACCTCGTGACCTTGGTTGATAAATGGAATCCCACCCAATTAAAGAAAGCTTCGGTTGACCACCAGAACATCCCCGTATAAACTGCCTCACCATTCGTTTTATCTTTGTGTATACTCCCTTCGGGATAATCATGGACTGCATGAAGTAGCTAAGAATGGAGAGAAGGATGGATTGGACCAAAGTGACCTTTCCTACAATGGACAACTTCCTTGCTTCCCGACTTTGTAATTTGTGTCTCACTTTTTCCACCACAAAGTTTAAGGTACTGTTAGTAACTCTCTCATGGAGAAGGGGCACCCCTCGGTAAGTTCCAAGATTCTAAACTTCCTGAAAACCAAAAAGTTGACTAATCTGAGAACACAGATCATCCTCTGTACCTTTAGAGAAGTAGATATTACTTTTTCTAGCACTGATTTTATGCCCAAAAAATTCACAGAAATGCTTCAAAACAGTGTCTAAATAAGTGAGCTTGCTCCACCTCAGCTTTGCAAAAAATAACCAAATCATTTACAAAGAAAAGATGAGATAGAGCAAGTCTAGATCTTGAGAGGTGAATTGGCTACCGCTTACTAGCATCAATTTCCGAACGAATAATATACCTTAACCACTTCATGCACATAATAAAGAGATAGGGCGAAAGTGGACATCCTTGTCTGATCCCTCTAACTGGCTTGAAATTGTGTGTGGGACCTCCATTCCAGAGAATCTGCATAGCAGAGGATGATATGACAGACATAATAACTCTTCGGAGGAACTCAGGTATACCCACAGCCTGTAAGGAAGCATCAATGAAATCCCAACTCACTCTGTCGTAAGCCTTTTCCAAATCCAGTTCAACAGCCATCCAATTTTTCCTATTTCGTTTCCTCTACATAAAGTGAATGACTTCTTGTGCAATAATAATATCATCAGAGATATTCCTCCCAGCTATAAACCCGACTTGTTCCTGTGAGATGAAATGAGGAAAAACCAATTTAAATCGGTTTGCAATCACTTTCATCACCAATTTGTACAAGACGTAACAAAGACTGATGGGGAAAAATTGAGTAAAGTTCTCAGGACTGTTTATCTTTGGAATTAGGGCAATCAGAGTGTTGTTCAGATTTGGATGACTTTTCTAGCAAAAACCCCTTGAACCCACTCACAAACAACATTACCAATCATATCCCACTGACTCTGGAAAAAAAGAGCGTAAAAATCAACACTTTCGAAGCTTTTAGTGGATCTATATCAAATAAGGCCTTTTTGATCTCTTCATTCGTAAATGATTTCTCCAAGAAGGTAGTATCCAAAGTATTAAGCCATGGAAAAACATTAGATGGGAGACCCCTCATTGGCTCCGACGTTTTGCCATACAATTTCTCAAAGAAACCAACTGCCTCGGCTTTGAAAGTATCCTGATCAAAACTCCACTAGCCATTTTTGAGTTGCAAGGTTGTAATTCGATTAAATTTCCTTCTCTGAATAGTACGACTATGGAAAAATTTTGTGTTGCGATCGTCAAGGTGAAGCTAGACACAACGCGCCTTTTGTCTCTATAGAAACTCCTAATGATTAAGGACATTCTCCAACTCATCACGAATTTCCATCTCTTGTTGAACTAGCTGAATATCGTCAGAAAAATCCATTGCCCTTTGGATATTGGAAAGAGATCTCATCAACTACTTTTTACGAGTACCTACAAATCCATACACATCCAACTGTATTATTTAAGTAGGATAAATTATGCATATATTATTGCTTTTAAATTAAATACTCGATCCGGTACAATAAAGTTGCTGCTTATCATCCGTTTTAAGGAAGAAAATTAATTAATAGTTAGAAAAAGGGAAAAATAAATATAGCTGATAATTTATCCTCACCACATCTTGAAATAGGTGTTAGCTGTCTTTAAGCTGATTCAAACCAACATTTATTTTTGATGTGCTACAACATAAAAGGATATTATTATATCAACAAGTGTACGGACCACCTCAATTTGTGGGCTACCCCATTCCAACCTTCAAAACAAGATTTTAAACCCAATATTTATTTTTATAAAATTTGAGATATACACACCTTTTCATAATAAAATAATATATACTAATTTTAAGTTGCAATATCATTAAAACAACGATGAATTATACGTGAATTTAAATAATGAGAACAAATTCGAAGAAAATCACACATGAATAAAAGCTAATTCCTTCCATTGAAATCATTACAAAAAATAATACTACTCAAAATTCTAATTTTTTAATTTAAATAAAAATAGGATAAATTCTAAAAATATATATGAACTATGATTTAATGTGTAATTTTATTGATTTTGTACAAATTTATACATGAAATTTTGATTTGATCCAATTCTTATAAATTATTAACACAATTATTGATATAACATCATTTTATGTTTATATATTGTCTACATAAATAATTATATTTATCTAATATAATTATAAATTGGTGTATTCATTTGTTTAAATGTGTATGATTAAATCAAAATTAAAGTTTCAAGTATACATTTGAACCACAATTAGAGTTTCATGTGTATAATTGCACCAAATTAAAATTCATATAAACAACTGCATATAAATCAAAGTTCATGTATAATTTAAGATTTATCCTAAGATTATATTATGGCAAAGTTGTCGTTATAAATTTCTATTTGAGATTGGATAAATATTAAATTAAGAGAATATTTCTAATATTAAAATTAAAAATTTGATTGGATAAATTCTAATAAATATTGAAATATACTTTATATTAATTTTGAATTAAATTTTAATTGTAATTTATACTATTATTATATTAAAATTAAAAAATGAACAGATAAAATCCGTGTAAATTGATTAATCGGTAAAAATGGATAAAAACCTAAAAAAAACTTAGATCTTATTTTTTTTTATTTAAATAAAATTTTTATAATAAGATTTCAACTTTTAACCAATTAGATATTTACTAAAGATCATATATTTAACTAAACATATATTTCATCAATATTAAAATTTTAAAAAAGATTAAAGTATTAAAATTATTATTTCACTTTGATGACAGCATGAGAAAAATGAATCCCTTGTTGTTGAAATGTGGATTACTAATATTAGCTTATATCTTAAGGGAAACAAATATTAGAAAATTCATCAATACAAAAGAAAAGAAAAAAAGGAGAAGTTTCCTCAGCAATTATTTGGCAACCCAGAGGCAAATCAAAGCCAAGATATATATCTTTTCATTAAATCTGATAATTTTATATATTTATACTAATCATGCAAATAAATTATTAAACGTATATCACAAACTCAAGATCCTGGGCATGAATAATATATGTGTATTAAGTTAATCATGTTTATTATATATTTGTATGGTGTGCAAAATTTCAAATGTCAACCATTACATATTTTATTATTATGAAATCATCTAACTCTCTTAAAACAAAAAATTTGGACAATTCTTTATTCTGGACAATATCTTTAACATTTTATCATTATTAGTAATTTCATTAAATTGAATACACTTTTTTGCCCGGATGGAATGAGAGGCGTCCATGAAAACGAAGTAGTTTTGACTTCTAGGAACTGAAAAAAATGGTATTAGGAGTCCCTATATTACTATGTAAAGTTCATTTTAGTCCTACTAAAATTTGCTCCGGATTTATCCTTGTAGATTAAAAATTTATTCAAATCGTGACACCATCACAATTTGTTGTTAGGTTACTGATAATTTGGACAAAGGGATAAATATTAAAACTATACATAAACTTTGTTTAAATGAGCAATTTGATACATGAACTTTGATTTGATGCAATCATACACATGAAACTTTGATTATAGTTACACGAAACTTTAATTTTGATTCAATTGTAAACTTTTAAAGAAATAAATATATCGATTTATTTTTATATTTGATAAAGATAATTATTTGTATTTGTAATGTAAAATGGTGCTATATTGATAATTGTGTTGACGATTTGTGAAAACTAAATCAAATCAAAATTTCATGTATAAAATTATATAAAATCAAATTTCATATATGACATTGCACATTTGATAAAAGTTCATTTATAGTTTTAAAATTTACTCTCGTAGACAAAATAAATCATATCCAATTGATTTATCCATGATCCAACCATGTGTATTTTTTTGGGATGGTTAGGTTTTTTATGGGTATAAATCTATTGAATATGATATCTTTGTCTAAATTATTAATAATTTAAAAATAAATTATTTAAATATATAAAAATTAATTTGAAGGAATTTTTAATAGAAGGAATTAAAATAAAATAAAATATTATAGTATAACGACTCTTGGTAGATTAAGGGTGAGTTTGGATAGGCGATGCGTTTATCTGCGATTAGTGTAAAAACAGATGTGCCAGTAAAATTAGATACTGTAACGATACTGTAGTATGAAACAAAATATAAGCTAAACACACCGTACCACATCCAATCGTCCATCTAAACCCACCTTAAAAAAAAAAAAAGAAGAAGAAGGGAGAATCGACATCCCAACCTGAAGCAAGTAAGTAAACACTCAACACGAAAAATAGAGGAACACGAAATTTCGCCACCAAATTACTGCATGTCAAAACTAAATTCATTAGCCACCCACCTAAGTTTGCGCCACGTGGAAAATCAGTCCAAATCATGATTCACTGGACTGGCCCCACGAAAAAGCTAACCCATCTTTTTCAATTACCACATAACATAACATACTAACCACAACAAGATTAAAATGATTTTGCTAAATTACTTTGAAAGGATTTGGCCGAGGTTCTAAATTTAATTTTAAATTTTCTTACAAAACAATAATATTTAGTTAAAAATTAATGAAAAGACATTTGTATGAAATTATATTAAAATTTTAGTTTTTATAATTAACACTAAATTCATCCTTAAATTAATAAAATAATTATGTTTCCATATTTATTATGAATGAATAACAAAATACTGAATCCGGTAGAGGTAAGTCAAAATTACTGTTTCAAATGCATAAAATTTAATTATAATATTAATTTTTTGATAAACGAAAAAGTGAAGTCCCCGTCGTTTCCTTATCTCACCAATTAACGCTTTCAAACAGCATAGACAACAAAAGCTTTGAGTTTTCTTTTTATTATTAGTTTTCATTTCAGTTTTATAGTTTGTTGAAATGGTTTAAGGCTTTAAGGAGAGATTCAAAATCCTACTCTCCGGGGAAAAGAGAGAGATAGGCGTACACTTCAATGGGTCTTTGCACCTCCAAACCCTCCCCAAACCCTTCTGATTCTACAAATGCCTCTATCAATACCCGGAATAACGATATCTACCGCAAGCCTAACTCTGTTTCGGCTTCTCCTTTACCTGATGGAGTAAACTCCAAGGAAGATCAAGGTAAACAAGGAGAAGAAGAAAAAGAAAGCTCCAATCCCAACAATGAAGGCAAGAAATCGCCGTTTTTCCCGTTTTATAGTCCCAGTCCAGCTCACTACTTGTTTTCCAAAAAGTCTCCTGCGAGATCTTCAACCAATTCCACTCCAAAACGGTTTTTCAGGAGGCCATTCCCTCCGCCGTCTCCGGCGAAGCATATTAGGGCAGTGCTTGCGCGGAGGCACGGGTCTGTGAAGCCGAATGAGGCCGCGATCCCGGAAGGAAGCGACGCAGAGGCAGCGGGAGCTACCGGTACCGGACTGGATAAGAGCTTCGGCTTCTCGAAGCACTTCGGGAGCAAATATGAGCTCGGAGACGAAGTAGGAAGAGGCCATTTCGGTTATACTTGTACGGCGAAGTTTAAGAAAGGAGAGCTTAAAGGACAACAAGTTGCCGTTAAAGTTATACCTAAAGCGAAGGTTTCATTTTAATTTTCTTTTTGTTTTTATCTACTTTATTTATTTTAATCTTAGAACTTTTGCCTTTTTGCGCTTATGGATTTGAATTAAAATTCTTTGACAGTGAAAAAAACGAGATCCGACTAGAAGACCCTCAGTTAGATTTTTATACTTACTGGAAATAAGAAAATGAATTTAAATATTGAATTTGCTGATTTTTTTTAACAGAGTAATCATAACTCGGAATTAAAATGTATACTCACGGAGTTATGTTCTACAATTTTATTTCTGTATAATAGCTATTTTGTGCCTTGAATTGATATGTTATGCTTGTTGATTTTTGTGTTTTTGTTTATAGATGACTACTGCAATTGCCATTGAGGATGTTAGAAGGGAGGTAAAAATATTAAGAGCTCTATCTGGACATAGCAATTTAGTACAATTCTATGATGCCTACGAGGACCATGATAATGTCTACATAGTGATGGAGTAAGTACCATACGAAAACATGAACTCGGTTTTGGGTTCAGTGTGTTCAGGATCATTTGGTTTGATGATTTGTGATGGGTTCTAATTAGTTACTATGTATCTTTCAGATTATGTGAAGGAGGGGAGCTCTTGGACAGAATTCTTTCTAGGTATTTCTTTTCTTCTAATAATAGCTACTTCTGATTCTGATTCCAAAATAAGAGTTTGAGGCTGAATGTACTTAGTTTGGATTTGATTACCTATCAAGTGTATTCTTCTAATCATGCAGGGGCGGAAAATACACTGAGGATGATGCAAAAGCTGTGATGATTCAGATACTTAACGTTGTTGCTTTTTGCCATCTCCAGGGTGTTGTGCACCGGGATCTTAAACCTGAGGTGAATATCTTTCCAGTTCTAATAAGGTTTCTGATTTTTTTTTTCTGGGTGGTATTACACTGGTTTTGTGGTCCCATATAAGATTTCTAAGGTTTATGTAAGGCTTTTCCTTGAGGATAACCTTGTGCCAAGTATTCTGGTTAAGCAGTCACCGAAGCCTAGCCACTACTGCTTGTTTTCTTGGTTGTGCTTCATTCTAGCATATTTCATTTTCATCTTCTTAGCAGCAGAGGTTTTAATAGGTATATAATAAAAATTTGCCCATTGCCCACCTGATATTATACTAAATTTAGCTATTTTCTGTGACCAGAATTTCTTGTTTACATCAAAGGATGAAAATTCACAATTGAAGGCTATAGACTTTGGCTTGTCTGATTTTGTGAAACCGGGTTTGTACTCAAATTCGTATTGCTTAAGCCATAGTGCTTTAGTTATTTGATTAATTTCTTCATGTTTTCTTTTTCCTTTTCAATTTCAGATGAAAGGCTTAATGACATTGTTGGTAGTGCATACTATGTAGCACCAGAAGTTCTACATAGGTCTTACAGTACAGAAGCAGATGTCTGGAGTATAGGTGTGATTGCTTATATTCTTTTGTGTGGTAGTCGTCCATTTTGGGCTCGAACAGAGTCTGGGATTTTTGGAGCTGTTCTAAAAGCTGATCCAAGTTTTGATGAAGCACCTTGGCCATCTCTATCTTCTGAGGCTAGGGATTTTGTGAAGCGTTTACTGAATAAGGACCCAAGGAAAAGATTGACTGCAGCCCAAGCTTTGAGTGCGTGGCTCATCTTCTGTCATATTCATTATTTTTACATTCTTGTAATTTTACTCACAATTGCTTGCCACAGGTCATCCCTGGATAAAAAAGTATAACGATGTGAAAGTGCCCTTGGATATACTGATATTCAAACTCGTGAAGGCTTATCTGCGCTCTTCATCTCTTCGGAAGGCTGCTTTAAGGGTGCGTATATGGTGATTAGAGGTGCCCATAGGCTGGGCCGGGGCTCAATTAAAAAAAAAAACTCAGGCCTGCCCACCCAAAAGCTTATATTACTGTTTAAAAATAATAAAATATTAAAAATATAATTTTATATTAATATTTATATTATTAAATTTAATTAAAACTATTTAAAAGTATTTAATTTAAATTCGGGTTGGGTCAGGCCGAGGACAAAAATCCTTATCCAAGCCTGGCTCAGGTTGATAATGTGAACTTTTTCCTCATCCTGCATGGGATTTCTAGCTCTTATACCCTTCTATTGGTAATTTTTGCAGGCCCTGTCTAAAACTTTGACTGTGGATGAGCTGTTTTACTTGAAGGAGCAGTTTGCATTATTGGAACCAAATAAAAATGGCACTATAAGCTTAGAAAATATCAAAGCGGTTGGTTCCTTCCCTGTTCATAATCTTGAAAATTTTTGGCAGTTTTCTTGTGAATAGTATCTAATGCTATCGCTCTGGTCAGGCTCTGATGAAAAATGCAACAGATGCTATGAAGGATGCTCGCATCCCTGAGTTTCTTGCATCGGTAGGTGCTTCATCTTTTTCTGTTTTGTTTGGAAATGCATATAAATTTAAGAGGTGGTATGAATCTCTAATTGTGTACGGTTTCCTTTTGTGGTAGCTAAATGCACTTCAATACAGACGGATGGACTTTGATGAGTTCTGTGCAGCTGCATTAACTGTTCATCAGCTGGAGGCTCTTGATCGGTGGGAACAACATGCACGTTGTGCTTACGAAATCTTTGAGAAGGAAGGAAACAGACCTATTGTCATTGAAGAGCTAGCTTCGGTATGTTGATCTCCCCTGCAAAGTTTTTGCATCTATGCCTCATTCGGATGATTATTTAATTCCTTTGAGTAGGCTGACAGGTATGGACAACTTACTAAGTCATATGCATGACAATTATGTTTTGAACCTTTGCTAGAATTATAGACTTCAATTTTCACCTATTTGAGAAAATGATTTGCCCTTCGATTTTGTCATTTTATCTTCACATGGACTACTGATTCTTGGACTACACAGGTTACTACAACACCTCACTATTAAGGATATCGAAAGAAGAGAGAGAATGAATAATGTTTGAGATAAAAAATTAACTTTTTTCTTGCTCGTCAGCATCAATTGTAATTAAGAGAGCTGTGCAGTCTATATAAAATTTGTTGCACAATTGTGAAGGTATTGTGTAATAGATGATAGAAAGAGTGATTTAAGGGGCATTTATTTCCCTTTAGTGGGCCTTTAAGTCTCATTTAATTCTCTTTTATTTTTTGTAGATTTCAACTACTATTGATGGTAATGTTTATTATGGTTTATGTTACTTGGGCTCAATGCGTGTATTGGATACATATGTATGTCCGACATGCATATGTTCATTTTTTAGCTTCTCCATGCATTTGGAGGATTTTATACCCATACTTGTGCTCGAAAAGGGTACAACATAAGTACTTCAAGAAAAATGAGGAGCCTAAATTATTGTGGCTTCTTTTTCATGAGATTTTGGGATTTGCTGATATTTGCCGTAAGGCATCCTTTAAAGAGTGCAGTTGATATACTATTTATAGTAATAACGTTATATGAAATGCGGTTGTTGATATCTTTATTCATAACTTAAAATAAATTTAACATTGCAAATACTTAGTTTCTGTGTTATCTTAAGCAGTGAGGTTCCATTTCTTTCTTCTGTTTTGCTTTATTGGGATGTTTGTAAGATCTTGAAGCAACAGAAGCTTAGACTAACCTCTGGCATTTTTACCATTACCTTTCAGGAACTCGGACTGAGCCCATCCGTGCCTGTTCATGCTGTTCTTCATGACTGGATTAGGCACACTGATGGGAAGCTAAGTTTTCTCGGATTTGTCAAATTATTGCACGGTGTATCTAGCTGAACCATCGCAAAAGCTCAATAGAAGCCGTAAAACTTCGTAAGAGCTCTAATGAGCTGGTATGGCTAATAAAAGGATCAGGTGAGGTGTTTGCTAGGCTATAACCTGAATATGATAAAGAGGTAGAGTGAATTTTGCCGTCGCAATCAATGCCCCTACCCCAACCTCTTCGATTATGGCTTATTTCATTTGTCTAGCACAAGCTTATTGAACCCCCCCCCCCCAAAAAACATAATTGAAGCCAATGAACCTCCTGCAAGTGCAACTTAACATTGACCAAGCTTTAGTCATTTTATGTTTTTTTTCCCCACTGTAAAGTTGAAAGAATGTGTTAAATATAAATATAAATATATATATCTAAACAGACTTGATAAATCTGACATATTTCGTCAAGCCCCCGTGAGATCATTGATTGCTGATGTATCATCATCTCCTGTGTTCTATAACGTGTATCAAGTATTCTTGTCCTTAAAATTCTCTACGTGTCTTTAAACCAATCTTGATTGTGTGCTTCCATAGCTGTTCTTCTATGGATTTGAATTTAGATGATTGCCTGATTTGATCCGTTCAATTACTTCACTTTTAAAATTCAATAAAATTATTTGTTCTAGCGTCAGAGGTTAGTAAAACCATAATTTGTTAGTTTGTATTAATATAAAAACTTAAAAAAGAGAGATATGGGCAGATCTTAATCTTGTTGCCGAGTCAAAATATTTTATTGTCGTTGTTACGATTGTACGGACCATAATGCAAAAGCAAGAGCAATACCCAGGGGATAAGGGTAACTAAATGGTCAACTCAGTCAGTATTTTTTATATTTAATCAACTTTTTTTGATCAAATATATATATTAATAAACTTAATCAATATTTTATTATTATAATACTTAACCGGTTGTTTAAGACTTATTTCTAATGTTTTAATTATATATTAATAATATTTTTAAAATAATTAGATTTTATTACACTCGGATGAATGCAATAGGTAACAAATTAAAAAAAAATTATTTGATCTTTCAACTTTATAAAAACAATATTTTAGCTCTGTATTTAATTTTTAATCTCTTTCGACTCTTGAACTTGCGTTCTTTGTTAAATTACCTCAAAATTAATGAAAAAATTAACATTTTTTTAACTTTGTTGATATGACATATGCGCGGATTGCCACTAGATAATACACTAGAATTTAATTAACTTTTTAAAATGTATGAAATCAATCTAGGTATGTGATTTAGTTGTATCACACTATATAGTTGATTCATAGTAAATTAGTTACCTAAAATACTGATATTCTATATTAGTTAAGATAGATGATTCTTAGGAAATTAATTACCTAAAATACTGATATTCTATATAGTTAAGATTTTGCATGTCCTAATTTATAGAAGCCTATCAAGGTTATATGTAGAGGATCTTATGTGTATATATAGGGATTTATCTTCACAAAAATAGCAAATGAAGCATTTTTCACAATTCTAACAAAACTTCATGATATCCAAGCTGGAGGTTCATAAACCTTAGCCTTCCTCTCATTTTTCTTGAAATCATCTCTTCATGACGGAATTTGAACAAACATCCAAGGATTCATCTACATTTGATCCCTCTCTCAATACTCCCGCAACCTTTCGGCCAACTTCTATTACCACTTATAAACTAAATGGCCACAACTACCTTCAATGGCCTCAATCAATGATGATGTTCATAAGCGGACAGAGCAAAGATGAATATCTTACTAGCGTTATCCCAAAACCAAATTCAAACAATGCTATTTTTTTGAAACATCTCAACCTAGTAATTCTGCTCCATTTAGTAAAGAACAATTAGAACTTCTCCAGCAACTCATACAAAAGGCAAATAACCCTATACAAAGCTCCAATAATTTTGTACTACATGCAACCAAGTCATCTTCCTCGTCTTGGATTATAGACTCAGGTGCATCCAATCACATGACAGGTGACAGATCACTTCTCGCAACTTATTCATCTTGTAACAACTTTCAAACAATGTGTATTGCCAATGATACACACACCAAAGTGGTTGGAACAAGAACCATTTGTATCTCCAATACCCTCATTCTCAAATCAGTTTTCTTTGTGCCTGAACTTGACTGTAATCTCATATCTGTTAGTAAACTAAACGTGACCTAAAACTAAATTCCTTTCTAAATCTTGTATTTTCCAAGACTTGAGCTCGGGGAGGACAATTGGCAATGTTGATTTTCATTTGAGCCTCTATGTTCTAGATGTCAACACTCCTTCAATCCATTGTTAGTCATCAAGTATTCATTGAGTTATAGTTTTAAGTTTGATAGTCATTCTAATAAGGAAAGAGAAATTATGATGTGGCACTTTCGTCTAGGTCATCCAACTTTTCTGTATTTAAAATGTTTGTTCCATCCTTATTCATCCATAAAAATCCCAATTTATTTTATTATGAAGTTTGTCAATTGGAAAAGCATACTCGAAACACTTATTCACCACGATCATACAATCCAACTCACCTTTTTTCTCTCATTCATGGTAGAATTTGGGGGCCATTTTGTATTCCTAATATAAGTGGTGCTCGATGGTTTTTATTGTTAGTTAATGATCATACTTGATTGTGTTAGACGTTTCTTATGAAAGAAAAATCTAAAACCAAACACATATTTCAAAATTTTCATGTCATGGTTCAAACCTAGTTGAAATCCAATATTCAAATCCTAATAATTGATAATACCAAAGAATTCTTCAACTCAAACCTTAGTCCTCATCTCTAATCTCATGGTGTTGTTCACCAAAGTACTTGTGTTGACGTACCACAAAAAAATGGTGTCATTGAACGTAAAAATCATCATGTTCTTGAGGTTTCCAGATCTTTACTTTTTCAAGCCAATGTTCCTAAAAAATTTTGGGGTGAAGCCATTCTCACGAGAACATATCTTATCAACCGTATGCCTTTTCGGGTTTTCAAATTTTACTTGCTTTTGCAAACATTTTAGGTTCAATTTCCTACCTCATGTCTTGTGTCACAAATTCCTTTCAAACTTTTCGGTTGCACTGCTTTTGTTCATGTCCATTCTTAATACCATGGTAAACTTGATGCTTGTGCACTTAAGTGTATCTTTCTTGGATATTTAGCCAATCAAAATGGCTACAAATGTTTCTTTCCCACTACCTGAAAGTTTTATAATACCATGGATGTTACTTTCTTTGAAGAAATTTATTTCTACTCCAATTCTACAATTAGGGGGAGAATAAAACAAAAGAATCACAGAATTGGGATTGGCCATGACTCATTGAATCAAATTCTTAGAATCTTCATCTTTCCTCTATCTTATCTTCTCCCTCTAATACTCCAATTTTGCTTCTCGTTTTAGATTCAAGTTTAGACTTGATCCAACATGTCTCCATAAAATTCCATGCATGATCAATTGGAAACACAAAAATATACACATACTTTTTCATGCCCTTTTTAACTCAAATTCATCCAGTTTCGGTAAAATTCTTGTCGAAAAATATATAATAATTATAAAATAATTAAATTGCACTCAAATTATGAACATGTTGATTTTTAATTAATTTTATACCAAATTTTGATTAATCTTGATTATTTTCGATAGATTCGCACAAAGGGCGAAAAATAGCTCGACAGACACTACTAGAAGCACAAAACCAATAATCAATTTTGAAGCATCAAGGCGAATTTATTTTTCAGCCTAAGGCAGTCCAAATTATGTGGATTAATTCATAATATAATTAATTTAAATTTTAATCTAATTTAATTTGGGTTAAATAAATTATTGTTAATTAATTATGAAAATGGGTCCAGTTGAGTTGAACCGAGAAAACTGATCCAACTGAGCACTGGGCAGCCCAAAATTGTCCCACATGCTGACCCAATCAGCTTGTTTGGTTGATTATTTGGCTTGAAAAATGGCTCTTGAAGACCTTCAATTTGCATTCAAACCCCTCAACTATTCATGCCTCTCAAGATTGGCCCCTACTTAAAAATAGCATGTTTGAAATCTTCAAACATGCCACATGTGTGGCCGGCCATGGGGGGAGTCTTTGACTGCTGATTTTGGCTATTTTTAGCAGCCTTCTCAACCTATAAATACCCCCTTGGCTGCTCACTTCAGACACATCTCAAACCTATTAATTTCTTCACTTCTCTGTCACTTTTTTCTCTTTATTCTCTTCCATTGTTCTTCATTTTCTTCCCCTATTCCTTTGCCGATTTCGCCTCTTAAAAAAGATTCATTCAACCACCATTTGGAGTAGCATTCAAGTGTTCGTGGAAGCCTCGATTCAACAAGAACAAGTAGAGAAGGAGGAGCAGAGCATACTAGTCAAGCCTCGGAAAAACACCGAATTTGCTTCTTGTTCCCTATCTTTTTAATTTTGTTGTTGTTATGATGAATATGTCTATAAATTTTTGTGATGTTGATATGTTTAATTTAATTAATATGGCTTAAATTTAATTCGTGTTAGGTTGATTGCATTTCGTTTACTTGAGTTATTAAAATTGTGTTTGTGTCGTTATAGGCCTCGGTAAGATATTTGATTAAGTAAAACCATGACTAAGTTATTCTTGCATTACAATTATAAGGTGACTAATGAATTAATTATTTAAACGGATTGAAATTGTAATTAATTGACACAATACTTAATCAGTGTATGTTTAATCATCTAAGGTAGCTGAGGGTTAAATTAGCAACGGTATCTAACGATACATTAGCCTTGCATAACTTGCAAGATTATTGTGATTAAACTATTTCAAGGTAGAAATACATTGTTACCTCACGTAATATGTTATGTGCTTATGAGATTGAATTAATTGTTTGAATTGACGTAGAGATATGTACAAGAGATTATTTTAATTTCATAAGTATGTATCTACATTAACACATTTGCTTATTAAAATTTGTTTAATCGGTTGAATTGACATAGAGATATAGTTAAGAGATAAATGGATTTTGGTAGGTAAGTATGTTCATAAGTTAGCAAATTACCAAGTTGCCGTGAATTTATTTGTAACAACATAAACATGAGTTTAATAATTCTAAGTTAAGAAATGTAATTAATCTAGCACAATTATGTCATCTTGATTAAAATCATCTTTTGAAGTCTTACATTGGAACTTTTATTTTATTTTTATTTATTTTACTTAGTTAAAATCCTAGTTTTTAATCACCTCCTCAAATCAAAATATTTTTCTTCACCAAAGTGTTTTTAAAATTGCATTCATAAATAATTCTTTTCACAGTCCCTGTGGGTACGATAACTCGACATTTACTTGTCACTTTATTACTTGTTGTGATTGTGTATACTTGCACATTTCTGTCATTCCATCAATCTCTCATTGTTTATCATAAACATCTTCTACTTCCTGATGATGTTATAAAAGTTTATGGAAGAAGGAAAAATCTTGATTTGCCCGTACCAAATCAACAAGGTCAAGAAACTCTCCTGAGCCAAGTCGAACTTGAAGGAATACAAGATGAGACAGATTCTAATCCTTAGTCAAGTTCAAGTTGTAACCCAAATTTGGATCTTACTATTGTACAGAGAAAAGGTTCAGGTTGTGACCCGAAGTTGATATCGGATCTGGTGCCCTAAGTGTAGTATTTTCATCAATGTACAGTTGTAATTTTTTCGAACAGATTGGTTAATAAAATTTTTGATGAATTACATTAGTACTTTGTATAATATTGTCATGTGGTTTTTGCACTCACAGCAAAATAGAAGAAAATGTTCATTACTGGTTGTTTAATGTTTATACTAATGCTGAGTGGTATTATGTGGTTAGATCGTAATACGGAAAGACAACTTATATTAGTAGATGAACCTAAACATGTTTTTAGTCTAATAAAAAATGAGCACACTGATTGAAAGACTAATATGTCGTCTATCAAGTCCGATTGGGGAGATGCTTTGTCTTGAGCATCGGAGCGGATGACTCTCAGAAGATAGAGACATAGATTTGAGAATAGATTTTTTGTTTTCACTTTAAAAAAAAGAAACCTGTTTCTATTTCTATGTTTTGTTTCAATTCGTTCGAGCCCACACTCGAAACAGTTCATGTTACGAGAATAACGGAGAAGATCATTTAGTTGAAAGCCGGAAACAACAAGGGTCTGCCTATCCAAAAACACAATTGCAAATTCAGTCTAGGGTTTATTGTTATAAATATCACAAACTCGGTCGGTTTTCAAAATTTTTATTTTCCATTGTGTAAGAAAACCATATTTGAACTGGATTTTTTTCCAACAATTGGTATCAAAGTGTCTTGTTGTGCTATGTTTATAGTTCAAATCGAAACCAAAATTCTCTTTCTTCTTCATGTATGATTATATTTGATAATATATGAAATTCTTGTAATTGTATGCATGTTTAGGGGAACGTATGCGAATGAATGTATGATATTATTTTATTATTATATATGATAAAGTATTTTTACCAAAATTGTGATTCCTAGAAAATTAAATGTAATTTATTATTTTCTCAGGCATGTATATTTTAGATCGTGGACTATCACCTCCACGTAGGTTTTATTTTATTATTTATTTAGAATAAAATATGTGAGCCGAAAATGAACATAGGTATTTTGTAATATTTTTCTCAGCGGAACCTAGAGAACCGAGATGTATATAGACCGATCGAGAAGAAGCAAACCCAATCCAGCCAAATAGACATAAAACTAACTGTGGCCTCGACATGTCTGCACTAGGTCTTAGAGTCAACACTAAAAGAAACAATATAAGTGTTGTGTGCTGCAAGTGTAACAGGTCAATTGTAATGTTTGTAATGTTTCAATGGAACACCCAAATTTTCCAATGACTGAACCTAAGATGCTTTTGGGACTAAGTTAGTTCTAAAAAATTAGCATGTAATCAAAGAGGTTAGATAACTTCTCACTAAGTTTTATATTACGACAAATTATGGTTGAGATTAATTGTGCTAATTACTATCTAATGCTAAAGAGGACTAAATTGTAAAATAGGAAAAAAAATACAAAATTTGCAAATTAATAATAAACAATGATTGGTTGAATTCCATGTGGCTAATTAAGTTTTGGATTAGGGATTTAAACCACTTAAAATTCTAAATTGGTTCGATTTTACCTCTTAGTCTCTATTTTACCAACTTAGACAAATTAGTCCAGTTTATCTTTCAACCTCACCAACTAATTCGGGACTACCGAATTTGTGCTAAATAAGATCTCCTCGTAGTCTCACTTATCTAAATTTTCTTTAGGAGGTCAATCTTAAGTTTTGAAGTTTATTTGATTTAGTCCATTTTTTGCATCCCTGAACCTAAAATTAACTAGCCAACATTTTAATCAACCAACCACCTAATATTTAGCTACTCATGGTCATTTTAAAACAAGCAATCATCCAGCATGCAAGCAACATAATCATCAAAGTGAAACACAAGAAAAAGTTGAGAAAAGCTTTGGCCTTTCTTGAAAGAGCTTGAAGTAACAACAATGGCAACAATAGTGGTGAAAATAAACTCAAAAGTTAAGATTTTTATAAGAAAAATTAGAAGAAAACTAAGCTCTATTAGGGCTAAAAATTAAACTAAAAATAAAATAAAGTTTGAAGGACTAAAAAGAAAATCGGATAACTAACTAACTAACTAATTAACAAACTACTGATTTAACTTAACAAAAATTAGAAAAAAGTCTAAATCCTAGGAAAATGAAGAAGACAACTCAAAAAAACTAAGCTAAAAGGATGTTAAAAAATGATAAAGTGAAAAGTCTCCCATCTCTTTAGCCAAAAAGAAGTTTTTCATCTGACTACAACCTGATTTTTGTGACCAAAATACCCCTAAGCGTCTAATTTTGATTGGTATTGAGGTTGGACAAGGACAACCCTTGCAGTCATGTTTTGTCTCTACTCGACACTGGTATTGCGATACCCATGCTTTGATATTGCGATACCCATGTTAGTCTTGCATTGAGGGGTCCTTGGGTATCTCGACATCATGATACCCATCTTCATTTCGGCATTGCCAGAGGTATCACGACTTCCATTCTTCGATATCGTGATACCCCCTCTTGAATGGTATTCTCTTCATGCTCAGGCCATTATCGACTCCCTACAACACTCAATCAACTTGTTAAGTTTCCTATGGTGCATTTAGCCAACTCGAGTCTCAAAATAGCATAAAACTAATAAAAAATGATTTATTAGTGATAAAAATAAAACTTAACAAAACCATATAAAAGACACCTAAATTGCTCAAGAATGAGCTCTTCAAGTATAGTAGAGAGTGTAATTTGACGTATCAAATTACGACAGATCAGAAATCGACAATTGTCTAATAGTAGAAGGTTGCTGGTGGTCCGATGGTGATGATCAACGGCAAGGGGCCGCCAATGGCCGAAGGTTGTCCGACGATGCCAAGAATTCCTTTTTAAATAGAAACCTAATCGAGGAAGTCTATATGGATATACCTTCTAGCTTTGAGACTAAGGATACACAAGTGAAGGTTTGCAAGCTGAGAAAAGCATTACATTGACCTAAACATTCCCCCAGAGCATGGTTTGAAAAATTCACTAAGGTCCTTAAACATGATAGATACTCCTAAGCACATGTAGATTATACTCTATTTGTTAAACACTTAACAGATGGGAGAATCATGGTTTTGATAGTGGACATTGATGACATAGTTCTCATAGGACATCATGAAGGATAAATGAGAAGGCTTAAGATGCAATTGTCCAAGGAATTCTTGAATAAAGACTTAGGTTTTATAAATATTTACTGGGAGTGGAAGTGGCATAAAGTATTTAAGGAATCTCAGTCTCTCAATGCAAGTATGTTCTAGACCTCTTATGTGAGATCGACATGATTGAGTGTAAACATGTTGAAACTCCTATGGACCATAATACCAAACTAATGCCTCGAACTAATGAGTTGGTAGCCAATAAGGGGTGATATCAATGCTTGGTGGGCAAGCTAATTTATCTAACTCATACATGTCCAAATATAGGTTTTGTTGTCTGCATTTTTAGTCAATTTCTCAGCTACCCATCAGTAGATCACTTGGAGGCAGTGAATCGTATCCTAAGATATTTGAAGAATGATTTTGGGAAAGGACTTATGTTTAGAAAAACAACCAATGAAATAGAAGAAGTTTATACTAATGCTGATTCAGAACCTCCTTGTGACAGAAAATCTACATCAAGATATTACTCATTTATTTGGGGAAATCTAGTGACATGGCGTAGTAGAAAACAAGCAATGGTAGCACGTAACCGTGACGAGGCTGAGTTTCATGCATTAGCCTTGGGCATCTGTGAAGGATTTTGGTTACAATATCTGCTGAATGAACTTAAGATTGGAACTTCGGATCCTATCAGGATCATGTGTGACAACTAGTCAGCAATTGCAATTCTAAAATTCCAGTCCATCATGATCAGACTAAGCATGTGGATATTGACAGACAATTCATCAAGAGAAAATTGAAAGAAAAAGAATCTCACCAAACTATGTTCCATCTAGGAAAAAAATTAGCAGATATCTTAACTAAAGCTCTATTTTAGCTCAATCTCATTGGGCTAAGTACTATACTTGGTTTGGAGAACATATATCGCTTAGCTTGAGGGGGAGTGTAGAAAATCAATCTAGGCATGTGATTAGTTGTATCACACTATATACCTGATTCTTAGGAGAATAGTTACCTAAAATAATGATATTCTATACAAGTTAAGATAGCTGATTCTTAGAAGATTAATTACCTAAAATATTGATATTTTATATTAGTTAAGACAACTGATTCTCAAGAAATTAGTTACCTAAAATATTGATATTCTAATTTAGTTAAGATTTTGTATTTTCTAATTTATAGGAGTCTATATATGTAGAGATTTTATGTGTATATACAGGGACTCAGCTTCACACAAATAAAAAAAATGAATCATTTTTCACAATTCTCACAAAACTTCATAAAATTTTAAAAATAAAAAAATAAAATTTTAAAAAATTATAAATCATTAAAGTTATTAAAAAAATAAACAATATATTTTTATATATTTTATAATTTTAAAAAATAATGAAATGCTCACATTGTTGGATTTGGTGCCTTAAGTGTAGTATATTCATTTGTATACTTGTAATTTTTTTTCAAAAAGATTGGTTTGATAAAATTATTCATGCTTTAAATTAATACCCTTTGTATATTGTCATCAATTGTTTTTGCATGCAAAGCAAAATATAAGCAAATATTAACTCATTGGTTGTCTAATGCTTAACTAATACTAAGCGATATTACGTGGTCGAATCGTAATACGAAAAGACAACTTATATTAGTAGATGAACCTAAACATGTCCTTTGTCTAACCAAAAATGAGTAAACCGATTGAAAGACTAATATGTCTTTTATCAAGTCCAATTAGGGAAATTCTTTGTCTTAAGCATCGGAGCAGATGACTCCCAGAAGGTAGAGATATAGATGTGACTAACAGGACTGAAAGTACATTAGATAAGACCTAAGTAGAATAGATCCTGAATCCGTTTATGAATTTATTCACTTGTGAAGTTCATAGTGTGATATACCTTAATCCTGAGTGGATGATGAACTATGTATGAGTGACTCATATTTTTTTATGTAAGTAAAAGCCTAAGTTTAAAAAGATAAGAACCGAAAGCTAGTGTATTGGGTATACGAATTTTGTGGTATGTAGCATCATTCACAATATTGGAATTCATAGCCCAATACATGGTAAATGATATCTTCTCATTGGTATTACATGATAGATGAAAAGTAAACATGGTCACAAGTCATTTGGTTTTGTGATGAATGACTTAATTACTATGTGTTAGTAATTGACTTTTCATGAAGGAAGATGTAATGATTACTATGAGATAAAATAAGATCATATTGGATGATGAATTTATCCTAAAGAGATTAAGGATATCTTATAAGTGTAACGAACTTATGACAAAGTCATTGGACAAGCATTGATCGAGTAGCTTTCGTAATGGTATGTAGTTGGGGAGACCTTAGTCACGATACTATAGTGGAATGACTTCGTGACTAAATGAGTTTATAACTAATAAGCGAAAAGCTGGAACTTAATTATAAATCATTTGACCCCTAACCACATTTGTCCAATCGGTCCCTCTACTAGCTCATTGAAACAAAAAATGAATTGCATGTTGAATCAAATGAACATAAATTGATAGAAATGATCAAGTTAGACAAAAATGTTACATAAGGAACTGAATGTGATTTCTCACTAAGTGTAGAAAAGACCTGAGAATTAATTTAAGGTTTTTGAATTATTAATTAAGTAAATAACCGAAGTTCGAAAATGGAATTAAATTAATTGGTTGTTGTGAATCCATTAAATGTAGAAATTAAATATATTTTCTCATAGATTCTTTTATGGTAAAGTTGCCATATCTTTAACGAAATTAGAATTGGGTTGAGAAAATTATTTAATTAGAAAATTGATTTATTTAAATTTATTTAATAAATAATATTTATTTTGAGAAATAGAAAAACATGTGTTGGGTTGGATTAAATGATAAAGTTCTGAGTTAAAAGTTCAAGAAGCACATATAATTGGACCTGATATAGGAGAGATCCAAAACCCCTTTATAACAAGTATGATGGGTGGCAACCCTAGTAAAATAATTAGGGTTAACTTCCCCTCTCTCTTTTAATTCAACAAGGAGATTATTTTTATTTGTATTCTACTGATTCAACTAGGGTTTCACTTTTTCTCCCTATAAATAAATAACACTGGTAGGGTTAAAAACACAAAAATTTGAGATATTGTTATTCTGCCTAAAAGTAATAATTTATTTCTAAGAATAAATTCTATTTTCTGAGAATAAAAATTCTATCGTGTCATAAGAGAGAGATTTACTTTCTTACTGAAAGTAAGAAAATTATTTCTAATTTTGTGTTTGATTCGAAATTATTCGAGCCCACACTCGAGGTAGTTTGTTGTATGAGAATAGTGAAAAAAGCCATTCGGTTGAAAGTCGAGAACGTCTAGGATTTGTCTCACTCAAAGTAGAGGTACTATTTTGGGAAAATTACTATTTCTATAAATATTACAAATCGACTCAGTTTTTAAAAATTTTATTTTTTTCGTTGTGCAAGAAAACCGTTTTCGAATCAGATTTTTTCTAACAATTGGTATCAAAGCCAGATTGTGCTATGTTTATAGTATAATGTGATACCGAAATTTTCTCTCGTTGTCATGTTTGATTAATTTTTTTGATAAGATGTGACATTCTTATAAGTGTTAGTATGTTTTGGGTTATGTATGTGAATGAATAAATTTTTATTATTTTCTTATTTACATGATAAAGTAATTTTGCCAAAAATTGTAATTCCTAGAAATTTGATTGTAATTATTTTTTAATTTTTTGGGATATGTAATTAGATCGTGGACTATCATCGCCATCTAGGAATTATTTTATTTATGTATTTTAGAACAATTCATGTGAACCGGAAACAAACATAAATATTATGTAACCGAGTTTTTTGACAAATCTCGGAGAACCAATATGCATCTAAGGCTGATCGAGACAACGCAAACCCAAGCTAGCTAACTGAAAAAAGGCCAATAGTGGTCTGATAGAGAAGGCTGGTGGTTGTTTGACAATGGTGATCGATGGTAATGGTCAACGAAAGTGGTCGCTCATGGCCGACGGTGGTCGAGGGCAGCCCGACGGTGGCAACAATGACGATCCATTGACGATGAATTCAGTTGTGAGGTAAATGGAAGTCCATGGCGGCCATAGTAGTTCAATAATAGACCCCTTTGATGTTTTAAAAGTCTTTAGTGGTTTTGGGGGAAACCCCCAGAAATCATGATATTTGGCTTTCAACCAGAAGACCCAAATTATGCTTTGGGGGTAAACATTGTGATTTTATTTTATTTTTACTTTTTCTAAGATGGAATCATGAAAACTTTGGTTTGTTAAATTCATTTAATTTTATGCTTTTCTATGATAGCATGATGATATTGTTGGAAAAACGGGTTTGGAAAATGTAGCGGAAAATAAATTTAGGGAAAAACTAGAGTTTTAAATTTTTTTCCAAAACAAGATCTTGGTTGTGATATCTAAAGTAATAAACACTTAATCAAAATTATACGTTTTTGATTCGTCTAGGATGAGCGCTTTGACCTAGTAGTCTTCTCCACTATCCTTAAGCTCATGTCTACCAAGTGTGGGCTCGCTTTGAATCAGAAAACTTTTCACAAAAATTACCAGTTGGGTAATTTTGTAATTTCTCTAAACTTTTGGGTCAAGTTGTAAATCAGAAAAATATATCTAGAAATTTTCTGGAATAATCTCTTTAGAGAATTTTTCTCTACAACTTTCTCTTGAATTCAAGTGTGTAAATAATGACCTATTGCTCGTTTTATATAGAGAGAGTTTAGAGATTTCAACTATGATTAAACTTAATCACTTCGATTTTCCAAATTAATTTTTCAAAAAAATTCTGTAATCAAATTCTCTAGTTGAACAATTCTTACGAGTACTTAATTTAATTTCACATCGAATAAATTGACTCAATTAAATTATTCTCAAAGTCGTAGAATTTTTATCTGATTCAAATGCAGTTCGATTGAGCTTTTGTTGAGCTAGCGGAGGGACCAATTAGCAGATATAATTAGGCTCTAGTGATTGCAATTATGTCCAGAAGTATAGTTCCGATAATTCGCAATTACTTAATCATAGAGTCCATCTAGAAGAAGTACCGTGATTTAAAACTACTTATTGTATACTTTTTACAAAAGCAATTCATCCAACTGCTTTGTACAATGACCTCGCCATATGTGTGTTACCCTAATATGATATCCTTGATTCCTTTGAGTTAAATCCGTTCACTCAATACAATTCTATTTTATATCATTGTCACCATTATGTTTTCTTAATGATTAATATGATCACTGTCAACAAATTGCTGTGATAAATTGCTCGGTCGAGAATAAGCAACCCGTGGCCACGTTCCATATTTATCAATCCACACAATGCCAATGAGAGGATATCATTAAATCTTTAATTGAGCTATGAATTCCACTATTGCTAGTAAAGCCATGCCATACACAAGTCATGTATCCAACATACTTGCTATGGGTTCGATCATCTTTAGAGCATAAGCCTCCACTTATATCAAAACACATGAGTTGCATACGCATGGTTAGTGACTAACTCAGGATTTAGGTAAATCACACCATGAACGTCACAAGTGAATTAATTCACAAACGGATTTAGAATGAATTCATCTTGGGTCAGTCTAATGTATCATTCTACCAATGAATATATCTATGTCTCTACTCGTGGAATCAACTGCTCCGATAAGCAAGACTAGCTATCTCCCCAATTGGAAATGTAGACGACATAATAATCCTTCTTAGTATTTGAATTAAATTCTCACTTTGATTCTTTTACGGGATTACATACTCATTTAGATTATCTACTGAAGTAAGTTGTCTTTCTCGTAATGTAAACATTCTTTACAGTGCCACTTATCTTTAGTTTGAACTTTAGACAATCAATGAGCTAATATTTGCTTGTCACAATTTCGCTATGCATGCAAAATATAAAAGACATAATAGTAAAATGTCAAATTAAATTTATTTATTCATCGTTCAAATAAATAGAAAAACTTACATCTTTACTACAATATGGGCACATTTCCCAACATATATTTGACTATAAAAGTATGTTCATGCATATATATGATAAGCATGCCATATAGTTTAGGAAAAGAATGCCACATGTACTTTTCATGCATTTATTAATCATTCATGATTGCAACTGGACATTAAAAACCTTACATGTTTTTAAAAGATAGAGTGGAAGAAGGTCTCAAACAAGGCCTACGGCTTCCATTAATGGTCTCTTGTGATGACATGATAATTTAACTACCCAACAATAAGATTGTCTTGTGAATTTCACTGAGGAACTTTCCTACAAGAAAGAAGAATTATCTTGTAATTGTATGATAGTTGGTCGACTATATGGTAAGTCTTATTGTCTCGAAGTTATTCAATTGAGGTGCAAGTATACATAATCGCTGACAAGTAATAAAATAGTGAGTAATAGTTATCGTCTCTACAGGGATAGTTTATGCAAATCAAGTATTGCAAAATTAATACTTGGAAAATTGGTCGGTGGCGAAATAAATTAAAGTGTGATGGATTTATGATTATACTAAAACTAACCTAAGTATGCATAAAATTAAAATAAACACAAAAAAAGCATGCACATTTTAAGAGTAATCACAATGGCATGCATGTGTTAGAATAATTTTCCTTCCTAACATAGAATCATTTAAACAAGGTTAAAAGATGTTACGGAGATTTCGTGGCATATTGATAATTTACTAACCCTGATTTTACGAGTGTATCAGCCTCTCTCAAAGGCCTAAGCTTAGCCTTTTGGTCTCCTTGCATGTTTCTATGTCAAGTTCGACTTCAAGATTACCTTTCCAGGAATCATCTAAGAAATCACTCGTATTAAATATTTAATTTTATCTACCATATGTCTATGTGCAATCAACTTAGTATTTTGATAAGCATAAATTATATTATGTGAGGTAACAATAATATTTTTATACTAAAACAGTTTAAGCACATTAATTTTAGGGTTATGCAAGGTAATAAAGTTCTTTTGATATTATTACTAGTTTGACGTAATTTCATCAGAAAAAGGTCAAACATGCATCATTCATATATTGTTTCAATTAATTAAAATATTGTTCTGATTTAATAATCAATTCAATTGCATCCCTACATTTATAATGCATGAATAACATGTTCATGATTTTATCTGAATGAATAAACAGATCAAATGCATAGAACATCTTTAACAACATTAAATAATCTAAGCTACAAAATTTAAATAATTCTAACACCAACAAAATTAAGCAATCATGATTATATTAAAAGCAAAAAACTCAGTTGCAATCATGTCTCTTGAATTGAACAAAAGCAGAAATGCTAAGCCGGTTCTGGTGGTTCTCAGAGGCACAACTCACTTTGCTCCTCCTGCTTTCTTTTCTTCTTCCCGTGACTACCAAGCTTAGAAGCTCATAATATTTCTGAACGGTGCTACTCTCAAAGCCTCGAAAACACTCTTTGAAGAATGGAAAATGGAAAGTGAAAGAAGAGGGAAAAGAGAGAAGATATGATGAGTGAGTGATGAATGAAATGGAGAGCAAATGCCTTTCTATTTATACTAGTGAAAAGCCCCTTGAGTTTGTGATTTTTATCATGATAATCCCCTTTTTTCTCTCATGCATGGTTTGCTCTTATGTTAATCAAGGAAGGTGGATGACTTTACTAAATTTAGCTAGCTCATGTATGATTTATGGAAAGGAGTTGAACTGTCACATGGGAAAATTTTTGTGGCAGATTTGTTATATTTTACCAAGTTTTTGGTGCCTAAATTAATTATTTTTATGGACGGTTGGATTTCCTAAAACCTAATTGGGCCATTTCCTTTTTAATGGACGGTTTGGGCTTCAAATTTGGCAGTAGACTTGTCCACTTCAGTGAGCCATTTAGGAGTTGGGTCAAATTGAATTTAAAAGTCCAATAGGTTAATTTATAACATCCCATGTTGATCAGCCATTTAGCCACGTCTGCATGGCCTTTGTTGTAGGAATGCTATAACATTGAGCACCAAATAGGTGAGCTTCAAAACTAACTTTTCTTCCATTGCACAAAACAACTTCAAATTGGCAAAAATATGTCAAAGTAGAATGTAAAAAAGTAAGATTACAAATTTATCTTTAATTTTTTCGTACTTTAAAAATTTATAACGAGACTACAAAATTTGCTATCAAAATACTCATAATTTCCCATGTAATGTTTTAACTTTTAATTCAATGAGAAATTTTCAAAGAAATGACTATCACTATAGTATACACAAGAAATATTCTCAAACTGGCTTGGCTGCTGACTTGTCAAATTACCATTGAAACCATTAGTAGTTACGTCCTTAATCATATAAGCCATAAAAGATACCTGGGCTGCTAAAGAAGTAAGTGTGTCCACTCCATGTACTCTTGCCACTTTTTTTCCCGTGGTTGCTCGATTAAATGGCCATTGAAATTGTTGTTAGAAATCCTTTCAGGAATTTCGTAAGCTTCATTGTAAGATTTTAAAAGAAAGGCTCTATTTGTAGAGGCATCCACCATCATTCTAGTATGAGCATTAAAACCAATATAGAAAGTCTCCATTTGAATGCAATAAGGAATGTCACAATAAGGGAACTTTTGTAGTAAATCATTAAACTGCTCCCATGCCTCATATAAAGATTCTTCATCAAATTGCTAAAATGAAGTGATTTATTTCAGAGCTTGGCATTTAGAAAGAGTGGAACGTATTTCATTACGAAACATTCAGTCAACTCTTGTCATGTAGTTACGAAACCGGATGATAGAGAGTTCAACCATGCTCATGTTCTATCTCTTAAAGAGTATGAAAACAATTTCAGTCTGAAGGAGTCCTCAGCCACCCCGGCTAATTTAAATAAGTCACTCACTTCCATGAATGGTCGAAGATGAATATGCGAATCCTCAATAGGCATCCCACTAAATTGATCCAGAGTTTGCAACATTTGGAACATGATTAGTTTTAGTTTGAATTGTGGTGCCTCAATTTCGGGTCTCAGAATACCCAGATTGAGCTTATTGAATAGAGGAACGACATATTGTCGAATAGCGCAATTTTTCATTGGCAACAATGATCAAATTTGAGCATTATAAGCAAATGCTCCTCCTTGAACATGTTGTGGAGGATCCATTATAACCTAAATAGTAACAAAAACTATTAAAGTAAAAACAAATGAAAATTGAACCAAATTGTAAGATAATTAATTTCACAAATAATTGACTAAAATAATAGTCCCAGACAACAGTGCCAAAAAAATTTCTCAAAATTATTAGATTGATGTACAAGTATACACAATCATTGACAAGTAATAAAGTAGTGAGTAATATTTATCGTCTCCACAAGGATTATTTATGCAAGTCAAGTATTGCAAAATTAATACTTGGCAAATTGGTTGGTGGTGAAATGAATTAAACTGTGATAGATTTCTGGTTATACTAAAACTAATCTAAGTATGCTTAAAATTAAAAAAAAACACAAAAAAAATAAGTATGCACATTTTAAGAGTAATCACAATAGCATGCATGTGTTAGAATAATCTTCCTTGCTAACTTAGAATTATTTAAACAAGGTTAAAAAATGTTACGGTGATTTCATGGCATATTGATAATTTACTAACCTTGACGTTACGAGTGCATCAACTTCTCTCTAAGGCCTAAGCTTAACCTTTTGGTCTCCTTGCATATTTCTATGTCAAGTCTAACTTCAAGATTACCTTTCCAAGCACCGTCTAAGAAATCACACTTATTAAATTATTAAGTTTTTCTATCATATGTCTATGTTCAATCAATTTTGTACTTTGATAAGTAGAAATCAGATTATGTGAGGTAATAATAATATTTCTAAACTGAAACAGTTTAATCACATTAATTTTAGGGTTATGCAAGGTAATAAAGTTCTTTCGATATTATTACTAGTTTGACCTAATTTCATCATAAAAAGATCAAACATGCATCATTCATATATTGTTTCAATTAATTACAATATTGTTCTGATTTAATAATCAATTAAATTGCATCCCTATACAAATAACATTTTCATGATTTTATCTAATTAAATAAATAGATCAAATGCACAGAACATCTTTAACAACATTAAATAATATAAGGTATGGAATTTAAATCATTCTAACACCAACAAAATTAAGCAATCATGATTATATTAAAAGTAGAAAACTCAGTTGCAATCATGTTTCTTGAATTGAACAAAAAAAAAAGATTAAAGGGAAAAGAAATGCTAAGCCGTTTTCATTGGTTCTTGAAGGCACAACTCACTTTGCTTCTCCTTCATTCTTTGCTTCTTGTGATGACTGCCAAGCTTAAAAGCTTCTAATATGGCAGAATGGGGCTGCTCTCAAAGCCTTGTAAACACTTTTGGAAGAATGGAAAATGGGAAGTGAAAGAAGATAGAAAAGGGAGAAGAGATGGTGAGTGATGTATGAATGAAATGGAAAGCAAATGTCTCTCTATTTATACTAGTGAGGAGCCAATTGAGTTTTCTTTTTTTAGCATGATAATCCCTATTTTTTCTATCATGCATGGTTGATCGATTATGTTAAGGAAGGAAGGTGGATGACTTTGCTAAATTTAGCTAGTTCATGTTTGATTCATAGGAAGGAGTTGAACGGTCACATGGGAAATTATTGTGCCTGATTTGTGATATTTTAACAAGTCTTGGGTGCCTAAATTAATTATTTTTATGAACGTTTTGGGCTTCAAATTTGGCAGCAAGCTAGTTCACTTCAGTGACCCATTTAGGAGTTGGATCAAATTGAATTTAAGAGTCCAATAAGTTAATTTAGGACGTCTCATGCTGATAAGCCATCAAACCACATCTGCATGGTCTCTATTGCTGGAATGCTACAGCATTGAGCATCGAATAGGTGAGGTTCAAGACTAACTTTTCTTCTATTGCACCAAACTACGTCAAATTGGAACAAAATATGTCAAATTAGCATGTAAATAAGTAAGATTACAATTTTATCTTTAATTTTGTCTTACTTTAAAAATTTATAATGAAACTACAAAATTTGCTATCAAAATATTGAAAATTTGCATGAATTATTATTCAGAAGGTGCATTAACTGTCTATATAATTTTGAGTTATCAAACCCCAAAACTTAATTCATTGCTAATATTAAGTAATGATATATGCTAACTTACAATATATCTCAACGAGTCACTTTTGCAAAAATTCCTTCAAAAGAAATCAATCCTTTTCATAGTTATGTGTTTAGAAAAATTATTCTCAATAATAGAAAATTTTAAAACAAGCAACTTAAGTACATATAACACTCAATTATTTTCAAATTTTAGTATGCTAACAAAAACATGTACTAAAGACCTTCCCTTAACAAATGTATACTTCGTACTTCCCTATAACATCCCTAACCCATATCCATCACTGAAACAAGGTTACAGAGTATTACAAAACTTTACGAATTAAATACGGGCATTTCCCAACCTTTGTTACACATATTAAGAATCAATCATATAACACACATACTGTCCCTTAGATGGACCCTCGAGGCCCAATATTCACCACCTTAGAAGTGAGTCGAGACTAAACCAGATACTCAAGGAATTTTTCCAACAATCTCAAAAATTTTCTTAGAAGCAGGGGACACACGCCCGTGTGGCCCACACGGCCAGGAGACATGCCCGTGTCTTAGGCCGTGTGGGTATTTAATATGAGGCACACGGTCGTGTCCTTACCCGTGTAACTCTCTGATTTGGGTCACACGACCAACCATACGCCCATGTGCTAGGCTGTGTGCAAGGTGCAGGGCTCACACGGCCAAGCCACACGCCTGTGTGCTAGGCCGTGTGTACAAACCTGGGTATTCTGTTTTAAAATTCAAGGTGTAGGGGACACACGGCCAGACTTCACGCCCATTTTCCAGGACGTGTTTCACACACGGCTGAGACACACGCACATGTCTCTGCCCGTGTGGACGAAAGTAAGCCATTTTAAAGCCACTTTTCTCACCCATTTTGACATTAACTTGCACTCAACATTCACATACACGAATATATCCCAACCAAGCAATCAATGCAAGCTAAAACATGTTCTTAACATGACATAAAATCACAAATATTTCATTTACTTATACCTACCTATTTAACTCATTTCATTGATTTATCAAATTCTACTACTAATTACATAAATACAAATATTTAAGATTCACAACAACAATTCAAACTATTTCATTGACAAACCAACCATATACATGTCATATAAATAAAAATTTACAATGCAAAAACTACTACAATAAACTAGATATTATAGCTTGATGTGTTGATCAAATCTTCCTACTACAAGTTAATCTACAAGAACATTAAATAACAAGAGTAAGCTTAATGTAGCTTAGTAAGTTCAATAGGTTAAACATTGATCTTACCGAACTTAATATAATAAAATAAATTAAATTGTAAATAAATCATATATTTTTCCCTGTCAAATACAATATAATCAATAAACACACTTCCTTCAGATCAATATCAATAATAATCTATAAGTTTTTCAATTCAATCACATAAGTCTCTTGCCAACTATGGTCTTACACATGCATTGTCATGGCCCTGCCATGGTCTTACTTTTGTAGTGCTATAACCCAGTTATGGTCTTATCATCAGAATGTCATAGCCTAGCTATGGTCTTACATATTTATCTATACTGCCATGGTCCAACGATGGTCTTACATTCAAGGTGCCATACCCAGTTATGGTCTTTTAATTAAAATGCCATAGCCCAGCTATGGTCTTACATTTAAACATTGCCATGTTCCAACCATGGTCTTATCCGTCAATTCATTCTTTGCCACGGAACGATTGTACTCAATCCTGCGTTCTACTTGTTTTAAACATTCAATTCAATTTTCACACTTTTAAAATAATCTTAATTTCAAAAACAAAATATGAATAAATATATTATACCATTCCTAAATTAACAAATAATCATGAAAGTTTAACCATATGAACTTACCTGGGTTGGATTGTAAAATTGGTAGTAGTTCAGGGACTACTCGGCTAATTTCTTTTTTTCTCGTTGATCTACGAACTCTTGATCTAGAATGTAAAATTTTTCATTCATTAGCATATATTTCAATTTCAGTCTATTTCATAATTTATACCCTTCAAATTTTGAAATTACACAATTACCCTAACTTTTATAATTTTTGTAATTTAGTCCCTTACCAATTAACTCATCAAATGAGCTAATTTTTCTCAATTAACACTTTATCTAAATATTATAACCTATTAAACAACATTTAATAAATAAAATTTAATACCAAACCCTAAGATTTAATCTTTTTCACAATTTGGTCCTAAAGTTATTTTCTATTGAATTTACTTGATAAAATCTTCATATAACAAAATTAAAACTTCAAATCCATGTTAATTCATCATAAAAATTCAACACTCATCAATGGAAACTTTCAAAATTACTCATAGAATAAAAAAAAACTAATGAATTAGATAGTTGGACCTAATTGTAAAAGTCTTAAAAATAAAAAAATTACAAGAAAAGAGAAAGAATTGAACTCACATGATGCAAAAATATGAAAAAACAGCTTAGAGGACCTTCAATGGAATTTTTGGACTGAAAATTAGAAGAAAATAGCCTAGAAAATTTAGAATTCAATTTATTTAAGTTAATTTTACAAAATTTATAATTTTGCCCTTTAATCACATGATTTTTTTTCTTTTCTGCTTATGCCACCTCATGCCTTTATTTTAGGCGTAATTGCTCCTTAAGTCCTTGTTCATTAATTAAGCCATTTAATCACTATTTCTTTAATTAGCAAGTTTTGCACATTTTTCAATTTAGTCCCTTTTAGTTAATTAACTATCAAAAAGTTAAAATTTTCTAATGAAACTTTAATACTACCTTAATGACACTCCGTAAATATTTATAAAAATATTTACAGCTCGATTTATAAAATCGAGGTCTCGATACCTTGTCTTCAAAACCAATTAAGCTAACAAATATTTCTAAAGCATAATTCACTAATTCATAAGCCTTCATAAATTCACAATCAACTCATAAACACTATAGAATAAAATTTACAAGCTCACTGGTTAGATTTAGTGGTCTCAAACCACTGTTTTCGACACCACTAAAACTTGGGTTGTTACAACTCTCCCCCCTTAACCACTGAAAATTTGTTACGTGAGATTAAGTTCGGATACTGTGATCTTATCGATTCTTCTGTTTCCCAACTAGCCTTCTCCGAACCATGACGGTGCCATAATACTTTAACTAATGATACTCATTTATTCCGTTGTTTTTAAACTTATTGAGCCAAAATTCTTACCGGTTCTTCCGAGTATGTCATATCCGGTTGTAGCTCAATTTCACTATGAGGAATTACATGTGATGAATCTGATTTGTACCGTCTCAACATCGATACGTGAAACACGTTATGAATTTTCTCAAGTTCCGGAGGCAAAGCTAATCTATAAGCTACAAGGCCAATTCTTTCAATAACTTCATACGGTCCAATAAATCTTGGACTCAGTTTCCCTTTCCTACTGAATCGTAGTACTTTTTTCCAAGGAGAGACTTTTAAAAACACTCGATCACCAACCGCAAATTCTATATCTCTTCTTTTCAAGTCTGTATATGATTTCTCACAGTCAGAAGTAGCCTTCAAACTATCTTGGATGATTAAAACTTTATCTTCAGTTTCTCGGCTTAAGTCGACTCCCACTAACTTGGATTCACTCAATTTCGACCAATACAATGGTGTCTTACATTTCCTCCCATAAAGAGCTTCAAACGGTGCCATTTTGAGACTGGATTGATAACTGTTGTTATATGAAAATTTCCCAACGGTAAATACTTTTACCAGCTACCACCAAACTCGAGTATACAACACTTAACATATCTTCCAAAATCTGAATTACTCGTTCTGCCTGCCCGTCAGTCTGAAGATGAAATGCTGTGCTAAAATTTAATTTTGTACCCAGGACTTCTTGTAATTTACTCTAAAATCTCGATGTAAACCTCGGATCCTGATCTGAAATAATAGATGTGGGAACCCCATGTAACTTCACAATCTCTGATATATACAATTCCGCTAACTTTTCAATCGAAAAGTCTATTCTGACTGGGATAAAATGTGCCGATTTACTCAATCTATGAAGAATCACCCAGATTGAATCTTTCTTTCTCAGAGCCACAGGTAATCCAGATGCAAAATCCATCGTGACATGCTCCCATTTCCACTCAGGAATCATGACAGGTTGTAACAAACCCGTTGGTATTTGATGTTCTACTTTGAATTGTTGACAAATCAAACAGTTTGCCACAAACTCACAAATCTCTCGTTTCATACCCGGCCATCAATACATTCTTTTCAAATCACAATACATTTTCATACTACACGGATGAATGGAATACATGCTACTATGAGCTTCAAAAAGAATTTCATTTTTCAAATCTGAATTATTCGGAACACAAATTCTATTGCGATAACGCAACATACCATTATCATCAATGGTATACTCTGAACTCAACTTGTCCTGAACCATTTGTCGTTTTAACACTAATTTTAGATCATTATCTTGCAACTCCTGAATTCGTTGAAGGAACATAGGTTTCGTTCTCAATTCTACTAATACAGAACCGTCTTCATTAAGAGACAAATGAGCGTTCATCGCTTGAAGTGCAAACGATGACGACTTTCGACTAAGTGCATTTGCAACCACATTAGCCTTCCCCGGGTGGTAGTCAATAACCATGCATAATCTTTTAGTATCTCTCACCACCGTCTCAGTCTCAAATTCATCTCTTTCTGAGTCATCAAGTATTTCAAACTTTTGTGATCCATAAACACATAACATTTCTCACCGTATAAATAGTGTCTCTAGATTTTCAAAGCAAACATAATTGCAGCCAACTCAAGATCATGTGCAGGAAAATTCTTCTCATGCGGTTTTAACTTCCGAGAAGCATAGGCCACTACTTTTCCCGATTACATCAGTACACAACCCAATCCATTTAAAGACGCATCACTGTAAACAACATACGGTACACCCGATTCTAGCCGAGGTAAGACCGGAGCTTCTGTTAGCATTTTCTTCAATTGATCAAAACTCTGTTAATACTCATCAGACCAAAAAAATTCTACGTTTTTCTGTAGTAATCAAGTCATCGGTGAAGCAATCATCAAAAATTTCTTGAAAAATCGGTGGTAATATCCTGCTAAACCCAGAAAACTTTGCACTTCTATTATATTCTTTGGAGTTTTCCAATTCATCACTGTAGATACTTTACTCGGGTCCACTAGAATCCCTTCGGTTGATACAATATGACCCAGGAATCCGACCTCATGTAGCCAAAATTTATTTTTATTAAACTTTGTATACAATTATTTTCTCTCAAAATCTGTAACATAGTTCTCAAGTGTTGTACATGCTCGGATTCTGTCTTGGAATATATCAGTATATCATCAATAAACACAACCACAAATCTATCCAAATAAGGTTGAAAAATTTCATTCATTAGATCCATAAAAGCAGCAGGAGCATTGATCAAACCAAATGACATTACCAGAAACTCATAGTGACCATCCCAAGTTCTGAAAGCATTTTTCGGCACATTACACTCTTTAACCTTCAACTGATAATACCCAGATCTGAGATCTATCTTCAAAAATACTGCATCACCTTTTAGTTGGTCAAACAAATCGTCAATACGAGGCAAAGGATATTTATTTTTAATTATGACGTTGTGCAACTGCCTATAGTCTATACACAGTCTCAAATAACCACTTTTCTTTTTCATAAATAAGACAGGTTCACCCCAAAGAGACATACTCGGTCTGATGAACCCTTTGTCCAATAACTCTTGCAACTGTGTCTTTAACTCCTTTAACTCAGCTGGTGCCATACGGTATGCTGTTATCCATATTGGTGCTGTTCCCGAAATTACATCAATTAGAAATTCAACTTCACGATCAGGTGGTAAACCCAACAACTACTCAGGAAACACATCAGCAAACTCATTAACAACTGGTAACTGTTCTAAGTTTGATTTAGAATCCCGGGATCAAGATTGTAGGCTAAAAATGCCTCATACCTTTCCGTATTAGTTTTTGAGCTAAAAAAGCTAAAATAATTCTAACAATTTCCTTCAAATTTTCAGGCTCAACAGTAATTATTTCACCTATCTGACATTCAGATCAATCTATTTTTCCTTACAATTTAATATAGCATCATACTTTGTCAACCAATCCATTCCCAAAATAACATCAAATTCCTAAAAAGGTAGCACAATCAAATCAGCAGGGGATTCACAGCCTTTTCCTTTCAATGAACAATTTTGACACACTAAATTAACTATCACACTTTGGCCAAATGGATTAGTGACTTGAATATCATAATTATTAAACTCAGCAGGCATTTTGTTTTTTGTTAGTAATGTAGTGCAACTATAAGAATGCATGAATCTAGGGTCAATCATTGCATACACAATAGCATCAAAAAGATAAAATGTACCAGCTATTACATCTGGAGCCGTAGCTTCCTCCCTCACTCGGATAGCATAAGTACGTGTAGGTGCCCTAGCCTCTGACCGGGAAGCAGAATCTCTCATACCTGAACGAGTAGTCCCAGCGACACTATTTTGGCCCGAATGTTTACTTCTTTGAGAAGTGGCCGTCTATTTCTCTTTCTGCTCTTCTTCCTCTCTTTGTAACTGAGGGCAATCTCGAATAAAATGATTGGTGACCCCACATTTTTAACAAGCTCCTGCCTTGCCTTTACTTCACCGAAGTGATTTTTCCCACAATATTTACATTTGGGCATAGGAACATTTTACATACTACCCACACTAGCCGTAGGTCTAATAGTAATCCCGTAATCTTGTTGAGTTGCCTTATTCTTATTTGATCATTTCGGCATTGGAGTGGCTCGACTAAAATCATCTCTAGTCTTTTTAGCCGGAATTGTTGGAAATGACTTGGAGGAACTTCTCTTGTAAGATTCTTTATTCCTTCTATCTCTTTGTATTTTTCTGTTATATACCTTTTCCAACTTCTGAGCACGATCTGACAAAAGGACAAATTCTCGTATTTCTATGCCCCTAATCATCATTCTGATTTTATCATTCAGTCCTTCCTAAAACTGAATACACATGTCTTCTTTGGTTTGTACAATTTCTTGGGCATATCTACTAAGGTATATAAATTCCTTCTCGTATTCAGCTACCAATCGATTTCCTTGTCGTAAGTCAAGAAATTCCCTCTTCTTTTTAGCCAAATATCTATTGCCAACATATTTCTTTTTAAATTCACTATGGAACAATTCCCAAGTGATTTTCTCTTTCGGCACCACGACCACTATAGCCATCCACCAATTATAAGCTTCTTCTTTTAGTAGTGACACAGCACATCCCAGATAATCCTTGGAAGAACAAGCTAATTCCTCAAAAACTCTTATTGTGTTCTGAAGCTAGTACTCAGCTTTGGTAGGAACATCATCTGACCTACCTCGGAATTCTTCGGTGCCATATTTTCTAAGTTTTTTGATCGGAGTACGTTTGCTGGATTCAATCACCAAAGGAGGTGGAGGTGCTACCAGGGGCACTTCGGACGGTGCAGTAGGGGGAGGATGTTGTTGAGCCTGATTTCTTTCCTGCATAAATTCATTAAACCATTGATTCATAAACCTAAAGAACATATTTTTAAGTTCTTGTTCTTGAACCGGAGAAATTGGGACGTTATTACTTGTCCCGTGCTCAGATGCCTGTACTCTACTATTGACCTCATCATGTTTAGCATGCTCAGATCTATCACACATCTTTACAATCTATAAGAAAAACAAGAGTTAGATCAGATCATACACATCATACTATCACAGATTTATATGGCATGTATTTCTAGACATTTTACACATTACTATCATTCCGAGAATCGACTAAGTCGAAGCTCGGATACAAATAAATGTAACAGCCCTAACCCTTATCTGTCACCAAAATGGGGTTACAGAGCATTGCCAAACTTTATAAATTAACTACAGGCATTTCCCGACCTTTGTTGCACATATTAAAAATCAATCATATAACACTCATATTGTCCCTTTGATGGATCCTCGAGACCCAATATTCACCTTAGAAGTGAATCGGGACTAAATTGGGTACTCAGGGAATTTTTCCCAAAATCTCAAAACTTTTCTTAAAAGTAGGGGACACACGCCCTTGTGGCTAGCTGTGTGGCTCACACGGCTAGGAGACACGCCCGTGTGGCCAGCCGTGTGAGCCGGCCATGTGGCTCACATGGCTAGGAGACACGCCTGTGTCTTAGGCCGTGTGGGCATTTGATATGAGGCACATGGCCGTGTCCCAACCTGTGTCCTTACCCGTGCAACTCTTTAACTTGGGTCACACTGCCAACTACACGCCCATGTGCTAGGTCGTGTGCAAGGTGCAGGGGTCACACGGCTAAGCCACACGCCCGTGTGCTAGGCCGTGTGTACAAACTTGGGTATTCTGTTATAAAATTCAAGGTGTAGGGGACACACGACCAGACTACGCGCCCATTTTCCAGGACGTGTTTCACCCACGGCTGAGACGCACGCCCGTGTCTCTGCCTGTGTGGATGAAAATAAGCCATTTAAGGCCACTTTTCTCACCCATTTTGACATTAACCTGCACTCAACATTCACATACACCAATATATCCTAACCAAGCAATCAATACAAGCTAAAACATGTTCTCAACATGACATAAAATCACAAATATTTCATTTACTTATACCTACCTATTTAAGTCATTTCATTGATTTATCAAATTCTACTACTAATTACATACATACAAATATTTAAGATTCACAACAACAATTCAAACTATTTCACTGGCAAACCAACCCTATACATGCCATATAAACCAAAATTTACAATGTAAAAACTACTACAATAAACTAGATACTCTAGCTTGATGTGTTGATCAAATATTCCAACTACACGTTAATCTACAAGAACATTAAAAAACACGAGTAAGCATAATGTAGCTTAGTAAGTTCAATAGGTTAAGCATTGATCTTACCGAACTTAATATAATAAAATAAAATAAATTGTAAATAAATCATACATTTTTCCCTGTCAAGTAGAACATAATCAATAATCACACTTCCTTCATATCAATATCAATAATAATCTATAAATCTTTCAATTCAATCACAAAAGTCTCTTACCATTTCTTATTTAATTGAAGAACGACTTACAGATATGAGTACATTGTTCTTTTTGTGCCATAGTCCAACTATTGTCTTACACATACATTTCCATGGCCCTACCATGGTTTTAAATTTGTAGTGCCATAACCCAATTATGGTCTAATCATCAGAATGCCATTGCCCAACTATGGTCTTACACATGTATCTATACTGCCATTATCCAACAATGGTCTTACGTTCAAGGTGCCATAACCCAGATATGGTCTTTTCATTAAAATCCCATAGCCCAACTATGGTTTAACATTTAAACATTTCCATGGTCTAACCATGGTCTTATCCATCAATTCATTCTTTGCCACGGAACAATCATACTCAATCCTGCGTTCTACTCATTTTAAACATTCAATTAAATATTCATACTTTTACAATAATCTTAATTTCAAAAACAAAATATGAATAAATATATTATACCATTCCTAAATTAACAAGTAATCATGAAAGTTTAACCATATGAACTTACCTGGGTTGGATTGTAAAATTAGTAGTAGTTTAGAGACTACTCGACTAATTTCCCTTTTTCTCGTTGATCTACGAGCTCTTGATCTAGAATGTAAATTTTTTCATTCATTAGCATATATTTCAATTTTAGTCCACTTCACAATTTATACCCTTCAAATTTTAAAATTACACAATTACCCCAACTTTTACAATTTTTACAATTTAGCCCCTCATTAATTAACTCATCAAATGAGCTAATTTTTCTCAATTAACACTGTATCTAAATATTATAAGCTATTCAAAAGCCTTTAATAAAAAAATTTTAATATCAAACCCTAAGATTTAATCTTTTTTACAATTTAGTCCTAAAATCAATTTCTATTGAAATTACTTGATAAAATCTTCATATAACAAAATTAACACTTCAAATCCATGTTAATTCATCATAAACATCCTGAACACATCAATGGTAACTTTCAAAATTACCCATAGAATAAAAAACTAATTAATTAGATAGTTGGACCTAATTGTAAAAGTCTTAAAACACAAAAATTACAAGAAAAGAGCAAGAATTGATCTCACATGCTGCAAAATATGAAAAACCAGCTTATAGGATCTTCAATGGCATTTTTGGACTGAAAATTAAAAGAAGAATAACCTAGAAAAGTTTAGGATTCAATTTATTTAAGTTAATTTCAAAAAATTTACAAATTTTCCCTTTAATCACATGATTTTTGTTTTCTTTTTTGCTTATGCTGCCTCAAGCCTTTATTTTCGGCATAATTGCTCATTAAGTCCTCCTTTGTTCATTAATTAATCCATTTAATCACTATTTCTTTAATTAGAAAATTTTGTACCTTTTTCAATTTAGTCCTTTTTAGTTAATTAACTATCCAAATGTTAAAATTTTCTAACAAAACTTTAATTCTACCTTAATGAAACTCCAAAAATATTTATAAAAACATTTACAGCTCGATTTATTAAATTATGGTCTCGATACCTCGTTTTTAGAACCAATTAATCTAACAAATATTTCTAAAGCATAATTCACTAGTTCATAAGTCTTTCTAAATTCACAATCGACTCATAAATACTATATGAGAAATTTTACGAGCTCATTTGTCTGATTTAGTGGTCTCGAACCACTGTTTTTGACACCACTAAAAATTAGGCTGTTACATTCCCAATCAAATTTTATTTCCCTTGATGGAACTAAGTAACAGTCCTAATGTTTAATTACCCCTTCATATGTTGAACTAAGTAATTCCTCTCCACTAATGTAGTTAGCACAGAAATCTAAACCAATAGGTCTTTAAAATGGTTGTAATGTGGCTTAGGTTAAGGTAGGAAAAAGAATAGATAATTTTTAGGCTAAAACCTTAGTCTCAGCTTAACTCCAACCTTCCAAATACAACTATCCCAAGCAACACCAACTTACTTTAAGTTTGAGTACACATGATCTCTGTACATCTTTTTTCAACAACGTATTTTTTTAAGCAATCACAGATGCTTTCTTGAGCTTACAACTCAACACTTTATTCTTGAGCATTCCAGTACTTCTCTCTAACCCTTCCAAACTTAATCACAAAGAATATTCTAGATGAACTGAGTCTATGATTAGGGACAAGTTGAGATAAATATTAAAGGAAGGATGGCTAATTAATATAAGATTTAAAAGAAAAATCTGGCCATATAGCTCAAAGTAGGGTTTCAAGGGATAATTATTTACTAAGGTTAGCTTGAAAAGTTCAAACGACCCCTAAAAAATTGTCTAAATCATTTTCAAATTACCATGCCTCCTAAGATTTCATCTCAGGGAATCCACTAAGGTAATTCTAAAGGCTTAAACTTTCATGCATGATTAGTTTTTCTAAGGAAATAAATTCTCATGGTTTTGACTTATACATAATTACTAAGTTTAGCATTTTTGACATAATTAAGATAGCATTAAAAATAATTGAAATAATAAAATTTTATAGATACTAAAGCTAAAATAATTAAGAAAAAATTAAAAACTTGAGCAATTTTTTACTTAAACATAACTTTTTGGAAATATTAATTTTTATAAAAAAATCCCCTAAAAAAATATTTCCAGTCCTCCACTAAAGAGAAACATGTCCTCATTGTTTAAAACACATAATAGAAGGGAAAAATAAAATAAGTGAATGAAAATTATGCACCAGGTAGGATATTAGGAAAGGGATGTGAGTCAAATTTGACTGCTTAAATACCAATCTTTCCTTAACAGATCCAATCTTAGACATGCACATTTCCATTACCACACTTCTCATTTTTTCGGAAATTTAAAAATAAAATGCAAGTTTGCTCAATTTATTCATTATTGCAACTTAATATTTATTGAACTAAAAATGTAAAATAACAGTAGAGAAAAAATGAAATGGATGGCAACTGAAAATAATGACAGAGAAAAGTTAAGAAAAATCCCTCAATTTTATTTGGAATCGTCACTAATTGAAACGGTGTCAAAGGGCCATTTATCATACCAACCATACTTATCTAAGAACTAATCATACTCCTTCCCAGCAAATCTATCCAACATCTGATTAAGGAAAGAAAGCCGAAAATGGTCTTTCCTAGTGGCTTTATTTAACTTCCTGTAATTCATGCAAATCCTCTAACCTATGACTCGAATATCTGAAACAATTCATCTGATACCCTTCTTGTGCCTTTCCAAAACCACAAGTGACTCTTCTTCTTGATTCTTGGTGAACTCAATTAAAATAATGACAAGTAAAGTTGAAGATAGAGCGAAATAATCATATTTGAAATGAGGGGGCAAAATCTTTAGTTCCAATTCAACTAGCTCTTAAATCAACACTTTTGGTTGTGTGTACTTCCGAGGTGATAACTTTAATGATTCGAGTGGAAATTTGTAACACCGGATTCCCAATTAACTTGGAAACTTGAAATAATTGGTGGACTAAAACGAAAGAGACTGCAAGTTGGCAGCTTGAATTAGAAGAAAGGGGAAAGCAAAAAACTAAATTGGACATGTTTGAGAACCAAATCTGGTTCGGTTAGAAAGGAACCAATCGATTTAATTGTGGGGGACATAATGATTGTGAAGCCACAGTTCTCATGAGGTTGGTAATAGCACAAGAAGGGTTATAAATAGCTAGAAATAGCTTCCCAGGGTTGAATTTTCTTCCCAACTTTTCTCCATTTTCTTTTCTTCACCTTCTGTGATAGCCTGAAGAAGGAATAAACATGGAAGGTTCTGTATGGAGAAAACTTAATGAGGGTGGAGATGGAAAACTAGGGAAACGAGCAAGTAGGTAAGGTTTTTAACCCTTTTGTGTATGTAGAATAAAGTTATGGACATCAAAATAATTTTAAGGGTTCTGCATGTTTCTGGAAAAGTGGGTTTAAGCTAAGAATATTGAGTATAACTGATCTACCATAATTTGATATGGAAAATTAGGCTTTCTTGGTATACTTAAAGAGCTTATTCTCAAGCAAAGTAATGTATTTTCGTAATTTTTAGATTTTAAGTTAATAAGTGTAAATATCTCATTTTTAGTCATTTTGTGATACAACTTGGCCAATAGTGCCATCAGGGGCCCTAACGTGAGATTGAGTAGTGTAGGGGCGTGTTGGAGGTTGAAAACAAGCAAAAATGACACTAAAGGAAAGGGAATCACCATATCAAAACCTTGGAATCGCGATACCTCTAACAAACTTGAAGATTGGAGACCATCATTTAGTGGCATCTCGATATCCACCTTCCAAGAAGACTCCCAAGTTTAAAAAAGATCGGGGTATCGTGATATCCTCTTCTTGGGTATCGTGATATTGATAATGTGAGGAGACAATTAGAAAAAATTGTAGTGTTTGTCCACCTAACACACTAATCACACGAGGCCCGTGCAGGGGTAATTTTGGCAACAAAAATTCATTAGCCATCAGCCTAAAACAACCAATTTTGGCTGATGAGGGAGGAGACACACATTAGTTTAGTTTTTAACTTTAGTTTTCTCTATGTTTTTTTAGTTTTTCCACAACTTTTTTAGGGTTTATAGTTTCTCTTCTCCTTTCTTAGTTTTAGAGTTTGTTTTACTGCATTTCCTTCTTATTCTTAGTGTTCTTGTAGTTAGTTAAGTTAGTTATCATTGTAACTTAGGATTATTTGCATCTTTAGTCCTTGTACCTTGGTTGTAAGACATTTTTAGATTTAGTTTAATGTATTTTAGTTTCTTTTACGTTGTAGTTGTTAAAGTTTGTTCCTTTTATGCTTGTTGCTTTAGATTTTCTTGTTGAATGCTTTTCTTTACATGCCTTTTACATTTTCTTGCATAAATATCTCAACTTTTATATTTTTCTTAAGCTTTACTTTAACGACTTCTTTGCTTTTCATTTCTATGGTAGTTAGTTGTATTTTTAGCATGAGTAGCTAAACCTTTAAGGGGGTTGGTTGATGGAGATGTGATGAGCTAATTTTTGGATCAAGGACCAAATTGTAATAAATTGGATTAATTTGAATGAACCTAAAAACTTAAGATTGATGCCCCTAGGGGAACATCTAGACAAGTGAGGCCGAGAGGTAATCTTGTTGTGCACCAATTCGTTAGTCCCGGTTTACCTGATGAGATCGAGAGATAAACTGACCTAATTTGTCTAATTTGGAAAAATTGAGATCGAGAGATAAAATTGAGCCACTTTAGTAATTTAAGCAATTTAAGTCCCTCTTTCGAAAATCGACAAACCACATCGAAGTTAACCACCCACTATTAGTCATTTATTGATTAATTTTGTAGTTTTGTACTCTTTATAATTTGGTCCCTAAAGTAGCGTATTTAATTTCTGTGCAACATTTTCTTGTTATAATTTTTTGTACTATAAAATCATACCAATAGCTGCTTAGACTCTAAAGTGCAAGCTATTTGTTGTCAATCGCCGTCTCCTTTGGGTTTGACATATTGGAATAGTTGTTCCATTGGAACTATAAATGTTACAAATGACACTATCCGCTTGCAGTTAAAGCTTGCGTTTCAAAATATTTTTCCAAAATCATTTGTTTTAATCCGCATGCGTCGGGTGGTCAAAGCTGTCGGCACCATTTTCGGTGAGACGGTGCAAGATTGAAAAATTTTTAGTTGTGTACCTTTACATAAAGATAAGTAGCAAATGTAGGTTTTATAGATACGACTTTGTTTTTATTTGCCTTTATATCATTTTAAATTTTTAATTAATTTACTTAACTCTCTTGTGCCTCTAGGAGGCGTTATATGACTCGGACTGGTAATGGTGTCATACCATTTGAGCTGGAACTGAAACATATCATCACACATTTAAGGAGGGCACAACATCCAAGAGATACCCAACCTCCACAAAGAGATTAGACCATAAAAAATCCACGGGTAGATATTCAACCACCACCAAACCCATCTATGGAGCAACATACTTTGTACGACTACGCGTTGTCCAATCTTGATGTTGTTCGAGGTAGCATTAATTGCTCGTTGATTAATGTTAATAAATTCGAAATCAAACTGACAATGGTCCAAATAATACAATCAAACCTTCAATTTTGAGGGTTAATGAATGAGAATCCGTATTAACATTTTAAGAGATTTCTAACCATTTGTGATGCCTTTAAATACAATGGGATATCCAATGATGCTATCTATCTTCGATTATTCCCTTTCTCTTTTACTGATGATGCATTTATGCGGTTTGATTCACAGCAGGTAGATTCCACCAACACTTGGGATGAGCTAGCGAGCAAATTCTTGGCGAAATACTTTCTCTCGAGTAAGACAATGAAGCTTTGTATGGATATTAAAAATTTTCGGCAATTGGATGGGGAATTACTATATGAGGCGTAGGAGCGCTTTAAACTCATGTTACATAAGTGCCCATATCATGGCTTGCAAGATTGGCTGCAATTTCAAGTTTTTTATAATTGGCTTGATGGAAATTTGCACTCTGGTCTTGACAGAGCGTCTACACGGGCGTTCATGTCAAAGAGTTACATTAAAGCTTTCCAACTCATCGAGCACATGGTAATGAATTCTTACATGTGGTCGGTTAAGTAGTTCACATATAGAGCCAAACAATCGATCGTGAATGCGGTTAATAGCGATGGCAAGTATCAACAAGTTCTCAAAAGGCTCCATCAATTAGAGATGAGTTCAACCACAGCGCAAGTCCAAAATCATCCAATTCTAACTCATTCTAATGCAACACATGATGGTGAAGGCATTATGTTGGGAAATACTAATGAGAGCAGCCAAATGGAGGTTAACTATATGTGGTATAAATGATATAATCCATACTCCAACACCTATAACTAAGGAGGTCCTTCTAATTAAGGAGTCCAAAATCTTAATCCTCCTAGACCCTACATCTTATGAACCTTTATTACCATTTAGGGCACCTCAAGATCCAAAAAAATAACTAGCCTTTAATAGTGACCCTCCGATGTCGATTAGGGTAAGCAAGGTAGAGGAAGGCTTGCATGTGGTGCAAGTAAATGTGCATCAAATTCGTGGTCAATTAGAAAAAATCGTAAAATTATTGCAAAACCATGCACCCTCTAGAATCCCTATTAATATTGAGCCAGACCCAAAGATGGAAGGAAGAAAAACATGCCAAGGCAATTATCCTTAGATCTGAGGTTGTGGGATGAGAGCACCCACGCTTCTAGTTTTGGAGATAAGGTGGGAGAAAAGGAAGGAACTGAAAGTGAGCCCACACAAACTGAACCAAAGGATAGAATCGTTCCAATATAACAACTAAATCCAATCCCCATACCCTTTTCGATTAGACTAGAAAAGAAGAAGAAGCGAGACAATGAGGAGTTTTAGACTTTCTTAAGATATTTAAGGATTCAAATGTAAACCTCCCATTTTTTGAGGTCCTAGAAAAAGTGCTGAAATATGCCAAGTTCCTTGGAAAAGTGATGTCTAGGAGAAAAAAGATTGGAGGAGAAGAGTGATTCACTTTTAATGCTGAATACAACGCTGTAGTATCTAGAAGAGTTCCCCCCAAGCTCAAGGACCCTGATAGCTTCATCGTCCAAATAGAAATAGGATGAGTGAGTTTCAGGAAAGCTTTGTGTGATTTAAGAGCAAGCATTAACCTCATGTTATTGTCAATTTATAAGAGGTTAGGTCTATGGGATCTTAGGGAAATGATGGTGACTTTCCAATTAGCCGACCGATCTTTGGTACGTCCCAAGAAAGTCCTTGAGGACATTTTAGTAAGGTTTAGGCAATTATTTTTCCCGTTGACTTCATCATACTGGATTGCGAGGAGGATCTTGAAATTCCTATCCTTTCAGGGAGAACTTTCTTGGCCACGTCTAGAGCTACCATAAATGTAGGAAAGGGTGAGTTGACCATGGACATTGAGGGAGAGACCAAAATTTTCAAATGCGTAGAGCCCGAGCCTGAGTCTAAGTAGGTGTTGCCATCACAATGTATGAGTAACAGGTGGTTGAGACAAAACCTTTTCTTGCTAACAAATTCATATTTTTTTAGAATGGTGTAATTTTGTAGGTGTTCATTTGACATGCAAGAGGATCTGAAAGTGAACAAGGATGAAGTAGCCAATACAATTCTTAGAAGTCAACAATTGAACATGGAATAAGAGGTGCATCTAGGTGTCGAGGATACCAATGAAGCATCACTACGGGGGTGTAATTGGTCACCCTGAATTCCATTTTTCTTTTGCAGCACGTGGCAATTGAACCAAAAAATTTGTAAATACTTGGATTATTAAGCATGGACTCCACATATTTTCTATATTTAGATTAGGATTTTAATTTATGTTGATTTAATTTTGAACTTGGTAGGTCAGATTTTTGAGAGTTGAGAGAAAATTTGAAAAATTTGTAAGTATTTTGGGGTTTCGTTCAATGAAATTGTGATATCCAAGAGGGCATCGCAATTTCTTAAATATTTTTTATTGGGGGCCAAAAATTTTTCTAGGCATCACGATATCGAACCCCTGGTATCGCGGTACCACGATACTGATGACTGGGTATCACTGTACCTCAGATAGCATGGGAATTGGAAGGGCCCAAAAATAGAGGATGTTGTGATACCCACCCTGGGTATCGCGATACCCATGTCAAGTCAGTTGATACCCTAACCGAGTATCACAATATCCCTTATTTTGGGAGGCTTAAAAAGCCTCCCAACACCCTCATTCCCTTCCTTTTCTTCCCAAAGTTTCAAATTGAAATCCCTAAAAACACTCCCCCTCTCTATTTTCTCTCAATCTCACTTTTAATCTCCTCTATTTTCTTTGAGATTTCATTTTTCCCTCTACTTTGTTTTGGTTCATTTCCTTCTTTTGCAACTTTTATTATCTTATATAGTTTGGAAGGCATAGAGCTTTGTGGAATCCACTGACTTTGCCATCACAACAAATTCAATTTAAGTTTTCTTTTCTTTTATTTTTATTTCTCGTTTCTTAGTTTTTGTTATTTTTGCTTTATTTATTTTTCTTTAGTTAGAATTTCTTGTTATCTTGATAGTTAGATTTATTTATGCTTTTGTTATTTTTAGTTTAGATTGTTCCTTGGTGCTTGTGGCAAGTTGGTTAGTTTAATATTGTTTATTTAAAATTGTGAAAGTTATAAAAGGGCCCCCGAAACAACAAAAATCGGTCTCGATCCTAAACCACCTCAGGTCTATTTTCGGACTTTAATAGCGTTAAATTTTCCCAAAAAAAGGTTGTAGGCTTCTATCAGGCGATTCAAGGATTGTCGTTCATCCCTGAACGTGGTTTTGATCCGGGCTCTTCATTTAACAATGAAATTTGGGCTAATATCTGCTTTCACTAGTGGGAAATTATTTGCATGCTTCCTAAGAAGCCTATTGTAGGCCTATTGTAGTACCCATTAGAGTTTTACTCCAATTTTAAAATTTCTAAATGTGATCGGGTGTATATTAGGTATGCTAGTTTATATATTTCCTCCGAGGCCACTTGCGAATATTATGGCATCCTTTGTTATGAGGAGGACGATCTATCATCCCTCGATTTAACTCATTTTACTAACATAGACATGGACGCGATTTTGAACTACCTTACGGAAGGTTAGAGGCGAGTGGAAGCAGGAAGCTTCATTGGGGTGACCTTTCTCATTTAAAAAAACAATAGTGTTCCCCATTGCAAAAATTTGGATGCAATTTTTATGTACTCGTCTCAGCCCAACACACGACACTAATAACTGTAACATTTTTAAAGCAACCCTATTGTACTCTATTTTATAACGCAAAAAAATTTGTGTAGGTATATGGATAAATGAACAATTGAACTATTGCATTGCAGGTGGAAAGGTGGGTATTTATTTCTCGAATTTGGTCATCGATCTCTATTATAAGGCTGGAGTAGACATCACATCCACCGAGCAGACTCATCGTCCTACTCATAGCAGCATTAGTGATTCCTTGCTCCACCAATTCCAAAAGCTTCATAGGAAGTAGATTCAAGACTGGAATCACCGACATAAAAACACAATGGACGTGTGTCTGAGTAGCAAAAAAAAACTAAGCACTAAGAACAAGACTAAGGATGAGCCTACATACTAGCAACATAAGTTAGGTTGACACGTGCGATACAACACTTGTATGTTAGAGGGAATTGAGCCATTTGTGGATACATTTATGGCAAGTTAGGGAGTAGAGGTCATACAATGGCCTAACAGGTCAAGTGATTCATTTGAGGAAGATGAAGATGAGGAGGAAAAAACTAATCTGCCATAATTCGGTGTAGTAAATTAAACTAGTTGTTGCATTTGTGGAGCTTTAATGCGAGCATTTTAGTTGGAATTTAGTTAAGATTTCTTACATTTATTTAAATTCAATAAAATGTGTTGTTTGTGTCTTTTATTTACCTTAGGGGTCAAACGAGGCCTAAGGGTGAGCTAATATACTTTGTGAGTGTGTAGGAGACCATTATAAGGCGCATTAACTCGATACTCATCGCTAGGTTGCAACATAAAACATGGGATTTCACAACGTAAAGAGTAGAATAAGAAAATTCCAAGACCCCATTTAATGTCGCGACACAGCCTGAGGATGTCGTGACATACCCTTGAAGATAACTTAAAGTTGAGCATACTGCTATCAATGTCGCGACATAGGACATGGTGTGTCATGACATCACCTCTGGACGGGAAATTAATACGAGCCAAGAGTGTTTTTGTCCACACGTTCCAATTTTAAGCTCAAGAATGTCAATTGACCTAGGGTTATGGACGATGACCATTCTAAGTCTATAAATAGGCTCAACAAACACATGTTATAGACACCTTTTTCATATTGTAAAATTTTCTCTTTAGATTTAGCCTTTAGTTTTCTTTTTCTTAGGTTTTAAATTTCTGTTCTTGTTATTTTACTTTTGGGGTGAAATCAGATTCTGAAATTATTCTCAAACTCAGTGAGGATTCTACGCTTAAATTTAATACAATTAGGCTTCTTCTAAACTCTATTCTTGAAATTGTTCTTTATGTTCACTCTTTCGTTCAAGTTTATATTGTTTACTAGATCCAGGAGGAACTGATCCTCCTATGGGGGGATTAGCAAGTGGAGGTATGAATAATTAGCTATTTTGTAGGTATTTCTTAATGCATTAGCTGTTCAGGAGAGGAAGAATATCCTCCTATGGGGGGATTAGCAAGTGGAGGTATGAATAATTAGCTATTTTGTAGGTATTTCTTAATGCATTAGCTGGTCAGGAGAGGAAGAATCTAAAACCCTAGGCCTGACAACCCTAGGAAGTCATCAAGGTGGGAATTAACTAAAATTTTTTATGGCTTATCCGTGAACACCTTAACCCTGAATCGGTCTGGACTACGAGATTGATAGATAAGTATTTTTTGCTGAATTAGTATTCCAGTGAATGCATTGGAAGATCCTGCTAGGTATTAAATAGTTGATTAAACAAGAAAACCCAAGTCGATAGTTTACTAAGATTACCAAAGCGAGCTAATCACCCATGCTCGAATTTGATATATATTTTCTTATTTGATTTCTTATTTTTCATTTATTTAATTTTTTTATGTCCTTGCTTATTATTAGTTTAGTTTATTAAAACCCTTCTTTTAATCTTTCGTGCTATAATTTAATTAAAAAATTATTTAGATCTATTTATGTTTAAGTTAGAATTAATTTAGTGCTTGCCTCCATTGGGTATGATCCTCAGAGTACTTACCTACTCTGTTGTAACTATATTACAACTTGACCCGTATATTAGCGGATACTGCATTTTCACATCTTTTGTGTAGGATTTCTACTCTAGACGTTGGTGTATTCGGAGGCGATCAGAAACCAATGCGTAGAGGAGTGATGAAGGCGAATGATTGCCTCTAGACGTACTAACATCCAGGGTGTGAATACTACACTAAAATAGAGAGTTATGAGGTGGTATCCACAAGTATACGGATCAAGTTGTAATATAGATTTTACATTGAAGTAGGTGAGTACTCCGAGGATCATACCCAAGGGAGGCGAGTACTAAATCAATCTTAACCTAAACAGTTAAAGATCTAATTAATACTTTAAGTTAGTTGTAGTAAGAGAGTAAACTAAGAAATATGTTTAGGGATTGTAAAATAATAAAATAAAATAACATAAAAGGAAATTAAAGTTACGAGAGAGATAAATAAAATAGTAAAGTTTGATTGTGTAAACTAAAATACCCCTACTTCATGTTTTATTCTCATCATCGAGTTGATGTCGCTACACACCAGGACCTATGTTGCGACATAGCAACCATTATGCTCCTCTATAGCCGTCATTAGGGGTATGTCGTGACATTGAAGGTAGTTTCTCACTTTCTCTATTCTGCTCTCTATCTTGCAACATTAAATCTCCTATGTTGTGACATAACGTCCAGTATTAGCGAAAAATGCCTTCTAATGGTCTCCTTCACACTCACAAAATACGTTAGCTCTCCCTTAGGACTCCTTCAGCCCTTAAGGTCAATAAAAGACTTGATGTGTACATTTTATTGAATATAAGTAAAACTAAAGATACTTAACTAAAACATAATGAAAATGATTATATTCAAGCTTCTGAAATGTGAAAACTAGTTTAATCTGCTACGCCAAATTACGGTAGATCAAACTCCCCCACACTTAAGTCATTGCTTGTCCTCAAGCAACATAAACAAAGATGACAAATAAAAGTGACGACCCTTAAGCAAGTATGATAAAAGCATTGACTTCAGAGCATATGACTTAGGCATTTCATGCTTATTAACAATTTCAACATGATGAGTAGTTGACTTACCACTTTTGATTACAAACATCTAAGTTCAGTATGTTACAGAATATACAAGTATTAAGTTTCTCACCTATAGGAATCCATTAACAAATCATACAAGTAATTTGAGTATCCGAGCAGAATACCAATAGTTGTTTATGCATATGTTCAGTATGATGTCCATTCATGTATGATGATACTTATGTCACATAGGGCTTTTCGACTTGTAACGTTCTGAGGCTTAGGACAAGTATGGAATTAAAAAGCAGTAAGCATCAAAAGGTTACAAACACGAAAGTAGTTTGGCACATTGTATTAATCCTTATTCTTCTCCCCTTAGTGACCCTTACCCACTCACCAACTTATTTCTCATTCTCTTACCTTCCTTGTCTCTCAATCTGTAGGAAATCATAGCATGACATAGTAACTATGGCTAGCCCTACGAGTTTTTGTGCACTAATGAACGAGTTTTTCTTTCTTTTGTGACCTTGTAACTTTTCTCTTTTTCAATACATCTCACTCATGAATGCTTTTTTCGCTGGTTAAAGACTTTTTCTACTGGCACTAAATCCCTTTTTGGGTTTTTCTTTTTGTTTCAAACATTAGGAAAACTTATAGTTCCTATATCACACAAATCTTTCCTATTTCACTCTAATTTTGCAAACTTTTTCGTGATGTATCTACTTAACCCTCAATACGTATGGCTAGACATCTTAATTTTGCGGTACAGGACCAAAGAAAAAGGGTATATACAAATTAACATTTTCAGACTTGGGGTTTGTAATGTGGTTCATCAAGAAGTATCAAAAAGACTTAAAATTGGTACTAAAGGTAGAGTAAAATAGGATAGCTTTTTGGCACTAGTTGTGTTCCAAACAATGCCTTAGGTCAGCCCTAACTATCTTATCATGCACAGATTTAATCAACTAACATATAGAACTTTAGTAGTCTAATAATAAAAACTTTAAAACCTCCTATTGTCATGTCAAACTTATTTATAAACATAAGCAACCTATGTACATGCTCCTAAACAATCATTTGTATTTCTACAAACTCAATCACAACAAAAGACAATGAAAAATCAACAAAAAATTAAAACTTTAAAACTTTAAAAACAACCTAAGTTACCCCCACACTTTAGTTGACACATTGTTCTCAATGTGTAGCCCATTAAAAGATAAAGAAAGAAGTTACTCGATTGATCATGACCGCTCTAACTCCTATTGGTGGGTGCTTCTTTCTTTGATCATGTAAAGCTCAAATTGTTTGTCTTCTTCGTGTTGGGTTCCTGAAGTAGGTGAGTACTCTGAGGATCGTACCCAAGGGAGGTGAGTACTAAATCAATCTGAACCTAAAGAATTAAAGATCTAATTAATACTTTAAGTTAGATGTAGTACGAGTGCAAACTGAGAAATATGTTTAGGACTTGTAAAATAATAAAATAAAATAACATAAAGAGAAATTAAAGTTGCGAGAGATAGAGAAAAATAAAGTGAATCCAAATTTGAGGATGGGTGATTAGCTCGTTTCGACAATCTCAATTAACTGTCGTTTTGGGTTCCTCATCAACATACTAGTCATTACCCTAGAAGGATCTTTCGATCTTCCACTAACATAACGAGTCAGCAAGAACTACTTATCTTCCGACATCATAGTTCAGACTAGATGGGGGTAAAGGTGTTCACGAATGGGCAATACCAATTTTGGGTTAATTCTCACCTGATGGCTTCTCAGGTTTGACAGGCCTAGGGTTTGTCTCATGTTCTCATTTTTTCCAAACAATTGATCCGTTGAGCAAACCTAAAAAATAGTTAAAATATCGTGCCTCCACTCGCTAATCCCCCATAGAAGGATTAGTTCCTCATGACTTAAAGAAACAACATAGAAAGAATGGAATAATTAATCATGGGGGAATAAAGTGGAATAAAGAGTTTAAGAAAGCCTGATTGATATTGAATTATACGAATCCACAGAAGACTCGATGTGCACATTTTATTGAATGTAAGTAAAACTAAAGAAACTTAACTTAAACATAACGAAAATGCTTGTATTTAAGCTCCTTAAATCCGAAAACCAGTTTAATCTATTACACCGAATTACAGTAAATCAGCAAATAAACTGATGACGACACGACAAACGGATGCTGATACCATCGATGAAATATTTGTTGGAAAAATCTGGATTGAAAATGATTTTCTTGCACAGCGAAAAATTTAAATTTTGAAAACTAACTCAATTTGTGATATTTATAGCAATAAACTCTAACCAAATTCATACCTGTGTTTTCGGCTTAGCGGACGTTTGTTGTTCCTTGCTTTCCACCAAACGATCTTCTCTGCTATTCTTGTTCCACGAATTGTTTCGAGTGTGGGCTCAAACCAATTGAACCGAAACACAGAACTAGAGAGAGTTTTCTCTCCTTTTTTGGGGTGAAGACGAAAATTCTCTCTTCTTATTAGAAACCGATAGAATTTTTATTCTAGAAGGATATCTTTTAAAAATCTGTAAATAGCTCAATTGGTGTCATCTATTTATAGGTAGAGAAGGAAGAACCCTTTTAGAGTTTTAGAAGTTTATTTCTACTTGAAAAATGATATCCTAGCTCAAATAGGATGCAGAGGGCGGCAACCCTAGTTAATAATACTAGGGTTTTCTCATCCCACCTTATTACAAGATAGGCTTTTTGGGCCTCTCTCACATTAGGCCCAATTAGTAGCATTTTTTGGTTTTTAACCCACACTTAGTAATTTGATCCAACTCATTTCTGTTTTTCTATTTCCCAAAATAAACTTCAATATATATTAAATTATTTTCTCATCCCAATTTTACCCATTGTAAAATTCTGACAATTTAACCCTTGATAAAGTTTTGACAATTTTACCCTGTTAAAATTTTGAGAAAATTCGTTCGATATTTTACAACTCAACATATTCACTATGATTGAATGATTTATTTTCATTTTCAAGCTTTAAAACAGATAAAAAACATAAACTTATTCTTCCAGTCATTTTTAAGTAATCCATATAGAATTGCAAATGGATCATTTCCGTTTCTATTTCCATTTTTGGAAACCTACATTCATTTTCAAATGATTCCATTTCTCTATTTCGAAGAAAACCATAATCATTTTTGAATGTTTCTCATTTCTCTTTTTCTATTCATTCCGTTCATTTCTATTCAAACACGCAATTCATTTCTAGTTTCAAGGAGGTATCGAAGGGATCGATTGGACATATGTAGTTGAGACTCAAATGATTTATAATTAAGTTCTGTCTTTTTGCCTATTAATTATAAACTCATTTAGTCATGAAGTCATTCCACTATAGTATTGTGATTAAGCTTTCCCTAACGACATACTATTACGAAAGCAAAGACTTAGTGTTGTGTTACCCTCATAGGATATCCTTAATCTCTTTGGGATAATATTCGTTCTCCCAATATGATCTTATTTTATCTCATGGTAACAATTACATTTTCTTTCATGAAAAGACAATCACTATCAAATAGTGATAAATTCATCCATCACAAAGACGGACAGCTCGTGGCTACATTTACTTTTCATAAACCATGTAATGCCAACGAGAGGATATCATTTACCCATGTTTTGGGCTACGAATTCCACTATTGGGAATGACGCTACATACTACAGAAGTCATACACCCAATGCACCAACTTTCTGTTCCTTATCTATTTTCTTACATCAAACTATAAGAGTCATGCATACATAGTTCGTCATCCACTCAGGATTTAGGTATGTCACACTATGAATGTAACAAATGAATAAATCCAAAAATGGACTCAAGATCTATTCTACTTGGGTCCTATCTGATGTACTATTAGTCCAATCAGTCACATATATGTCTTTATCTTCTGGGAGTCATCCGCTCCGATGCCCAATATAAGGCATTTCCTCAGTTGGACTTGATAGATGACATATTAGTCTTTTAATTGGTTTGCTCATTTTTTATTAAACTAAGGACATGTTTAGGTTCGTCTATTAATATAAGCTATCTTTCCGTACTATGACCTGACCACGTTATACCGCTTAGTATTATTTAAACATTTAGACAACCAATAAGCAACATTTTCTTCCATTTTACTTTGCGTGCAAAAATCATGTAAGGACAATATATAAAGTATTAATGTAATTTATGAATAATTTTATTAACCAATCTGTTCGAAAAAATTACATGTACTTAGACAAAAATACTATACTTAGGGCAACAGACCTAATAGTATTTACCGTTGCATGTCTGAAAACCGAGGGTGTTGCCATCGGAGAGTAGAGTACACCAATTCATCGAATACGCAGCAAGAGAACCGCTCCCAAGAAAAGAAATAGGTAGATAATTGAGGAAACTGACTTGGAGGACGATACGTCCAATGCTTAGTTACATGTTTTCACATTTCATTTTATTTTTATTTGTGCAACATGTAAACTATTAAACTACACTATCTTTTGGATTTAGTTTTTTCTTTGAGCCCCAAATACCTTTTCCTTTTACCTTAATATCAAAGCATTGAGCCTAAATAAGTCTAGCATTCAATCATTTTCGGTCCCGTTCTTTAAAATGCACTATGTAATGGACGTTGGGCCATGGACATTAAGGGCTAGGTAGAGACATCATGGTGGCTTTGTGTGAGAAAAAATGAAGAGATTATGCGGATTAGAACATTTTGTTTAAAAAACAAGGTGAGCGAAAGAGTGTAAAATAAAGAAAAAGAGAGCTAAATCAAAATTAAGCTAAAAAATGAAAATCTTTTGATTCACATTTACAAAATTTTTGTATATGCTAATCTCCTATAATACCTTCTAACATTTTGGAGAAATAAGATAGGAGAGGGAAGGAGAAATAATGAGGTGAGCTTGTGAATAAATTGGGAGCGAGTAGGGAACAATGTCATGTTATTAACCATTTCTAGTGCTTGAACCCATTTTGAGTATCTATTGTTTGAATCTCAAACCGCGCTAAGCCTTAAACTGTCCGGAGAACAAAAATAAAAAGAACTAAAAAATAAACCTAAGGCTTGAAAGAAAAGAAAACTGAAACTAAAATTACAAAGAAAAATTAGAATACGAAAAGTTGTCTTTAAACAAGTGCTAAATAAGCCTATTTATAGAATTAGGGTAGTCGTCGTCCTCAGCTCTAGCTTAGCTGACGTTCTCATATTTAATTTCCATTGTGCTGACCAAAATGCCCCTTGTAATTAATCTCGTACAGGGTCGTTGTCGTGGCACCCTAATGCTTGTGTCGTGACACTAAAGGCAATATGCATAGTTCAGATGTGTGTTACGACATCCCATTGCTGTGTCGTAGCACCAAAGGTAGACTTGAAATTCTTGTATTCTACTCCTCATACTGTGACATAAAACTCCCCATGTTGCAACATAGTGACCAGCTTGGAGTTCCTATGCCTTTGAATGTTCTTCTGCACACTTACTAAGTACGTTAGCTTGGTTTTAGGCCTTATTCGGTCCCTAAAGACAATAAAAGACTCAAAATACACTTTTTATTGAATTCAAACAAAAATATGAAAACTTAACTACAACATAATAAAATTGCTTGTATTCAAGCTCCTTAAGTACGAAAACTAGTTTAATCTGCTACATCGAATTACGATAAATCAGTAGGAGACATACATTAGTTTAGTTTTTAGCATTATTTTTCTTTAGGTTTTCTTTTAGTTTTTTTTGTAACATTTTTAGTGTTTATATTTTTTCTTTGCCTTTCTTAGTTTTAGGGTTTTTTTACAGCATTTCCTTCTTCTTCTTAATGTCTTGTAGTTAGTTAAGTTAGTTATCATTGTAGCTTAAGGTTATTTGCATCTTTAGTCCCTATACCTTGGTTGTAAGACATTTTTAGATTTAGTTTAGTGTATTTCAGTTTCTTTTACTTTGTAGTTGTTCAACTTTTTTCCTTTTATGTTTATTTCTTTTGATTTTCTTGTTGAATGCTTTTCTTTACATGTCTTTTACATTTTTTTTGCATAAAAATCTCAACTTTTATATTTTTCTTAAGCTTTACTTTAATGGCTTCTTTACTTTTCATTTCCATGGTAGTTAGCTGTATTTTCAACATGAGTAGTTTAACCTTTAACGGGGTTGGTTGATAGAGATATGATGAGTTGATTTTTGGATGAAAGACCAAATTGTAATAAATTGGATTAATTTGAATGAACCTAAAAACTTAGGATTGATGCCCCTAAGGGAACATCTAGACAAGTGAGACCGAGAGGTAATCTTGTTGTGCACCAATTTATTAGTCCCAGATTACCTGATGAGATCAAAAGATAAATCGACCTAATTTGTCTAATTTGGGAAAATTGAGATCGATAGATAAAATTAAGCCACTTTAGTAATTTAAGCGATTTAAGTCCTTCCTTTGAAAATTGACAAACCACATCGAAGTCAACCAACCAATGTTAGTCATTTAATGATTAATTTCGTAGTTTTTTACTCTTTACAATTTGGTCCCTAGAGTAGCGTATTTAATTCCCTTGCAACATTTTCTTATTATGATTTATCGTACTATAAAATCATACCAATAGCTGCTTAGACTCTAAAGTGCACGCTATTTATTACTCGATCGTCGTCTCCTTTGGGTTCGACCCATTAAAATATTGTTCCATCGGAACAATAAATATTACAAATGACGCTGTCCGCTTGCAGTTAAAGCTTGTGTTTCAAAATATTTTTCCAAAATCATTCATTTTAATCCGCATGAGCACGAGTAGTCAATAATGAAGTTGTATATGAGAAGCAAATCTCATGTGAGGGATGGGAATTTCTACTCCTAGGATAAGGATTCTATCCATGAGATAGTATGTCTGTCAATACTATTCCTCTTTGAGGATAGTCCTTTACAAAAACATGCCATAAAGTTATCCCCAAAAGGAGAACCTATGTAAAAGGGAAGGTAGACTCGTATAGTTTAATGAGCGATGGCCAGCCAGGATGATAAGTTAATTGTTCATCATATGAGATAGGTGAGGTCCCACGTTAGTCTTGTACATAACGCAAATTATTAGGAGTAATCCCACCATTGTTATTAGTAGGATGGAAAGAGAATGGGTTCGCCAGAGTGGCAAGGTCTGCTGAAAGTCAACATAATACGGAGGTGTCAATAAGTCTTTCGGGACTATGGTATGGAGAGGGGGAGTCCACCAAAGACTAGTTCAATCATGAAAGTCTTCCAAAAAAGGTAGGTCCTAAGAACCATTGAATGGGAAGATGAGAAAGCTAAAACAGAGGTACAATATGGGAAAACAGGCATATATCCAAGTAAGTTAAAGGTCACCAAACACCCTGTATACGGGGTGTATGAAAGGAAGGAAAGACGCGAAGTAAGGATAAGAATCGCTGATATGACGAGGTGTACGGATCACTGTCAAGTAGAGAGTTCAACCAGAGGAAGGTCTCATAGTGAGCCGAAAAGCTTGAAAGATCGAGTGGAGTCCACGACACTAATAAAGAACATCTACCTTGAACTAGTAGGGAGTTAATTTAAGTTTAATTTATTTTACATTTTTTACCCTTGTGTGATATTGTTTATTTATTGTGACCTAGTGAAGGAACTCACTAAGTTCATTTGAACTTACAGCAGTGTGGTTGATGTTCACAGGATTTGAGAGGTTGATCAATGACTCAGAGGAGGGACCCAGCCAGATAGTGAGGAGATCGGGGTTCGCAGGCAATTAGAGTCATGCACTTAGGAATAGGGTACCATTAGAGGCTTCTCCTCATGATCAATAATAATGAAGCCAGACAACACCCTTAAAATCTAGATTATAGGACAGATAGTCCTCAGTTAAATTTTAAAAGTTATTTTGTAAACAAATAGACTGATTAGAAATAGAAACTATGAGGATTTAAACATTCAGTGGCTTAAGGCATTTGTTGTAAGATTTATTATTAGTTTTTATCTTTAGTCTGCTTTATAATATTTTAGGCAAATAAAAAATTAAGTATAGGTAAAACCGAACCATTGTGACGCTCCATACCCGAATCTGACAAACAGGTCGGACTTGGGATGTTACAAACTTCCTGAATGAATCCCTTCGAATTAGCTTTTAACAAGGCAAAACATTCCTCGTCTTCATCATCACTTGGCGATTTTCCTAGTAGAATGCATTGTAATGGATCGTCTAGAGAATTTGATTTCCAATTCTATAGAAGCTATCAATTCTATCTTGGAAATAGTAGAACAATCTTCAATTACATCTAGGGATTTAGTAACATTGAAGTCGTTAAAAGCTGCTGTGTCATCCAAAATTTTCTTAAATTGAGTATCCTGTTCCTACTTCTAGAACCGTTAAGGATATAGAGGTGGTGGGGTTTTGATCTTGTCCTATCTACTTTGTTGCGGTAAGACTACTTCTTGGGTCTCAGCTGCGGGAACAGTCTTGTGTGCTGTAGGAATTCCAACATCCGGTTTAATTTCCTCCTTGTTTTGAGTAACAACAGGTTTACCTCCAGCTTTAACAACTTTGGGTTCCAACGTCTTTTCACTCCTTAATGTGACAACTTTGCAATGCTCTTTGCTCGTGCTTCTCAGGTTTTCTATGTCGCTAAGAAAAATACCTTGGGGCCTACTTCTGAGTTCATTAGTTACCTGTCCCACTTGGTTTCCTAAATTCCTCAACATTGCTGCTTGGCTTTGGATTAGTACATCATTCTTCACTATGTACGCCTTTAGTAGATTCTCAAGATTACTTGAAGATTCAATTGGTGGGAGTTGTTGCACTTGTTGAGAATATTCTAGCAGATAATTTGGTCGAGATGGCATAAAAGAGGTGCTAGGGCCCGCCCATTGGTTACTCCATGAGAAATTTAGATGATTCTGCCATGAAGGATTGCACAAATTCAATTGCGAACTACTCTAATTCTGGTTTCTCATGTAATGTTTTAACTATGGATTTAATGGGCAATTTTCAAAGAAATGACCATCACACAGTATACACAAGAAATATTCTCAATCTGGTTCGACTGCTGACCTATCAAATTACTATTGAAACCATTAGCAATAATGTTCTTAAGCATAGAAGACAGAGAAGATACCTGGGTTGCTAAAGAAGTAAGTGTGTCCGCTCCCTGTACTCCTGTCACTCTTCTTCCCGTGGCTACTCAATTAGCCGGCTGTTGAAATTTTTGCTAGAAATCCTTTCAAGAATTTTGTAAGCCTCATTGTAAGATTTCAAAAGAAGGGGTCTATTTGTAGAGGCATCCACCATCATTCTAATATGAGAATTAAAACCAATATAGAAAGTCTCCATTTGAATGCAATAAGGAATGTTATGATGAGGGCACTTTCATAGTAAATCATTAAACCGCTCCCATGCTTCATATAATGAGTCTTCATCAAATTGCTAAAGTGAAGTGACTTATTTCAGAGCTTGGCATTTAGAAATGGAGGAAAGTATTTCATTAAGAAACATTCAATCAACTCTTGTCATGTAGTTATAAAACCGAACGGTAGAGAGTTCAACCATACTTGTGCTCTATATCTTAAGGAGTATGAAAACAATTTCAATCTCAAGTCGTCCTCAGTCACCTTGGCTAATTTGAAAGAATCGCTCACTTCCATGAATAGCTGAAGATGAAGATGTAAATTCTCAATAGGCATCCCACTAAATTGACTCACAGTTTGCGACATTTGAAACATAAGTGGTTTTAGTTCGAATTACAGTGCCTCAATTTTGGGTCTCACAATACTCGGATTGAGCTCATTAAAGAGAGGAACGACATATTGTCGAATGGCACAGTTTCTTTCATCTGCAACAATAATCGAATTTTGAGCTTTATAAGCAAATGCTCCTCCTTGAATATATTGTGGGGGATCCATTAACACCTGAATAATAACGAAAGCTATTAAAGTAAAAACAAAAGAAAATTGAACCAAATTGCAAGATAATTAATTTCATAAATAATTGACTAAAATAATAGTCTCCGGCAACAGTGCCAAAAATTTTTCTCGAAATTATTCGATTGATGTGCAAGTATACACAATCGTTGGCAAGTAATAAAGTAGTAAGAAATAGTTATTGTCTCCATAGGGACTATTTATGCAAGTCAAGTATTGCAAAATTAATACTTGGCAAATTGGTTGGTGATGAAATAAATTAAAGTGTGATGGATTTCTGGTTATACTAAAACTAATCTAAGTATGCTTAAAATTAAAATAAACACAAAAAAAGCATGCATGTTTTAAGAGTAATCACAATAGAATGCATGTGTTAGAATAATCTTTCTTTTTAACTTACAATTATTTAAACACGGTTAAAAGATGTTACGATGATTTCGTGGCATATTGATAATTTACTAACCCTGATTTTATGAGTGCATTGACTTCTCTCAAAGGCCTAAGCTTAACCTTTTGGTCTCCTTGCATATTTCTGTGTCACGTCTGACTTCAAGATTACCTTTCCAGGCATCATCTAAGAAATCACACTTATTAAATTATTAAGTTTTTCTATAATATGTCTATGTTCAATCAACTTAGTATTTTAATAAGCAGAAATCAAATCATGTGAGGTAACAGTAATCTTTTTACACTGAAACGGTTTAATCACATTAATCCTAAGGTTATGCAAGGTAATAAAGTTTTTTCGATATTATTACTAATTTGACCTAATTTCATCATAAAAAGATCAAACATGCACCATTCATATATTGTGTCAATTAATTACAATATGGTTTTGATTTAATAATCAATTAAATTGCATCCCTACATTTATAATGCAAGAATAACATGTTCATGATTTTATTTGAATAAATAAATATATCAAATGTACAGAACATCTTTAACAATATTAAATGATATAAGCTACGAAATTTAAATCATTCTAACACCAACAAAATTAAGCAATCATGATTATATTAAAAGCAGAAAACTCATTTGCAATCATGTTTCTTGATTTGAACAAAAAAAGATTGAAGGGAAAAGAAATGCTAAACCATTTCCAGTGGTCCTCCGAGGCACAACTCACTTTGCTCTTCTTTCGTTCTTTGCTTCTTGCGGTGACTACCAAGCTTAAAAGCTCCTAATATGGTTGAATGGGGCTGCTCTTAAAGTATTGCAAACACTTTTTGAAGAATGGAAAATGAGAAGTAAAAGAAGATAGAAAAGGGAGAAGATATGATAAGTGTGTGATGAATTAAACAAATAGCAAATGGAAGATATGATAAGTGTGTGATTAATGAAACAAATAGCAAATTTCTCTCTATTTATAATAGTGAGGAGCCCATTGAGTTTTCTATTTTTGGCATGATAATCCCCATTTTTTATCTCATGCATGGCTGACCTATTATGTTAAGGAAGGAAGGTGGATAACTTTGCTAAATTTAGCTAGTTCATGTTTGATTCATGGGAAGGAGTTGAATGGTCACATGGGAAAATTATTGTGGCTGATTTGTGATATTTTAAGAAGTCTTGGGTGTTTAAATTAATTATTTTTATGGACGGTTGGATTTCTCATAGCCAAATTGGGCTATTTCCTCCTTAGTGGACATTTTGGGCTTCAAATTTGGCAACATGCTTGTCCACTTCATTAACCCATTTATGAGTTGGGTCAAATTGAATTTAAAAGTCCAATAAGTGAATTTTATGCCCCATGCTAATCAGCCATCAACCTACGTCAGCCTGGCCTCTGTTGCATGAATGCTACAACATCGAACATCGAATAGGTGAGCTTCAAATCTAACTTTTTTCTATTTTACCAAACTGTGTCAAATTAGAAAAAAATATGTCAAATTAGCATGTAAATAAGTAAGATTAAAATTTCATCTTTAATTTTGTCTTACTTTACAAATTGATTAGAAAAAAATATGTCAAATTAGCATTTAAATAAGTAAGATTAAAATTTCATCTTTAATTTTGTCTTACTTTACAAATTTGTAATGAAACTACAAAATTTGCTATCAAAATACTCGGATTTGCATGAATTATTAGTCAGAAGATGCTATAAATGTCTATATAATTTCGAGTTATCAATTATCATGCAATATAACAAGAAGTTTTTCTTTAAAAATGACAACTAGTCATAGCATGTCACTTGGTGAGATTGTCCCACGATGACTCATTTGTGGTACATGATGTGATAAGTGTTGAGTTGATGGTTATACATTCAAAGTCTTCTAGTTAAGTAGCTTCCCACGAAGCTCTACTTAAATTAGAATGATGGTCAAATGTTAAATGATTATTAGTACGTATGAATGCCTAAAGAATTAGGTTCATGTATTAATTGGATGGAAATCCATGTTATCACTAGTTGATTAGGGTTGGCCCATGGTAACTTAATTCAATAAGTGTAGGAATTATCGTCGCAACAACTTATAAATGTTTTCAAATTTTAATGTAAAACACATGCATCATATTAATGTATATCGTATGTTGCAAAACATTTTATTAATATTTGCTACGTAAAAGATATTAATGAATGAATATTTTATTTTTTAGTTCAAAAAATAGCACATACTCCCTTACTAAGCATTCTTACTGAAACAAGCTGAATGAAAAATAACTATAAGGAATGGAAAAAAAATCTCATGATTGTCTTAAGTTGTGAGAAATTGAAGCTAAGGCTAGAAAATGTTGAGAGAAGTATGATGAGATAACTCCTTGCTATATGCTAGCAAATTAGAGGATATATTCGGAGGTTAAGCTGCATTGGCTCGACAGTTAGCTATAACTAGTTTGATAAATGCCCAAAAAAAGCCCGACATTTCAGTTAAAGACCATATGATTACTCTTATGGGAAAATTTACCGAGAATACAGATAATGAGGCCAATCTGGACCAGAACACGCAAATAAAGGTGTTCAAAAGCTTGTCCAAGAATTTTGTAGGCTTTAGGGTTGCATATAACCTTGGAAATAAGAATCTAATACATACAGAATTCTTGAAGGAATTACAATCATATAAATTGATGTTAGAATGGTGGTTAACTAATTTAAATAGAAGAAGCAAACTTAGCGAGCTTATTAACTTACAAAATCTTCCTAATCAATATTAGATCGATTGAACTGAAAAAACTGAATTAACCAAAAACGGAGATAATGGACTGTAATTGGGCCGAGAATGGTTTTTATAGTGTTGGGCTAATTTCGATATTCGGCTTTAAATTCCAACGCGACCTGACCTTACATGTGTCGACTCGGATTTCCTCAGATAAAATGTCTTCAAAAATTGTGAAGTTATTAAAATTAAATTAGTAAGAAAATTTGATTCGAGTTTGCAGTCGTAAATTTCGCTCTTCCGTTTGACTTCAATCAAAATGTCTGATAAGAAAGGAAAAGCCAAACCTACTTTGATTTCCCTCTCTTCTTCCGAGGAAGAAGACGAAACAGAAGAAGAAGATGGTGACGATGATGATTATGAAGATAAAAGCTTTTCCAGTTCCAGGTATTGTAATTCCTATTTCATTTTCAATTTATTCGGGTTTCCCCCCTTTAATATTGATTTAATTCTCATATCATCAGTGGAGATGAAACTGAGGAAGAGGAAGAGGAAGAGAACGATTCGGACGATAATGATCGGACCGATAACGACGATTCTCTCTGCAATGGAGTTATCACTCTTCTCAAAGGTCATATTTGCCTTCTTTGAATTTATTAATTTTTTGTTTTTGAAAATAATAATTGTATTTGATCCGAAAAAAAGTCCTTACAATTTATGATCCTTGTATTCCATAGAAGGAGGTGACTTAGAAAGCTTGAGCTTGAAACAACTCAAAGCTTATTTGAGAAACCATGGCCTCCGAATCACAGGCACTAAGGCAGTGTGTCAACAGAGAATTCTTGAGCATTGGAGGTAATCTCTTCACATCTTTTTATCCATTTTTGTAGAAATTTCATACAATTTTCTGTTCCCACGTTGCAATAGATCTCTCAAAACTTTGGAAAAATGAGTAGGTATTAATATCCTCACTTAACAACACATTCTTTTTTCTTTCTCAGAATAAAAGATGGGAGAGCTGAAGCCTTATATCCCAGGTCATCGTTTTTCATCAACTGTACTGGTAATTACCTGTTATTGATTTGTTTTTTCTTTTCATTTGAATTATTATTTCGGCAATTTGAATGAGTAATACGAAGTTATTGTTACTTAATAATGTAGGTGATGTTTGTAAAGGAGATGTTGTTTTGTTTACTCAGAAGGTTTATAAGAAGTAATCCCTTATCTGAACTAACATTGCAGATTCTCCTTATCTTGTCTATTTCTCTTCTTACATTTCCTTGTCATTTTTGGGGCTATGTAAATCAAGGTTTGGTTTTTAAAACAGGTTCAATAAAATGACTAGGCGTGGAAAACTTCTGGGGAAGAGAACTATTGCAGGAAGGGTTGTGAAGGAAAGCTATGGCAAAGCCAAACAACAACACACATTTACGGTAATTCCAATGCACTATCTTATGTTAGGTAGGTAGAAGTCCTGTAAATGTTGCACATATTTGGTTTCTAAAACAAAGATATGTTCAAAACGGTTGATTTTGCCAATCTGAGTGATAGTTTGCAATAGGTGACAAATTGTTCCTTTCATGCGTTTTCTGTAATTTTTTTTTCCCCAATGAGTTGTTTGTGCACTTGATGATAGTATCCACCAGTTCCGTGTTTTTGATGTATAGGTTGAAGTATTATGGAGCAAGGGGAGTAAAAAATTGCCTTCATTATTTCCTTTGCTTGTAAAGGGTCGAAACCTTTATAAATTGAAAACTTACAGACAGGCAAGTATCTGGCTGGAAATTGACATTTTTAGCCATGATGGGCTTGGTTTATTTATGCTTTTCTTCTTTTGGTCTACATCAGCATTGGAGTGATGAGGCCGAAAGAAAACATGTACTTGCCGAGAAGCACAAACGAGGCAACGCAGCAAGACTGGTAAAAGCAATGAAAAGAACGAGGAAGTGGTCTACTGATGTTGGTATGTTGGAGAGCGAGATGGTGAAAGTAAACTATGTTTCTGTGAATTCCATTTCTCTTGACTATTGGGCTACTGGAATTTTACATCACATGTTTCTTCTTTTATAACTAGGTACAAAATGCCAAAAGCATTCACATCAATCAAGACCATCGAAAAAAAGAAAAACTACTGAACCGGACAGGGGAAAGATTAATAACCCACGAAGAAAAACCCCTATTCCAAGGTGTCCAAGTATGGGTAACAATTACCAAGTGTCTTCTCCAGTTGGAAAAGTGAAAAAGAAGCAAAACTCAAGGTTAAGAGTCTCTAATACCTCTTATAGTTATGAAAAGCCCGTTCATTTTGCTAAAGATACAGGTGCCTTTCATCATTCATATGCCGGTACTATCCTAAATCCATATCAACCTCAACGAAACTTTAACCACCAGAGTGCACCTCATGGGTTTTCCAGCTATAATATCGGATCTACTTCAACAATGGTAAGGTCATTGCCCTTTAGACCTTATGTAGATCCATGGACAATACCTGCTTCTCAAAACCAGCAGTTCAACTGACAAATACAGCCACCATCCCAACTCAAATCCTGGCTTTTGCAATAGATAAAGGAATTTGATCCAATCTCCAGATTTGATGAATGTTGACAGGCAGTTATAATACTGATCACTTTCTGCAGTGAAGGCGTGTAAATGGACGCAAAATTTCTTTTGACTCAATTTTCATTAGGATGCTACAATGCACAAGCAACAGCTGGAAGTTACCTTCTCAGCATGGAAATCATGCAAAGATAAATAGGAAACGAACATCTTCTGCACTTTTCATTCTATGAAATGGTAATATGGTTGAACAATGCAATTCTTTGCATATATTTTGCGCACTTTTTATGGCCACAAATTTTTTTCTGTTGATATTTTAGTTTTACAGTGTAGATTAAATATGTGAAGATTTGCTTGACGGATAGTTGATCTAAACCGATCAACTATAACTCTGTGTAAGCTACATACTGATAGTTTTGTTGTTTTATAGCAGTTAGGCCTTATTCATGCCAAAGATTAGGCATTGATAGCCACTGCTGATGGTGACCCATGGAGTTACCTGTTCCTGGATAAGACTAGCTGATGGCTGAGCTATATGCATGTCTGTGTTTCGAATTTTTTTTTTGGTGTCATCAATTTGAATATAGACGTGAAAATATTATTAAATATGTCAAAATTGGGTAAATATATTTTTTGGTACTTGAATTTGGTTTTAAAGTTCATATTGTTGCTTAATGTTTTTTACTTCAATTAGGTACTTGAACTTGACCCTAAAGTTCAGTTTGGTACGTAAAGTATATTTTGGTGCAATTAAGTACTTGAACTTGGCTTCTTGGTTCAAATTGGTACTTGGCTTTTTGGTCCAAATTAATACTTTTTGTGAATGACTTATTTGAACCATGAAGCTAAGTTTAGGTACTAATTGGAATAAAAAAGCCAAGTTCAGGTACCTAATTGGATAAAAAAAGTTTAGATATCAAGTCAAGTTTAGGTACCTATTCGATAAAAAACCTCGTAAGTGCCAATTTGTTCCTTTTAAGTCAAGTTTAGGTACTTAATTTTAATTTTTTTTTAAAATTTTGTCATCTGTCAATGTGAGATTGGCATGTTGCCATGTCCGCTTGTATTAATAATGTTAGATACCTTAAAAAAAAAGTACCAAATTGAAATCGCAATTTTAAGGTTAGATACCAATTAAAGTTAAAAAGAGTACAAATTGCAAATTTCAGGTAACTTCATATATATTAACTAAAACAATTAATACAAATATGATATGTGTAACATGACCCAAAAATTGCCCACCCCACTTCCCGTCATTAACATCTTAAATATCTTTCCCAAGTTCACTTAGAAAGTTTTATATTATTAACTCGATAGTCCAAAATGGGCTAAATCGTAGTATACTAAAATAAAACCAGCAAATAAAAGGAGGCCCAAATATTTGTTCCCCCATTAAGGCCAACTCTCAGTTTCGCCATCACCAACCAGCCAGACCAGCCTATTTTTTTTTCTCTTAAATTTCACAGCTTATTTTTGTTATTTTGATATTCTTTTCTACGCATTTCCCTTTCAAAAGAAATCTCGGGATGAATTGAACTTCTTTCGCATAGAAAACACAAGAGGTAAACAGATTAATTTTAAAATTTCCTTCAATTCTCAACGTGCAGTTCAGATCGGATCTAGGTCTCCGCTCTCTTCCCAATTCTGATTTTCCTTTTTCTGTGTGAGAGATAGAGAGAGAGTTCAAAAGAAGAATCGATGGAGTGGACGACTTTGCAACACTTGGATCTACGCCATGTCGCACGAGGTATTTACAAACCGTTGCAGCCACACGCTGCAGCTTTTCATCCTACTCAGGCTCTCGTTTCCGCTGCCATCGGCACTTACATCATCGGTAATGACGACTAAAGTTCAACTTTTGTCTTTTTAAAAAAAAGGAATTTGGATAGGTTTTGGATAACTTTTAGAGCTGAGCAGTTAAATCTGCTTTAAAAGGATTAAAACATGTTTGGATCTTTTTTGGTTGCAGAATTTGATGCTTTAACTGGAAGTAAGCTAGCTACTATAGACATTGGTTCGCCGGTGGTTCGGATGGCTTATAGTCCTACAAGTGGTCACTCTTTGATTGCCATTCTTGAGGTTGGTTCCGCAATTTTAAAGTTAGCTTCGATCATTACCACAAAAAAGAACAAAAAAGAAATTGCATTCAATTATCATGAGAATAGAATTACTGCATATTAAGATTAGTATTAGTACAATTGTTAATCAATTGATGTAGAGGGTAGAGCATATAAGATTGGTATTAGTTCAATCTTATGATTTTACTGCCATTAGACAGGTTTCTTTGTAAATATTCTAGTATGAGGAGATAGTTTGAATCTTATTTTTTTGTTCCTAAGAATGTCGAGGCATTTTAAGGTAGGGTGTGTTCTTTCAATGTGTGGCGTTGATATTTTAGATAGCTTCCTAAAATTCATTTCCTTTTCAGTTTTCAATTATTCACAAAATATGTTGTGGTAAGATGGTTTATTGGAACCAATCTATGCTAGTGGTATTCTAGGGGTCATATATTTTGTGTGGTCGTTCCCAAGTTGGAGAAAGTGGTGACAAGCAGTCATTCTAGATATATAGATTGTCTAACCCATGTAATGAGGAAAAATTTTGTTGTTCCTTTTCATTATTCTGATATTATAATTTATAATTAGATCCCAGTTGCTTTTTTTGATGTTATCCTTAAGGTCCCTGCCATGGCGGACTTTACCCCTTTTATTTTTACTTGAGCCTTATTGGATTACATTTTAAAGAAAGAAATACCACCTCCTCTGACATTTTGATTTAATGCAATAATGGTATGATTGTTGCCTTTAAGCTCCTTTTTTTACATGAAAGAGTCGCTTATATTAGTTCCCCTCTATATGAAGTTCCCTAATGCAAATTATAACCCTTTATCTTTCTGAAAATGTCATGTTGCAGGATTGTACAATACGTTCTTGTGACTTTGATGCTGAACAAACTTGTGTTTTACATTCACCTGAAAAGAAGACGGAGCACATTTCGTCTGAAACAGAAGTTCATCTTGCTTTGACTCCTCTCCAACCTGTTGTATTTTTTGGTTTTCACAAGAGAATGAGTGTAACAGGTTACTTAGCTCCATGTGTTTTCTAGCAGAATTATTTTGTACTTGCATCATCATATTATACTAGGGATTTTAATAATGTTTCTAATATTTTTACTGTCATATGTGAAGTTGTTGGGACCATTGAAGGTGGGAGACCCCCTACAAAAATAAAGACAGACTTGAAGAAACCTGTTGTGAATCTTGCTTGTCATCCTCGACTACCTGTCCTGGTACATTTGTCATTTTCCAGCTATAGGTTTTATTCTTATGATTTTTATTATCTTTTGTTTCTTTCTGATGTTGTAAATGAAATTAATTGTTCCAGGTAGTTAATAGTTGTTCGAAGTTTCAGTGCTTCGGAATTTACTAGGATAAGCATGAAACTTGAAATTTGAATCTGTTCTTGGTTTTTGGCTGGATTATTTAATGCACATGAGATATGTGATATAGCAGTGAAGTGGAGATGCTCAAAGTGCTTGTTTAATTTAATTCTGATGGAATGATTGTTGAAATGGATCTTTTCTTCTTGGCTGGAACTGGATTTCCAAAATATCATCTTCTCTTCTGACATACATGACTAACTCGATAGCAGTTGCAATGCAATCTGATCTACTTACATCTTTTATCTGCCATTATATGGCTAAATGATCATTTTCATTCTTATGATTAAGAATGTACTGAATAGTTGTCTGTTTTCTTGTTCCTGTCCCTTCTGTTTTGGGGGAGAAAAGTATGTAGCATATGCAGAAGGTTTGATTCGGGCGTACAACATTCATACATATGCTGTCCATTATACACTACAACGTAAGTTGAGGAAAAAATTATTCTCCTTTTGTATTTTATTATATATCATGCTTAAATATCATATGCTTTCCTGTCTTGTTCCCTTCAGTTGATAATACCATTAAGCTAGTTGGTGCTGGTGCATTTGCCTTTCATCCAACACTGGAATGGATTTTTGTTGGTGATAGACGTGGTACACTTCTTGCCTGGGATGTATCAACAGAAAGACCTATTATGATTGGAATGTAAGCTTGTTTTTTCTAACTTTTTATCTTTTCCTTCTTTTCAAGCCTGTATTATGTGTGTTGATATTAGAAGAAGGCACTTATTTGTTGAAATGTTCTGTTTTTGCCACACAGCACACAGGTGGGTACTCAACCAATCACATCATTAGCTTGGCTTCCAATGTTGCGTTTACTCGTCATTCTTTCCAAGGATGGAACTTTACAAGTTTGGAAAACACGATTGCTAGTTAATCCAAATAAACCTCCAACACAAGTAAATTTTTTTGAGCCGGCTTGTAAGTACAAACACACTCCCTGGGAGTGAAGGAGGATGAGATACATACATTTTTTTCTTAAATGGAAATCACATACTCAAGAGCCGTTGGTGTTTTCTTTGCAGCAATTGAATCATTGGACATACCACGCATTCTGTCTCAGCAGGGTGGGGAAGCAGTTTATCCCTTGCCTCTTATCAGAGCTTTGGAAGTTCATCCAAAATTGAACTTAGCGGCTCTGCTTTTTGCAGTTAAGAGCGCTCACCTATGTCATTGCATTATAAACTATTTGTTAATTTATGATGTATAAATAAGCATTTCCCATGACAGAATATGAGTGGCGGTGACAACATGAAGAACAGGGCTTCTTACACTAGGGAAGGAAGGAAACAACTCTTTGCAGTTTTGCAAAGTGCCAGGGGATCTTCAGGTGGACATTTAATGGATCATCTGTCTACATGTGCATTGTTACATATGAAGGAAATAATCTGTTTTAAAATAATTTATGCTAGTTTAATTTCTGAATATACCTGAATATCAAGTGTTAACGGTCTTAAGATATATTATTGGAGCAGTTTCTTTCAATATAGGATGGTGCGATTGCTTTCAGAGCATGGTCTTGTTTAAAGTTATACCTCATTGATGTGATCGAAGCAGAACTGAATGTTTTGTTCTCTTCAGCACTGCTTCTACAGAATCTAAACTCATATTCTCTCAACTCTTGAGAAACTGCTCAGTTTTTATTTGATAATGTTGTATGCATTTGCTAAGACCAAAAATAAGTAAAGCTGTCAATGCCTTCTATGTTTTCTCTCTACATTATGTTATTTTTTTTGTATATCACAGTAAGAACATTCTTTATGGTGATATCCTGTATTACCGAGACTCTTCGTTTTTCCTCAAGGATCCGTTTGAGACACCTGTATCCTATACATATTTGGACATGGTTATGACTGATTTTCCATAAATTTTGTAAAACTTGCAAAAAAATTTAGCACGCCTTTGTCGGGACATCCATATCTAACACTCACCTCATAGTCTGTGTAACATATGTGATATGCTGCTTAACTTTTTGAGTATATTTGCTGAAAGTAGATATCATGTGCAGCATCTGTCCTAAAGGAGAAGCTTTCATCTATGGGTTCCTCTGGAATTTTGGCTGATCATCAGCTTCAAGCACAACTGCAAGAACAACATATTAAGGGGTAGGTTAAATCTGGAGTGCAGATAAATGTATTTAGTTTGGAGGTTGTAATGTTTAATTATTTTGGTTTAGTGGTCGTACATTTATAACTGTTACATACTATCATGGATAAATTTTTACATTGATATGATTCAACTCAATCATACAATCTATTTTTATGTAATCATGTATCATTGTTGACCATTTATATATTTTTCATGGCAGCCAAAGTGATCTTGCAATTTCAGACATTGCACGGAAGGCATTCCTCTATAGTGTATGCTCCTCCTTTGAACTTTATTCATTTCAAATTAAGTTATTTTTATATATTAATTTCTAAAATGTATGTTAACTTCAGTTTCAAGAATGCTGAACTGTTTCATTTTCTTTTAACTCATTACCTTTCTTTATTATTGCAGCATTTCATGGAAGGTCATGCTAAAACTGCCCCAATATCTAGGCTGCCTCTCATCTCTATTGTGGATGCTAAAAATAAACTGAAGGACATTCCTGTTTGCCAGGTGCATTGGTTTGTGATTTTGATTATGCATTAATATCTATGTTGCCTCTGTTTACTATTTGGCTGATATGACTCACTTTATTGGCAGCCATTTCATTTGGAGCTCAATTTCTTCAATAAGGAGAACCGTGTTCTTCATTACCCTGTCAGGGCTTTTTATGTAGATGGTGTTAACCTCATGGCTTATAATCTTTCTTCTGGAGGAGATAGTATTTACAAGAAACTTTTCACATCGGTAAATGCTTAAAAAGATGTTTTTTAATGCTGACAAGGTTTTGGTTCTTAACAATATAATTTTCTTTCAGATCCCAGGAAATGTGGAATATTATCCTAAATATATGGTTTATGGTAAGAAGAGGCATCTATTTCTCATTGTTTACGAGTTTAGTGGCACTACAAATGAAGTGGTCCTTTATTGGGAACATACCGATATAAAGTTAGCTAACAACAAGGGAAGCACAATCAAAGGTATATCTGACAAAAATATGTTTGTCTTGCTTGTTTTACCAGCTCGTTTCTCACATATTATGCCTCAAGAATTTATTTATGCTATTCTCCTTTTCAAATTGTAGGTTGTGATGCTGCATTTATTGGCCCCAATGAAAATCAATTTGCTATTCTTGATGAAGATAAGTCTGGACTGGCTCTGTATATTCTTCCAGGAGCAGCTTTACAAGAAGCTGATGGAAAAAATGCTGCAGTTGAACCAAATTTTTTACCTGATCAACCTGTGGATGGAAACCCTAATTCTATTCAGGGTCCTATGCCATTTTTGTTCGACACCGAAATTGATCGAATATTTTCCACTCCTATAGGTGGTTGGGCACATATGATACTTCATGTTAGATATCACCATTTGTAAGACATGATACTGATAAGTATCTTCTGTGGTTTCAGAGTCCACTTTGATGTTTGCATGTAACGGGAAGCAGATTGGGTTGGCTAAGTTAGTTCAAGGTTACATTCTTCCATCTTCTGATGGTCACTATATATCAACAAAAACAGAGGGGAAAAAGTTTATAAGGTTAAAAGCAAATGAGATTGTGCTTCAGGTGAGTTATTCAACTCTTTAAGGATGACTTTTGTTCATTTCATGAAAGCTTTTTAGATAATATGATAAAACTCATGAAAGTACATGGAAGTTATATATATATAAACTAAAAGAAAAAAGAAAGGATTTAATTTGCTAGCTGTCCCTTCTAATTTTTCCTGTTGCAGACCTTGTGGTGTCACCTGTCCTTTTTGTTTGGTTCCTCCATAAACTTGCAAAGGCCTCTGCCTTTTCTTTTCTTTAATTCATCACTAAATTTTAAAGAAATCTCAATTTAGCATGTGAATTATGCCAGATCCATGAAGGATTGATATCATGAATGTATTAGGGGAAAAATACATATAACACCTGGAGCTGCTTGGGTCAACTGACCACCTTATATAAGATCCTAACACTGCTTTATTTACTCAAGCCTTCATGTAATCTAATAGCATTGATGACTGAGATCTGCTGAATTGTGGATTTGACTGCTTATAAAACACATGCATTTTTGTGCAAAAGGAATTGCATCTAGGAACTGAATGCATACATATATGTACATTTACAAACTAATACATATCTATCGCACCTTTATCTATGTATACCTTTATTCTGTGCACAAATTTATGCATCAACTATCTAGCTTGACTGCTTTTTTCTTGAAAATAATACAGGTTTGGAATTTTAACCCTGTAGTTTTCCAATATCTGCAGGTACATTGGCAAGAAACTCCAAGAGGCTATGTTGCAGGAGTGTTAACCACTCACAGGGTGCTTATGGTTTCAGCAGACCTTGATGTACTTGCAAGCAGTTCTTTTAAATTTGACAAAGGAAATCCTTCAATATCCTGAATACGTAATGCAGCATAAATCCTATCACAAATACATGCATGCATACATGAATACATATACATGTGTAAAAAATAACTCTCTCCTTGGATGCTTGTAAAAGTATATGCATGTTATAGGCCTTTTAATGTTCTACCTGATATATAGCAACTGACAATCTCTTGTTTCCCTTATCATACTACCAGAAAGTCAATTTTATGAATCAGTTCCTCTTTCTATGATTCTCATTGGAACAATACCTGCTTCTACTAGGAGTAATTGCTGATACCTGTATCTTAGCATTTTTTTATTCTTTTTGATTTGCATTAGGTTCTTTTACCGGTTTTGCTTCTTCATACCATTTTCCCCATGGAATTACGCTCTGGTTTTACCCATTCCAACAATATTTGTCGGGACGTGTTCAGTATAAATTCAATCCCATTTATGTGTTAAGGAATGAAAATCTTTTATTAGTGATATGTGGTTAGTCTTGTATATATTTGCATGCATCCTTGTACTAATACATAATTTATATAGTCAAGATTAATTAATTTGTTTTACTTCTTAACTCATGAGCACTTTAGATCCCTTTTGTGGGTTGGACCTACACTTCTTTTTTCTACTGCAACTGCAGTTTGTATTTTAGGATGGGATGGGAAAGTGAGGACTGTACTCTCCATTAGCATGCCAAATGCAGGTTTGCATTCTTGTTCCCAATTGATTTTTACACCATTGTATTGTATCAAATGCAACCTGGTGCGGCATGATTATATTGTGGAGTTACTGAGATGATTTCTATCCTGCAGCTCTAGTTGGGGCTCTAAATGATCGGTTGTTGCTAGCTAACCCTACAGATATAAATCCTAGACAAAAGAAGGGGGTTGAGATTAAGAGCTGCCTTGTTGGGCTTCTTGAACCTCTTCTTATTGGTTTTGCTACCATGCAACAAAACTTTGACCAGAAGCTTGACCTTTCTGAAATACTATACCAAATAACATCAAGGTTTTCCTTTCCCTTTGCATATTTTTCATGTTTTTTGCCTAATGTTACTCATCTAATTGAAATCTTGCTCATGTTTGATGTGTAGAACTTAGCATTTTTTGTTATTATTATCTTTTCATTAGCTATAGCAAAGTGGATTTATGCATGAAACTTGGCATCTGACTTCTATATTTTTTTACCTTATTAAGGTTTGACAGCTTACGTATCACTCCTCGATCTCTTGATATTCTTGCTGTTGGTCCCCCTGTTTGTGGAGATCTTGCAGTATCATTATCCCAAGCAGGTCCACAGTTCACTCAGGTAGATGAACAATTGTGTATTATGTTTACATTTTATTAACCTTTTACTATTGGTTCTGAACTTTGCTATAATAAAACAATTTTAGGTGATGCGGGGACTCTATGCAATCAAAGCACTTCGTTTTTCTACTGCTCTATCTGTTTTAAAAGATGAATTTGTGCGCTCTAGAGATTATCCAAAATGCCCACCAAACTCTCATTTGTTCCACCGGTTCCGCCAATTGGGATATGCCTGTATCAAGTAAGCGATCACAGCCATTGACTTCTTCCTTTCTCAGTGCTGAGGTTCTTGATTTTGTAAATGAACTTGTCAATAATAATTTTTTAGAAGGTTGAGGATATAACGGACTCTTTCATAAATGAAGTGAATGTGTTGGTTACTTTTCAGAAGATTCAATTTGTAATATATCATGCTCGATATTTTTCTGCTGATCTCTGGTTCACAGTTCAGATCATTACATTTTGATTGTTTGCAGTGTGTGCTGAACTTAAATTAGTATTCATACCAATCTTTCGTTTATGCAATTTTGGGATATATGACTCCAGTTTTTGCTGTGGTTATGTACCTCTAGTGCCTATTTGGATCTGTCTTATAGTTAAGGATGCTGTTTAAGTTCTTTACCAAAAGTTCAAAGCACATAAAATGATGTTATGCATTTTGAGTTTAAGCATCTATGTTTAGAATTATTATCACAAATCATGTTACTTTATTAAGAGCATTATACAGTAATCTTCTGAGCTTCTATCCATTAACATTGTTCAGCCTTTATGACTGACTTGTCATTATATGGTCCCATTTTTTCTTTGATGAGACTAAAATTTTGAACCGCAGGTATGGTCAGTTTGACAGTGCGAAGGAAACTTTTGAAGTCATAGCAGACTATGAAAGCATGCTAGACCTGTTTATATGCCACCTCAACCCCAGTGCAATGCGGCGTCTTGCTCAGAGGCTTGAGGAAGAAGGCGCTGATTCAGAATTGAGGCGATATTGTGAAAGGATTTTAAGAGTCCGCTCAAGTGGTTGGACACAAGGCATTTTTGCCAACTTCGCTGCTGAAAGTATGGTTCCCAAGGGACCTGAATGGGGTGGTGGAAACTGGGAATTCAAGACCCCTACGAACTTAAAGAGTATACCTCAATGGGAGCTTGCTGCAGAAGTTATGCCATACATGAAGACTGATGATGGTGCCATTCCATCAATTATCACAGATCATATTGGTGTTTACCTTGGTTCAATCAAAGGAAGAGGAAACATTATTGAAGTAAAGGAAGGTAGCTTGGTTATACCTGCAGCAGGTGACCATAAGCCAAATGGAGTCCATACTTCTGTGGCTAAATCTACAGATAGTTCTATGGGAGTTACAAGTGGTGAAACCAAGGCTGGTTCTTTGATGGGTCTGGAAACTTTAATCAAACCCAATCACAGTTCCACTGCTGCTGATGAACAGGCTAAAGCTGCTGAAGAATTCAAGAAAACAATGTATGGCACAGCTGATAGTGGTAGCAGCAGTGATGAAGAAGGAGTGTCAAAAATGAAGAAGTTACAGATCAGAATACGAGAAAAGCCAACGTCAGGAACTGTGGATGTTAATAAGATTAAAGAAGCGACAAAGCGACTTGGTGATGGCTTGGGCCTACCTATAGCCAGGACAAAATCATGGACTGGTCAGGATCTTGGTCAGAGTCAACAGCAACCTTATCCTGCTACCAGTGCTTCTCTGACTAATCCCACAGTTTCTGCCCCTGGAGATCTCTTCGGCACTGATTCATGGGTACAACCTGCATTGGTATCAGAATCAGCTCCTGCGACCAAAGGTGTTGGAACTGCTGCTGGACCTATACCAGAAGACTTTTTCCAGAACACAATACCATCCCTCCAGGTTGCAGCTGCTTTGCCTCCTCCTGGATCTTATCTTTCAAAGTTGGATCAAACTCCTCAAAAGGTTGAAGTTGGTGGAAAGGTACCACCTGACCATGTAAATGCACCTGCGGCTGATATTGGTCTCCCCGGTGGTGGGGTTCCTCCTCAGTCCGCTGAACAACCTATTCCTCCTGAGTCTCTTGCACTTCCTGGTGGCGGTATTCCTCCACAATACTCAGCTCCAGCTGCTGGTTTGCCACAGCCTCAAGTTCAGCCTGCTCAAATGCCACTATCCACGCAACCTCTTGACCTTAGTGCTCTTGGAGTTCCAAACTCTGCAGAGTCTGAAAAACCTACTTCCTCTGCACCCACTCCAACATCTGTGCGTCCTGGACAGGTGAATATGTGCATTATGTTATTTCTTCTTCTCCCCTCCTCTTCAATCCTGATTGTGGGATGCACTTGCATTTTGTAATTAACAAACATGGCTGCATGTGTCCAATAACTTCAAGTTGCTTAACTTATTGCCCTGGGGAAAAACAAAATCATTTCTAACAGTATTTGGAATAAAGGTTGTTTTAACTGATTGGCTTTGTAGTAATAATCTGTCCTTGTGACTTGGAAGCTACTAATTCTGTCATTCTCTGGAGATATGTTTATTATGTAGCTTTCTAAATACTTCCATTTACAATATTTTCTCTCTTAATAGGTTCCACGTGGGGCAGCAGCTCCCATATGTTTTAAGACTGGACTTGCTCACCTTGAGCAGAATCAACTTCCAGATTCATTATCCTGTTTTGATGAAGCTTTTCTGGCACTGGCTAAGGATAACTCTCGTGGAGCTGATATTAAAGCTCAAGCTACCATCTGTGCTCAATACAAGATAGCTGTAATGCTTCTTCAGGTATGTCATCATTTTTGGGGCACTAAATGAATTACAACTTGGGTCAAGCATCTGAGGAAATTTAACGAGCATTTGTCTTTTAGATCGAGTTGTGCTAAAGACTGAAGACAGAGAATGGATTGATGATAATATTTTATGATTTTTCGAACATTGAGCTCTTGATCATCCTGCGTGAGCTTTTTATTTTGGTCTTATGCTCAGTAGTCAAGCTAGTCTACTGTTTTTACAAGCTAAGAGCTTAAGATTCTTTCAAGTTTTGAAAATATTAATTTAGGTTCAATGTTCTTTCTCATCTTTGATTGATCTTATTCTGTTCTTGCTTTTGAATTTTACATGCCAATAGCATGATAAGGATATTTTTGCTTAGGCTCATTGTTGCTAGCAGTTTTTATTGATTCTCATCAATTTAACTCCAGTCTTTGTATTGCATTCATGGTTCTAGAGATCATATAATGAGCTGATCTGTAATATTTATGGAACAAGAATGAATGTAGTCTGGGTATGTGGACCACATTATTCATAATATGTAGTTCAGTTTGGATCCTTTACAAATTGGGTGGTTTATGCTAATCTTTGATACTTTGACAATTCGTAAATTCAAAAGTTAGCATTTAAATGGTTTTGGTGGATAGGCTAAGCTCTCTAATTGCGTTTACTTTAATCTCATTTGAAAGTCCCAAGCCTTCACCTTTATGCTATAGTTTGGAACATAAAATTGTTCTTTATGACGGAATATATGTTCCTTTGGCTCTCCTGCAGGAAATTACAAGGCTGCAGAAAGTCCAAGGCCCAAGAGCACTCAGCGCAAAAGATGAGATGGCTAGACTATCTAGACATCTAGGTTCTTTGCCTCTGCAGGCAAAGCACCGAATAAATTGCATTCGCACTGCCATAAAACGAAATATGGATGTTCAGAACTATGCTTATGCGAAGCAGATGCTTGAACTTCTCCTATCTAAGGCACCTCCAGGTAAGCAAGAGGAATTGAGGAGCCTGATTGACATTTGTGTTCAGAGGGGTTTAACCAACAAGTCTATCGATCCACTAGAGGATCCCTCTCAGTTCTGTGCTGCCACGCTCAGCCGTCTGTCTACTATTGGATATGATGTTTGTGATCTTTGTGGGGCCAAATTTTCCGCTCTCTCTGCTCCTGGATGCATCATCTGTGGCATGGGAAGTATTAAAAGATCAGATGCACTTGGGGGGGCAGGACCAGTTCCTTCTCCATTTGGCTGAGATCACAATCTACCATTTCTCTAATCTTGCAAGCTCTCCTGGTCAGGTAGGCTTTCTCCCATTCTAAGCTACAGGCCTCTGCCTACAGAAATCTCCATTTTGGGACACTGATATTTCATTTCAAAGTTGAGTTCCTTCACCATCAAGAATCTAGCTGGTTCCGCGAGGTATATGTATAATTTCTCTTTTCATTTGTTTGTATATCATTCTTTTTTCTGAGTACCCCACTACCCTACTTTTTTTTTTCCTATATATCGCCTTAAGCCTCAGGCTCAGCCCCATTTGTTTGTTGTGTGACTTGGGACCTTCCTCTTTTGTAATATAGGGTTTTACGTTGAATTTTTCATTAGTTAGGAACTAATCTCGGTTTGTATTTTACATTGGTGATAGATATATGCCTTTTTTTTAGCAAGCAAAAATTTTGGTTGGTGTTTTAGTTGGAGATGGTTTCAACCTTGGCTTCATTTGGATTGTATTAGTGTCTTTTCAACCATTGGAAAAATTAGCTATTTCATTTCAATTATTTCATAGGCGTGGGGGACGTTTGTCCTTTTCTTTTTTTTTTTTGAACGAATGGTGTGGTAGTGGTGCTAAATGCCTATAGTGTGCTTGGTAAAAGTAGGAGAGAAAGCAAACCTATGAAATGAATGATTATTTCATTGGACTTAATTTGGGAAAAATGGTTGGAACATCCATCAATCATCACCATCAAATCAAGTTTCACATCGCCTGCTTGCTGATGTCTTGTCACTAAAATGCACTGGGGGCATCATTTCTGTCTAATCAGTTAACTATAAAAACATGCTTTTGTAGGATTCTTTTATCAACTTTTGATCGACGGCTGAAATGCCATTTGTATTAGTGTGTTTATATTTTGAAATATACGAGGGAGTAACATACATTCAATGAATTGGGCAATACATAAAGTCTAGTAACATACATTCAATGTATAATGGATGGTTGCATCAATTTTTCAAGGGATGGTAGCCTTTATCCTCCCACCCATGAATATGGATCAGATCCTCGGAGTCAGATTCAAAAAACATGCATTTTCGCTTCCATCCTCATCGCCTGATGCCATGACCAATGAAGATGTAAAAATGCGATCACTAAAACCGTTCATAATTTCCCATTGGGGCCACCATTTGAGTTTTGGGATCAAAGAAGCATCTATGTGAACTTTGCTCCTTCATTTGGAGGTACAACCCAAGAAGATGAGGTTCTAATTCTTGAGTGATTATTCATTGAATTGGGTAAGATTCTTCTTTACTAAACAAAAGAAACTCATCCCGAGTGAGCTTAGCATGCAACCATATGTAAGAAGGTTCAGTATTCCTTCAAAGATCTCCAAGTATTTGGCCTTTTAAATTTCTCCAACAAATCTTTGTAATTCGGCTAAGATTATCACTCTGGTTTGAATTAATGAGAATATGGGAACCTGCCTTTCACCAATATGCCAACGATCCGAATCCTTGTGATGATGAGGCGTATCCAAACTTTGAAACTTTCTGAATATCATCTGCTAAAGGACAAATGAATAAATATTTTCAGTGATCTAATCTTCTCACCTTAAAACCCTAAACCTCATTTAAGACATTTTGGAACATACCCCTATGTCTGAGCAAGATTCTCTTTAGATGCAGTGGAGTTACTGCACATTCGTCATATGAAAATTTTGAATTTTGGTTGACATCAGCGATCTCTTGTCCATTCATCATCATTTTGCATATGTTAAATAACGGTATATCCAGATTCACATTTGATGGATACATGGATGAGTTGAAACTCATTAAATTAATTTCATTAAAGCTGTCAATTTTCAACTTTAAAAGATTAGTTGACTTGTGATGTATTTCTTGATGGAATCCAAACATTTTTAGGTTGTTTGACTAATATCTTGCTATGAGAGAGTTTTTCTTACAAGACTAATTTCTTGTTTCTTTCTCAATAGAACTTTTGCTTCAATTCTTTAAGATTGTGGAGGAGGTTTATCATAACTCCAGCTTGCCTAATTCAAGTCAATCGAGAGGTTTAATTAAAGGCCAATATAGTTCTTTGTTGGTGTAAGTTCACCAATGAGGCTAGGCTATCTTTCCAACTATTTGTCATCAACACGATCTTCTTTTCATCAATCCACCTATCATCCTTTGTTTCTTTTTTTCTTTTTATGTTTTCTAATTCTTTAGTTCTTTATTTTTCTATTGTTTTATCATCTAATTCTTGTTGGAAATTTTCATATTTGAATTCAAGAACTTTGGTCTAGAAACTACTCTTGTAAGAAGTTACTTAGGTTGCAAGAAAAAATCATAAACTTCAAGTTGATTGTTTAGCTCTTAAACTTCATTCCAGAGCTTCTGCATCAATATCCTTCTTTTATTGTTTATGTAATGTTCCGATTTTAGTCGGTGTTGAAAATTTTAGTTTCGAAGCCGGATTTCTTAAAATGAGTTAATTTGAAATTTTTAATCAAGGAATTTAAGTGTCATGTATGAAATTCTAGAATCGATTTGCTATATGATTAAATTAGATAAATTGTTATCTATAGAACATGGACTAAATTATAAAATGATTAAACTAGAGAAATTTGATTAAGGAATTGGGTAAGCACTTAAGTAGTAATTTTGCGAAGGTCTATAATGCAATTAGCCACTGTTGGAGCTTAGCTTAATGGACAAACATGATCTTGTCATTGAAATCCACTAAGATAAGTGAAATTAAATGATGGCCTTTCACTTTTTTTATTAATTAAGTTAATTAATTTAATTAATCTCATGTGTATATATATATGTTTAAATGGGAGAGAGAAGATGATATTCATCTTCGATTATTCCTCTCAAAACCGTCCATAAGAAAGGAGGAAAAAAAAGGGTTTTTCTTCTCCATAACCGACCACCAAAAGCTAGAGGTAAGTAAGCTTTTATTGATAAATTTTCATGGATTTTTATCTAAGGAAGCTTGGTGTAGTCAACACATTAGTTAGTTTTTGTAATTTTGGAAGTTAGTTTGAATTGCCATTGTTAAATACATAGAAAAATTGACTTTTAGATTCTGAAATATCTAGTTGATTAAGCTTAGTTAATGCGAGAATTATGTTGGAAAATAAAGTTGGTTAATTTAGAGTAAGGTAAAATTAAGTTAAAGCTTTAAGGTCATTACTGAGTTTTTAAGGACCTAAGTGTAAGAGATGAGAACCTTGGTATTTAATGATGTTTATTGATAGTTTGAGGTCCGTAGAGTATAGATACGAAGTCGAATTTATATTTGATCGGGTAGATTGTGAGTTACGAGATTTAGGGATATTAGGGTTCTAAGGGACCTAATTGTGTAATGTGCATTCATGTTTGAATATGGATATGTTCTTGTTGAATGTGATACTAATACTATTTTTGTAATTGAATTATCGTACATAGCAAAAGATGACGACGAGATGTCAAGAGACAAAGGAAAGGTGAATGCTGTCAATGAGTAGTATTTTTCGATTTGTACTTTCATAATTTATTTTCACTACATAATTTATTAATCAGCTAAATTTATAAAATTATTGATGATGAATAAAGATATAAAATGTATGTTGTACTTGATCACTTTGAAATGTTTGGTATATGTTCAAAGTATATATATGTTTGTGATGGTGATATCATGATGTCAATTATGTTAGAGTATGATTCAGTGATAATTGATAATAAAAAATGCTTTATTAACGGTGTTGGATAGAATTACGGGTATACTTGGCAGGTCATTGGGTATATTATATCAGAGGGAGCTTTAGCGCTAAACGTGTATTATTATTTGATAGTTCTCTAATACCTTAGGGGTCGAGAACATATCTCTTGCTCAAATACCCTGGGGATACGAGCGTATATTGATGTGGTTGTAGGTATCAATGCATTTATGTCCGGTCAACACTTATGTGTGTATTTTTTTTGTGTTGGTGGATTGATCTGTGTATTCACCCTTGAGTCTGAATCAATTAATAGGGGTTTAATTGTGAAAAATAAAATGTGAAATAGATATGATAATGGAAAGTGAATAATAGCATGATATCGATTATTGACTGTGATATATGGAACAAGATGTAAATCCCTTGAGGGTGCATTGATATGTGGTAAATGAAATGATTCAGTGATATTGAAAATTATTATGATAATAATACTTGGTAAATGAAGCATGAATACCCAAAGGGTTAATTGATAAAATGACATAAGATTATGTGATCATTGATGTTGAAATAAAACTTAGTTGTAATATATTATAATGCCATTTTATTATGTTTTATTGTTTAATACCATTATGTGTTGATTTTCAAATTATGTTAGGGCAATTGAGCTTTTATTGCTTCACATGAAAAATTGTTTATTTTCGTGCTCAGATAATGTTAGGTGTTGATATAATAGTGAGTCTGAAAGCATTCAAAGATCCATCCCTAAGTTTAGCTAATGTTTATGATCCTCATTTTGAACCTAGTTGTATTTGGCATGTACCTAGGTTAATAGTATAAGTTATGAATTGTGGTTGATATTTTGGCTATTCGGTATGTTTTGGTCAATTTTGGACTTGTGAAGTTATACTTGATGAATTTCAATGTTTGATTAATGGATTAGTATGCATGCTTATAAGTATTAAGTTACTTACCTAGTCATGTTAAGGCATAATGCATTGAATTTTATGTTTTTGAATGTTTTGGATATGTTTTTGGGAGTTAAATTGGTGCATGCTGATTTGGCATTATAATGATTATGTTTCAGTATGACTAGTTGCCCATTTTGATAAGTTAGAATGTGAATAGGTAAAATTTCCCTTTGGTCTCGGGACATCAAAAGCGTGTCTCGAGATCTCAAGAACAAAAATGGCCATTTTATGCATTTCTAGGTATAAGTCTTGAGACTTACCAAGAAAGTCTTGAGACATCATGGTTGAAACCTTAAGACATAATGGCTTATGTCTCAAGGTAGTAAAACATTGAAGCTAGGGGTTTAAAACAAGGGAGTTACATCTTGAGAGGTAAAAGGGCAAGTATCGAGAAATGGACCCCATTGTCTCGAGAAATCTCTACACTAAAGCTAAAATATAAAACAAAGGAAGCATGTCTTGAGACATGTTTACCTCGTCTTGAGACATCTGCTTCAAAATTTATTAATTGAGTTAGGATTCGTGTCTTGACTCCGCGATTGACCTCATATGACCTGAGCCTCTCTTTGTAGGCCTATTTGATTGTGATTTAGTATATTTCTATTCACATAATGTGAATTTTATAATTAATCCTTGCATGCATATATAATTTCTATAAAATGTGTCGGAATAGTCTGAGTTGCTCTGGTAACATAATGTGACATCAAACATTCGAATTCAATGAACGAGTCGGGTGTGGTATGTCACAATTTACATTTCATCAGGTCATGTACTATATTGGGTAGTAGTATCCCTATTTCTATTACCTTTAGGTTTAAATTCGAGATACCTAGAATCCATCAATCCTCTCATTTCGAAATACTTCGACTATTGGAAAAAACCCAATTTGAAAATGGTTTTCTTGCACAACGAAAAATAAAAAATTTAAAAATCGACCCAGTTTGTGATATTTATAACAATAAACCTTAATAGAATTCATACCTATTTTTTGGATAAGCTGATCCTTAATGTTTTTTGACTTTCAAACAAACGATCTTCTTCACTATTCTCGTACTATGAACTACTTCGAGTGTGGGTTTGAACCAATTGAATCAAAACATAAAATTAGAAAAAGTTTTCCTTTTTGTGGTGAAAACGAAAATTCTCTTCTTTAATAGAAACCGGTAAAATTGTTATTCTGAAAATTCTCTGCTCGCACGTTTGTGTGTGATAAGTGATGGGGGACTACTCACAAACTACAAGTAAAACTGACCCTTTCACAACAGATAAAGAAAAAGAAAGTCATAGATAAAAACTTGGTGAGGCGGGTACACCAAGTAGGGTAGGGAATGCAGGGAGACTTCGCACTAAATAAGGAAGAGGTACTCTATTTTCATGAAAGAATCTACGTGCCCAGTGACAAGAAGTTTCGACATGTGATCCTTACTGAAGCTCATAGTAGCCCTTACACAATGCACCCAGGGAGAAATAAGATGTACCGTGACCTTCGCACATTATATTGGTGGCCTAGCTTGAAGCAAGCTATCACTGACTTTCTAACAAAATGCTTAGTATGTCAGAAGGTGAAAGCAGAGCATCAATTTCCCTCAAGTTTGCTACAACCACTCAAAATTCCAGAATGGAAGTGGAAAAGGATCACCATAGACTTCATTTCAAGCTTACCCTTGACTTTGACAAAGAAAGATGCTATATAAGCGATTGTGGATCGCCTTACAAAGAGTTCACACTTCCTAGCTATTTGCACAAACTATACATTGTAAAAAACTGGTAGAGTTATACATCGCATAGATAGTACGACTCCATGGCGTACCTGTTTCCATTACCTCCAATCGAGATCCTCAATTCTCTTTGAGATTTTGGAAAAATTTACAAGAAGGTCTAGGTTCAAAACTTAACTTCAATGCTGTTTATCATCTACAAACAGATGGTCAATCTAAGAGAGTGTTAGAAGTACTAGAAGAGATGTTGCAATGTTCTGTGTTAGAGTTCGCAGGAAGTTGGGAGCGTTTTATGGAAGAAAATGTAGAACTCCCTTGTGTTGGGCAGAACTAGATGAAAGGCGAATGGTTGGACCATAGCTAGTTTGCGAAACAGGGGAAAAAGTGAATATGATTTGTGAGCGACTAAAGACCTCTTCTGATTAAAAAGAACCCTACGTTAATTTAAAACAATGAGATATTGAGTACCAAGTGGAAGAGAAAGTATTCTTAAAGGTCTCACCATGGAAGAAAGTTTTAAGATTTAGGTGAAAAGGAAAAACAAGTCTAATGTTCATTGGTCTATATGAGGTGGCTGAAAGGATCGGTCCAGTGGCCTATCAACTTAAGTTGCCACCAGAACTTGAGTGAGTCCATAATGTTTTCCATGTGTCCATGTTAAGAAAGTATCATGTAGACCCATCCCATATAGTGTCAGTAGTTGAAGTTGAGGTATGACCTGATTTAACTTATGATGAGGAACTAGTTGAAGTTATAGCTCGCGAAGAAAAAGTCCTACAAAATAAGAGAATTCATTTAGTTAAAGTGTTGTGGCAAAACCACAAAACCAACGAAGCCACTTAGGAGACTGAGGAAGTAATGAAGCATCAATATCCTCATATGTTTTGACATAGGTAATTTTGAGAATGAAATTTCTTAAGAGGGGGAAAGTTGTAACATCTTAATATAGGAACTAAAAAATTTGAGCCTGGCAAGCAGGTATATGCTAGTAGACCTGGCAAGTTGGTATTTGCTAATAGGCTTGGTGAGCTAGTATTTTCCAGCAGGCTTGGCGAGTTGATGTTCGCCAATAGGCCTGGCGAGCTAGAGTTCACCAAAATGCCTGACCAACTGAGGTCACCAATGGATTTAACAAACTATGATCCCCAGTGGGCATGGTGAAGTAGGGATTACTAGTGGGCCTAGTGAGCTGTGGTCGCAGTGGGCCTGACAAGCTGTAATCACTATTTTTGGCCAAGATTCAAAAGTAGGAGTAATCAAAAGGAAATTATACCGAAATTAAGAAGTTGACTTACTTTTCTCTTCATAAAACCATCCATGCACGTAAGTCTTTCCTACTTTTACTGCAACTAGGGTATCCTAAGAACATTAAAACATTTAAAGCCTACAAATTAAGCTCTTCTCATTAATAAATTCCATATTGTTTTTTTAAACGGGAAAATTCGCTTAAATTTTCCCATCGATTATCTTGTTTTCAAGTTTCTACCTAGAACTTAGCTCTTAGGATCTAACGCAAGACTTTGTTTCTCTAATGCGTTCAAGTAATTAAGAAAGGTTCACAATAAAGGAAACTAGGTTCACCAAAACACAAGCATGTGTGAACCTAGGTTCTCTTATGTTTATGTATGAGTTTTCATGTGCTCAGTCTGTTTGTAACTTGTGTGAGTTTGTGAAATTGTGAAACTGACAGAATCGTCTACAAGCAAAGACAATGGAAAAGCGAAGCTTGTCTAATTTTTCAACAAATTGGGGAGTGTTCTCGCCACATGCATGTGTGAACCATAGCGTTAATCAGGAGCTTAGGTTTTGAACCTAAGTTCTGAGAGTAAGCTTCTCTAAAACTCTATTTTTGTAACTATGTTTAAATATGTGTTTTTATAAACAGTGATACTGTGAGCTCAATATGAACAGTGCTCTGCAAGCTCCTCATGATTTGTGAGCTCTATGTTTAAGTATATGTTTTGACATGATAACCTTCTAAAACTGTTGGATATAATGGCATGTCATAGGATTGTGAGTACTCACCTTATGTTTTCTGTTTTGAGCGAAAGGTCCTGAGATAGGTTGGAGAGATAATGGAATGTCGAGCTAAGCTCCATTCAATGGGACATGTTGGTGTGTTGGAGAGTGCTTAGCTTTATGCTACACTTATGGGACATGTTAAGAATCATTGAGTCATTCTGAGGCGTTAAAAGGAGATTCGCTTATGCAACAGGAAAAAAAAACATATGAATAAGTTTGTCTTTTTAAAATACTATGTTTTACTGTTTTAAGCTAATTAGCAATGAGTATCTACGAAATAAACTTTGCATAAGAATGGCGAACCTAGTTCGCAGTTCTGTGACTTTGCCAAAGCTTTTTCTTAACTTATTATTTGTGTATGCTATGTGGTTATTATTTCCTATATATTCACTGAGTTCACAAGAACTCAGACACTCCTTTCTAAACACTACAAATAGTTAGATTGCACGGTGAGTAGCAACGAGGCAAGTGATCGAGGAGAAGCAAAAATATTGAAAAGGTGATACAAGTGAACTCTGGATTAAAGGCAATGTGGGATTTTTCTTAGGCTTAGAGTTGTCATTCTGTTGACTTCGCCAATTTTTCTAGGACTTAGTTATTTTTATTATTTGTTATGTTTCCCTTTAGTTTTTATTTGCGAACTGATAATACTTATTAAAGTAATCTGAATTTTAAGTATATGAATATAGTCCAAGTTCGATTGAAGTTTTCTTTATTGACAAGTTCACTCTCAAGTACTTAATTTCTAATAATAGTATTTGTCATAAGAAATAGCATAAAATATTCAAATCTAACAAACTTATGTAGAGTTTGATAAAGCTGCTGCGAAGTGACAGGGTTGGCGAATTGTGCAAAGTGTAAACCCCATCAATTGTTGAACTAGTTTTGTGAACCCTTAATGAGTTTCGATATATTGTATAGGAAGAACCTTGTGAACCATGTTTGAAGTATCTAAGCACCTAAAAGATGGTTCGCGAGACTTACACTACTTAAAGAGTCTTACTCTGAGAAGACTTAGAATGTGCGAGCTAAGTAAGGGTGCGAATGTAACACCCCTAACCCGTATCTGTCGCCGAATAGAGTTACGGAGCATTACCTAAAAAATAGAACATGTAAACATGCATTTCATACATTATCATAAACATATTAATAAACGTTCATTCAGATTCATATTGTCCATAAATCGAGATCTCGAGGTCTTAAATATACCTTGGAAACAATTTGGGACTAAATTGAAATCATTTAGAAAGTCTAGAAAAAAAATACAAAAATTTGAATACATGGGTCACACAGTCGTGTGCCTCACATGGCTGAGACCCACGCCCGTGTCTCAGGCCGTGTAACGTTTGACTAGACACACAGTAGTGTCTTAGCCCGTGTCCTCACCCGTGTAACTCTCTGAGTAGGGTCACACAGTCGTGCCACACGCCCGTGTGCCAAGCCGTGTAACTCTCGAAATCTCTTCACATGCCCGTGTGCCAGGCTGTGTGCTAGGCCATGCAAGTCACTGACTTGCATGCAAAGGAACCGACAGGAAACACACGGCTGAATCACTCGCCCGTGTCTCAGACCACGTGGATCTAAAATTTGCCTAAAATCAAGCCATTCCCAATATCAATTCATGTATAAACCTTTAGGCCTTATGTGCACATAATCAAAGCATCAAAACTCTATCAAAACATACATATAATGACCAATTCAAGAGTCCTAAAATAAACTAGCCAATATGTCGTTCAAGGCACCTCAAATGCAATCATCAAAACTTACCTAAACATACCTCAACTTGACCATTACTATACCATCATAAAACATGCCATTTGAGCCATTCAAAACATACAACATGAGGTAGCTTAATGACACAAAGCATCAAATGATACTAATAAACCATTCTCATCCATTATCAAAAGTGATCAAAAGTACTTTCTAAAGTAAGCATTATAACCTATTATGCATACATAACACCAAAACACAAACACATTTAGTTAATATTTACATATTCATTAAAACACCATTTTAAAACATCTTATACATTCCAACCAAAAATTCTACTACATAAGTTTATACATGCCACTACCCTAGGAGATACAAAAACTACCAACATTGATGGATAGTGTAAGCCGATTGATTGATTCGACCAAAATGTCAGCAACAAAAATCTACAAAACAATCCACAAAAATTGATAAGCTTTTAAAGCTTAGTAAGAACATAGTATAGCATTTAATCTAGAAATAATTAAATATGATTCATATACTATTTGATTCAAAGTTACCGGAGTGCAAACAGGGGAACAAAAGTGTATTTAGGGGTATCGAAGTACAAACAGGGGCATGTATGTGCAATTCAAGGGTACCGAAGTACAAATAGGGGAGCGTATGTGCAATTCAGGGGTATCAAAGTACAAACAGGGGCACGTATGTGCAATTCAAGGGTACCAACGTATAAACGGGGGCGCATAGGTGCAATTCAGGGGGTACCGAAGTACAAATAGGGGCATGTATGTGCAATTAGGGGTACCAAAGTACAAACGGGGGCATGTATGTGCAATTTAGGGGTACTGAAGTACAAACGGGGGCACATAGGTGCAATTCACAATAATCTTCTAAAGACATAGTAATTAAAGCACCAATATAGATACACAAATAGAAATTGTTTAGATATTGAAATACCACGAACTTACCTTGATGACTAGGACATAGAAATGTAATCGAGCTAATCCATAGCTTTCGTCTTTGCTCGGATTAAATCCAATTGAGGTTTCTCTTGATCTAAATAAATAATTATATTCAATTAAGTATTTCAATTAATCTCAAACATTCAATTCAATCCATAGTTCACATTTATGCATAATTACTATTTTGTCATTAACGTTTTAACTTTTCACAATTTAGTCCTTAAGCTTATAACTTAAAATCTAACCATTTCTATCAAATTCCATGTTAACTAAACATGCAAGGACCTTGAAACTACTCCTATTTATCATTTTTAACAATAAAATCGTATAATTTATACCTTTAATAATTTAATCTCTTACTCTAAAATTTATCAAAAATCACTTAACAAAACTTGTTTACTTTTCAAAAAAGGTTCATAATCTATCATTTAATATAAAAAATCATTCAAGAAAATTCATTACATAACCCTCAATCTTTAAAATTTTTACAAATTGACCCCTGGGCTAGCTAGATTAAGCTACAACGATCCCGAAAACATAAAAATTATTAAAAACTAACCTTAAAACATCAACATGCATGAGCTATACATAACTGAATCCTCAAAGCACCAAGAATGTTGTTTTTCTTTCCCTATTTCGGTGGTGAAAGTCACTAAAGAAGATGATACAAAGTTTTACTTTATTTTACTTTATCTTAATTTATTAAGTTACCTTTTTAACCTTATTTATTATCTTTAAAAAGCATTCAATTTATGCCCATAATTGTCCACTAACCTTATGAATGGTATAATTACCATTTAAGTCCATTTATTTTCAAGTTTCATAGCCATTTGATCCTTTTAATTATTAGAACTTTCCTTTTACATTTTTTTTATAATTTAGTCCTTTTCACTTAATTAATCATGCAAACATCAAAATTTCTTAACGAAATTTTAATACAACCTTACTAACATCCCCTAGACATTTAAATATTAATGAAATAATAATTTACTTGTCAGATTTGTGGTTTCAAAATCACTATTCTAATTTCACTAAAAACGGGCTATTACAAGAACCCCAATGTTAGATAGTTGAATAGTTGTATATTTTTTTGCGAACTAAGGGTTAGCCTATTCTTAACTCCTTTCTCCAAATCTCTATGACTTCAAAAATAAAGTAAGTTAAATCCTTGCATGCGAAGTAGGTTCTCACGTTATTACCTCTGCATATCATGAAACAAGTGAAGTGAGTTCACGAGCTTGTACTATCTAAAACCTATACATGTTTTATTAGTTTGAACTTGTTGTGTGTTAGAGGTTAGGCTGGGTGTTATTGGAGAGTCACTTAGGTGGCTAATGTGGCATTCCATAGCTTGAGTTTGGCGACTGGACTGGGTATGGGTGATAACTCTTCAAAAGAGTTATATTTCATGCCTTTAAGCCTAGTTAAATGTTTATACTTAGGTACACTTACTGGCATTTTAGGATATTTTATTAGTATTTTTATCATTTGAATTAGGAGTTTGGACTGTGTTTACATGTTAGATACTTTTAATTGTATGTGGAAGGGTTGTGTTTAGCGGTTTGGCAAGTACATGCTGGGTAGAAAGAAATAAAGGAGTAAAGGTTTATCGGGGCAAAAGGTTAGACAGTTTGCCACCTTGAATGTCATGAAAATTCAAGAGGATGACCGAGTCAACATTCAGCACATACCAGCCTTAGCCCAACTCTACTTGTACGAAGAATATCTGCCTAAAAAAGAGGAGAGGATACCGTCGGTTGTTGAAGTTACCCTAGGACGAAATGCTTATAAAAAGCCAAAGAAAAAAGACTTAAAGAAGGGGGAGAGAGAGTCAAAGGCAACAATAGAGGGTAGTGGCTGAGTAGAGATGGGAAAGAGGAACCCGAAAACTATCCCTCTCAACCACCACAGGACATTGTGCTGTTGGATTGCAAATTGATTTGGTGATAGCCATCTTCCTAAGTTCTTACTTTATTTCTTAATATGTTATTCGATGAATTAATTTAATCAAAACGATGTTGGATATTATTTCAAACTTGAATTTTAATTGCCAATCGATGAGCTAAATCTCATAGGGTTGGGATTACATGATGAAAACTTTTATTTTCTATAATTGTTGAAGCATATATTTTATTTAATCTACTGTTTCATTTAACTGTTTTTATTTTTTAAATGTATGTGTATATTCTCTAGAAATGGATGAATGTGTAGCATGCCCAAAAACTGAATCAAATTCTGAAAAGGTTGGATTAATTTGACCAAAATTGAATGATATAAGTGAGTATTCGACTGAATACTCACAGTAGGCTCTAGACATAGAGCAACATTTGTATAAAATGAAGACAAAATAGTGCAGGGTACCGTGATAAGGCCTATAGTCACAGGCCAGGTAACTTGAGACCTTGCTTTCGAAAGAAGTAGGTCACTTTAGGTCTCTTCTGAGCAGTAGATTAAGTACAATTATGCTGAGGCATTACTGAAAGTAAGGGCAGATTCTTAGTAGTCCCAACCTTCCAAATCAACATAGTAGACCTTCAATTCATTGTCGCAGCATCTTTGCCATAACATTCTTAGTTATTTATTTGTTCTCTCGATTATTCTCATAATTGCCATTGCATTTTTATTCTTGTTTTGCCTTATCATTTTCCAATATTAGTCAGTATACATTTTACACTCACCCTTATTATTTTAATTTATCACTGCGTACTTAACTTGGTTTTGCCATAACAGTAATCATTTTCATAACTTGACCATTTCTAAACCTAATCCGATCCCTGTGGAGACGATCTCACTTATCACTTTATTACTTGATTCGACGTGTATACTTGCACAATTCACATATTATATTCACACACGACAAGTTTTTGGCGTCATTGTCAGGGATCGGTAATTTGGTGTAATTTGGTTTAGTTATTTTACTTAATTCCATTAGTTTTATCTAACTTAATTTAATTTAATTTAATTTCTATAGGTTTGCCATCAGTGCATGATAAGAGGCATTCCTATTAATAAAGAATATCCTTTTGACCCAGATATCGAAAGGACTTTACGAAGAAGGCAAAAAGAACTGTGAAAATCGTCTAAGAACAAGAATGAACTTAGTCTTAATGATAATCTGAATGGTCAAGATGTCAGTCCTCCTATTCATAAGGTGATACTAGGTATGAATGATAATTCGAATGGTCAGGACACTAATCCTCATATTCGTGAGGTAATAGATGACTAAGATAGATGAATTCAAGAGTATGTTGTGCCAATTTTGGATGACCTGAATCCAGGGATAGTAAGACCACAAATACAGGTGCAATAGTTTGAACTGAAACCAATAATGTTTCACATGTTACAAATAGTAAGACAGTTTAGTAAATTACCTACTGAAGATCCAATGCTGCATTTAAGACTTTTTCTAGAGGTTTGTGACTCGTTTAGATAGCAGGGTGTGCCTGAAGACGCTGTACGACTTAAACTATTTCCATATTCAAGAGATTGAGCGAGAGCATGGTTGAATGCTTTATCGTCGGGAATAGTGGCATCATGGAATAATCTTTTCCAGAAGTTTTTGCTATGATATAATCCCCCGAATATGAATGCCAAAATTAGAAATGACATTACATTTTTTCAGAAAATGGAGGATGAAACACTATATGAAGCTTGGGAACGATTCAAAGATTCAATTCGAAAATGTCCGATGCATGGATTCCAACATTGGACTCAGATAGAGATATTCTACAATGGGCTGAACGCACATACGAGGATCATAATTGAGGCTTCGGCCAATGGTACTTTGCTAGATAACTCTCATAATGAAGCAAATGAGATTTTGGAAAAGATTTCCCACAATGATTATCAATATCCTACCACAAGAGTTGGGACAGGCAAAAGAGCTGCTGGTACTATGGAGTTGGATGCAATCACTTCATTGATAGCCCAAGTATCTTTCTTGGCTAATATGATTAAAATAATGAAAAATCCTACTGTAGTCTAGGTATTAAAATTAGTTGAACTATCGTGTGTTTAGGGGTGAGTATTCGATCGAGTCGAGTCTAATTGAGTTAAAAAATTTTGAGTTAGTCGAGTTGACGAATCCTATTTTAGCAACCAAACTCAATTTGAATTTTTTTAATCGGATCGAATCGAGTCAAAAAATTTTGAGTCAAGTCGAGTCGAGTTAATGAATCCTATTATTTATACTCAATGTTGCATTTATATGAACTGATTATTTAACTAGTAAACGAAGTATAAAATTATTTAACTACATAAACAATATAATGGTTTTACCTTTTAACTTAATGAGTAAACATTTATCAAAACAATGTAGCTGTGTCTTTTAACTTAAATGGTTTTGACTTTTAACTTTAGAAATGGTAAACATTTATCAAAATGGTGTAGTTTTTCCTTTTCTTATTCAGATTTTTGGATAACTCAAATTGTGTAATTCATATTCGAGTTAAACTGAAAAACTTATTTTTTTATTCGAGCTGATTCAAATAACTTGATTAACTCAAATGACTCAAACTATTTCATTCAAAATTTGAAAATTTTATCGAGTTTTTCAAATCGAATCAGATTTTGCTCACCCCTACGTGTGTTTATTGTGGTGAAGACCATGTGTTTGATGAATGCCCATCAAATCCAGCATATGTGTGCTACATGAATAATTTCAACCGGAACAATAGCCCCTATTCCAACACATATAATCCTAGGTGGAAGCAACATCTAAACTTTAATTGGAATAATCAAGGTGCAGGAAATTTCACCAATATGGCAAGACAAAACGCCATTAATGCACCACCTGGTTATACTCAACCTATGTCGAGGGAAAATATCCAAAAAGGTTAGGCATTGGTTTCATCATCATCATCTATTGAAGCTTTGCTGAAGAAATATATGGCCAAGAATCATATTGTAATTCAGATTCAGGCTGCGTCTCTCCGACCTCTTGAGACTCAGGTGGGGAAAATAGCGAACGCTTTGAATTCAAGACCACAAAGGGCATTGCCTAGTGATACCAAGAATTCAATATCACAATGGAAAGAGCAGTGCAAGGCTATCACTCTCAGAAGTGGAGCTCAATTGAATGATGTTGCTCAAGATTCCATGGCAGGAGAGGATAACTCAAATAACAGCCATGTAAGGATCTCAGAGTCATCTAGAGAATATACTAAATCTAAATGCTATGGCAGACCCATATCATGTTGTCAACAAGAATGCCACAGCAAAACAATATCAACAACTTGAAGGAAGGCCACCTTTAGCTTTTCTTCAATGATTCCATAATTCTAAAAAGGATGTTCAGTTCAAAATATTTTTGGAGGTCTTGAAGCAACTCCATATCAACATACCACTGGTTGAAGATTTGGAGCAAATGCCCAATTATGTGAAATTTATGAAAGATATATTGTCGAAGAACAGCAGATTGGGAGAATTTGAGATTGTTGCTCTCACTAAAGGATGCACAGCAATGTTGACTATTGCGTGTAAATAACTAATGCAATTTTGCAAGTGTACATGACATTCAAGTAATAAAGTGATAAGTATCGTCTCCACAGGGATCAAAAATTGGTAAGAAATTGAGTAAGTTATTATAATCCTATTAACTATACTAAATAGCAGAAAATGCTCTCAAGTTTAATAGGATGCTTGTATAAGGAATTAATGAAATCAAAAGCTAAAAACAAGGAATTGATATGGCAAATAAAATGTAGTGGCAAATTACAGAGAAAAGCAAGAGTAATTCTTTTGTTGAATGAATAGGGTTGGAATTATTCACGTGAAATGCTCATATCAAAATAATGTCATGGAAAAATATTGTCTAATCAACTGTTTAGAGAGCCACTATTGTAACCTACCTCTTTTGATAACTAGATCTTAAGCTAAAAAATCTAAGTTACTGTATGTCTAGAGAACTCTAGATTAATAATTGCAATGAAGGTTCTCCTCTGCACAACTCGCAACATTTATGTCTATAGTGCTCCGAATATTTTGTCAAGTATTCGCTTGCATCAAACAATTCAAGATCCAGTATATTTAACCTTTTCAGAATTAAAAATAAATCTAAGAACACAGCACACAATCAACTATGTCTAGAGCTTGCATGCATGTATATGAAATAAACATAAATCGAATGGAACAGTGATATAGACAATCTCAAATCACGAGCATTAAAGATGATAAAGCATTTGAGCATTAAAGATGATAAAACATTCACCCTAATAACTCCAACCCAGAAAAGATTTAGTTCATGGGTGGAAATTTTAACACCAAATTAAAATCATTCATCAACATTAAAACAAGTTTGAATCACAAAAATCAGGAAAACAAAGGCAGAAAATGTGGGATTTCTCGCCACACTCCAGCATTTTTTTATCTTCTGATTGTACGTGAATCTAGGATAGATGTCTCTTCCCCTTCTTCACGTCTATATTCCACTCTCTGTAGTTGCTACCTTTTCTTTCTCTGGAATTCTCCAATAGAGTTCTTTTCTGTGCAGAGAAAGGAGTGCTGTCACTAGTCTCTTTCTCACGCTAATTCTCCTCCTCTTTTTCTTCTTCCCTCTCCTTCTTTTATTGGGTAGATCTATCCTACCTCAGCATACTTTTTTCATTCCCCTTTTCAGGTTGGCTTTTCTGGTACACGCACAGCTGGCTGAGAATGACATGGATAAAGTGTTAAGTTATCTTCCCGAAATTGCCATGACAATTCTGTTGGCAATTAAGTCATCTTCCCGAAATTGCCATGGCAATTCTATTGGCAATCAATCTCACCATTTGCCACAGTAATGTTTCACTTCCATTATTTTCCCTCTACATCTTCTTCCTCTTCCTATACCTGTGTTCACACAAAACTACACCTTTCCTCCCCAAGTGATAAAAGTAACAAATAATGATCATTATATTGCAATCCAAGCTTTGTTATGCAATGCTCTAAAAATATCCTAAAAATACAAATGTATTCACTTAATTACAACAAATTAATTCCATTTAGAAGCCTTAAATATAAATCTTTTCAAGATTTATCACACCCCCAAACCTAAATTATCGCTTGTCCTCAAGCAAATGATGTTTGAATATCATGAATGCATGGAATTGACAAAATAAATAGCCACCAATTGTCATGCCAAACCATAATAAGTATACTCTGTACCTCTATTCTCAAAAATATTCTACTGAAACAAAGAAAAAGTACTTACAGTTGTTGTAAACATGTTTAGCAAATGCAGTGCAGAAAATGGTTCCTAAAGGTAAAACTTTCTAAATATTTTAGCAATTAAAACTATAGCAGGTTTATCCAAATATACTTAGGTTATCTCTCTCGTAAACTAAGTAAAGTCATGCTACCACCTCCTCTGTTGCGCATACTCCTACGACAGCACCTCTAGTTTCTCGTAGCTCTATTGAATAGAAAATATTGCACTCTTTGAAATAATTAGAGCAGAAGATGTCTCTTTTGAAATCCAGCAGTTTCACCTGACTAAAGAGATCGCGCAGGCCCAGCAACAGTAAGCTGAATATTGGGCTTATGTGAGGAGTAGGGATTTGGCTCTAAGGAAATCCCTGTAAAAGAATTTTACGAAGCCAATGCCAGAATTTCCTCTTTTCCCAGCCACATTGCTCCCATTTGCTAGTGCTACCAAAGAGCCCACTCAAGCTGCTGCTAAAGCACCCATTCAACCTACTGTTGTGACACCTACTCAAACTACTGCAGGAAATCTCGAAAAGATGGCATCCCTAAATTATGAGTATGAGGAAGAAGGAGAAAAGGATGATACTTCCTCCACTAAAGGGAAAGACCTTGTTCCACCTTCACCACCAGCTCCCATATCTGCACAGAACCACGACATTGATCGTCTAATCAATGAGTTAATGGAGACTGACAAGGAGGGGGAAGAAATTACTCCTAAAAAGAGGAAATTGTGGTATAAGGTCAGTGCCTGAAAACCCACTCGTCAGGCAGAATGAGGTATCTACATGCTAGTTCAAGCCAGTTAAGTTTTTTTCTCTCTTTTATGCATCTTGCATCTCATTTTCTTGTGTCATGGCCTTTGTTGCATACATTTCTCTTTTTAGCTGCTCTGTTATATATTTGGTCATGCATTGAGGGCTATGCATCCCTTAGGTTTGGGGGTGTGTAGTGCATTTAGGCTGCATTTTATATTTACTATGTATGGTCACCTTAGTATAATCGTTTTAGTTCAGTTGAATCTATTTTGCCACGACAATGTAACTATTATGTATTGTTTGTCTATGAGGAGTACAATATATACTTATGATGTTCAATGATTAGCTTAGATTCTTCAATACACCTAGAACAGGTGACAGTGAATTAGGTGAATTTAATTTAGGATTGGTTGCTTCAAAAATTGTTTCCTAGAAATGAGATGTTCTATACTCAGTTTTTTCGGGTTGTAGTGAGTATCTTCTAATGAACTTAGGGACTTTTGAAGCCAAATTCAGTCGTTTTGCCTTGGCATTATTAACTAAAGGATCGTAGGCACTCCAATGCTTAGAATTACCGAATAGGTCAGCACCACTTTGTTTGCTCCATCATGTTGTTGATTAGAAAGGTGAGTTTAAGTAAGAGTGTGAAATAGAAAGTAAATAAATTAGGGGCACTCTGCTGTAGTGACAGACTGAGTAGCTAAGGAGGTAGTTATTTGCTCCATCCATCTCTAAGTCAAAAGCCATAACTTCAAGAGTGATTTCTATCTAAATTGTGCCATGAGTGAGTACTAGGTAATTCGGCGTATGCTCCATTGTGATTATCAAGTCAAAGAATTTTGTGACATGCTAAATCCTCCAATATACATATATTTTAGTTAAAAAAATAGTAAGCTTGTACAAGTATGCTTAGACCAGGAGTGACCTGGGTTGGGTAACAAATGAACTGAGTAAGCTATAAGATATTTGCTATGACTAGAACATATATGAAACTTAGAAAATCTTGTTTTTAGGGAGCAATTTTTTGCACTACCTTTTTCAAATCAAACCTTTGAAACTCGAATAAGTTTTTAACGAGAGAAGATGGCTAAGAATTGATATATACATTCGTCTTCAAATAGATTGACAGTACAACATGGGTACATGCACTGGCAATACTACTACATACAAGCATTCATGCACATTTTGCTTGAGGACAAGTATTAACTCAAGTTTGAGGGTGTGATAACTCTTGAAAAGAATTATATTTCATGCATTTAGACCTAGTTAAGTGTTTGTACTTAGGTACAGTTAGTTTTTAGGACATTTTATTAGTATTTTTATCATTTTCATTAGGAGCTTGGACTGTGTTTACATGTTAGATACTTTTAATTGCGTGTGGAAGGGTTGTGTTTGGTGGTTTGATAGGTGCAGGCTGGGGAAAAACAAATAAAAGAGTAAAGGTTTGCTAGGGCAAAAGGTTGGATAGTTTGCCACCTTGAATGTCGTGGTAATTCAAGAGGATGATTAAGACAACATTCAACACATACTAGTCTCAGCCCAACTCTACTTGTACCAGAAATATCTGCCTAAAAAAGAGGAAAGGATATCGTGGGCTATTTGAGTTACCCTATGACGAAATGCTTATAAAAAGCCAAAGGAGGAAACCCTAAAGAAGGGGAGAGATGGTTGAAGGCAACAATAGGGGGTAGGGGTTGAGTAGAGATGAGAAAAAGGAACTAAAAAATAGTCCCTCTCAGCCACCACAGGACACTGTGCTACTGGATTGCAAATTGATTTGGCGATAGCCATCTTCCTAAGTTTTTGCTTTATTTCTTAATTTGTTCTTCCGCAAACTAGTTTGATCAAAACGATGTTGGATGTTATTTCAAACTTGAATTTAATCACCAATCCATGAGCTAAATCTCATAGAGTTAGGATTACATTATGAAAACTTTTATTTTCTATAATGGTTGAAGCATATATTTTATTTAATCTATTGTTTCATTCAATTTTTTTTCTTTTCTAAATGTATGTGTATATTCTTTAGACATAGATGAATGTGCAGCGTGCCCATCAACTGAATCAAATTTTGAAAAGGTTGGATTAGTTTGACCAAAATTGAATGATACAAGTATTCGACCGAATACTCACAGTAGACTCTAGACATAGAGCAGCGTTTGTATAGAATGAAGACAAAACAGTGCAGGGTACCGTGATAAGGTTTATCAGGTAACTTGAGACTTTGCTCTTGAAAGAAGTAAGTCACTTTAGGTCTCTTTTGAGCAATAGATTAAGTGCAATTATGTTGAGGCATTACTGAAAGTAAGGGTATATTCTTAGTAGTCCCAACCTTCCAAATCAACATAGTAGACCTTCAATCAGTTGTCGCGGCATCTTTGCCATAACTTTCTTCGTTATTTATTTGTTCACTCGATTATTCTCGTAATTGTCATTGCATTTTTATTCTTGTTTTCCCTTAGCATTTTCTAATATTAGTCAGTATACATTTCGTACTCATACTTATTATTTTAATTTATCACTGCGTACTTAACTCGGTTTTGCCATAACAGTAATAATTATCATAACTTGACCATTTCTATACCTAATCTGATCCCTGTGGAGATGATCTCACTTATCACTTTATTACTTGATTCAACATGTATACTTGCACAATTCGTATATATATTCACACGCGACAATGGGGTGTTACACTTCCACTTTAATTTCGGTCCCTTGGAGAATTTCTATCAAGAATTCTCACTTTGTGAGAATAAGGCTAACATAGGTAGGTTTGAACCCAAGAAACCGCATAAGGTCACAAAGATTGCGAGATGAAAGTTCTAGCCCCGTGATAGTTGGTATTTAAGATAAGTTTTCAATGGCGTCGATCAAGATAACAAAAGGATTAAATAATCAAATTGAGCCAATGGTGACCCATAGAAGGGCTAGGAAAGCTAAGCCATCAAGGGAAATGTTGTCAGCTTTGGAAAGTGGAGTGGTCAATCTCGAGGAGTCCATGGAGGATATGCGGAAGACACTCAAGGTAATTAAGGGATTCACCAATGCGATAGACTCTTTGAAGGAGTAGCTTAGGGAATTTGTGTTGGGGTCTCTCGATTCCAATATTGAAGTGATGCAATGGGTGCTAAATTCCACTACGGAGAGGTTGACAGTGAAGGATGATGCTCTCAAGGCTATGGTGATGACCTTAAAGGAACAAATTGAGAATTTCAAGGGGGACCTCATTATCTGTAAATCCACTTTAGATATTGGAATATTGGCTACGACACCCAAGCATAAGGTGGATATCCCTAAGCTAAAAGAGTTTACAGGGACAAGATCTGCAACCATTGTGGAAAACTCCTTGTGGGGAATGGAGCAATACTTCTATGCCAAAGACATCATGGGTGATGCTACTAAGGTAAATACTTTTACAATTTATTTCAGTGATGTTGCTTTTTTATGGTGGGGTTGTAGGTCTACAGATGAGAAATGTGGTGGAACTGCAATTAAGACTGTGATGGGTTCTAAAAGGAATTCAAGGGGAAATTTTACCCGACATATGCTAAGGATGAGGATCAAGTTAAGTTGCACAGGCTTACGAGACAAGGCAAGTTAGGAAGCATGTGCAGAAGTTCAGTGAACTCATGCTCTAAATTTCTGATATGGGTAAGAAACAGACATTTTTCTCATTTATGGATGGGCTGAAGCCATGGGCGAAGCAAGATTTGCAACGTTGAAGAGTCAAGGAACTTACAAAAACCATGATCGTAGTGGAGTCCTTAATTGAACTTGTTTCAAAGAAAGACAAGTTTAAGTCTTTCAAACCCAATGAGAAGGGCAATGGTGGGAGAGATGAAGGACTGGTTAAAAACAACAATGGTGGCAATGGTGGCAAAGGGAATCCATCTAACGGGAAGTAGAGACCAAACAACCATTCGAGGGACAAAGAGAGTGAAAAGAAACCAATACAATACTTCTTATGTAATGGGTCACATAAAGTGAGACTGCCCATAATGACCTATGCTATCTACAATCATTAAAGAAGATGAAGTGGAGCCTGATGAGGAAAAGGTGTTGAGGCTTGGATCAATGATACTCAAATATGCCAAAACGAAAAGAAACTACAAGCAGAAATGGTTGATAATTTTGGACATCAACATTGCAAGCTGGAGAATGAGTGCTATTATGGATACGGGAACATCTAACTTGTTTATATCAGAGAAAGTCGCGGGTAAATTTGGTCTCTCGGTTAGTAAATTGACTAAGAGGATCAAGACGTTTAATTCTAAAGAGCTCCAAACTATGGGCGTAACATAAGGAATTGAACTACAAATCGATAAGTGGAAAAGCAAAGAAGATTTTGAGGTAATTCATTCAGATGATTATAGCTTCATGTTTGGCTTGAATTTCCTTGACTGGATTAATACTTATTTGGTTCCTTTTACTAATTGCATATGTATCGTTGATCCTCGTCAACAACAATGCGTAGTGTCGATGAGTTGTGATGAGAAAGGTGGGACCAAGGTACTGTTGGCAATCTAACTAGCCAAGGATGTTTATTATGGTAAAAACATTGACTTGGTAGACCAAAATGCTGAGACCCTTTTGGAAATGCTAGAAGTACGACAAACTGATTTGAAGCCTGTGGAGCTATCGATGGGGCTGCCACCTATGGGAGAGGTGGGTTGTGCATCAAACTTTGGAAGAAAAGTAGTGATGCAAACTGGGCAGTTGGAACGAGTAAATGCAATGAGCGAGGTACATCTCAAACACTTTCCTAGTGTTTTTCATTTTGACTTACCATTAGCTTGGTAAGGGAACAAGGGCCCTTTCAGAGTTTTAAAGTGGGTAAGTCGAGGGGCTCACAAATCGGAGTTGGCGAGAATACTCAAGGTTAACCCAATGTTTCATGTGGGCATGCCGAAGCCTATTTGTGAGGACCAAGGGGATCTTGACCCAAATAAGTCACAATGTGGGCAAGTAAGAGCGGTAGGCTCTTACAAATGAGATGTACGAAAGGGCAAAATAGTTTGAGCTAGGCGACGATAGAAGCCAAGTAAAATGTTTCGAAGAGCGGAACTACCCGACAGAAAGACTAGTTGGGAAACGGTTGAGGCATCGAGAAAGTTCTAAGGCGAATCAAACCAGTGTCATTCCGAGGATGCAACGAGGTTACGAGAATGGGTGGGGGGAATGTCACAGGCTACGGATCAAATCCCGTGGCGTATATGCAAAGAGGGTCCTATAGAGGTCAATTGATTATATGGGGCTCATTTGACCCACTTGAATTGGCCCGATTCATAGAACATGTGGATAAGCCCATCTACTTGAAGCCTTCCTAGCCTATTGAAGCACTTTAGAAAATTAGGGTTGCCATGGTAGATATGGAAACTTATCTTAGAAGATTTAGTTTTGTGATCTTAAAGGTTTATGTAAATCCCTTAAAAATCTCAATTGTAGATATGCTTTAATCTTGACCGTCGATGTAACTCAATTTGTACCACTGGATTTGGGGGAGCTCAACTATAAATAAATGTCTTCCTCCTCATTAGTAATCACTCAATTGTAATCGTTCAAAGTAATAGAGATACTTTGAAAGAATTTACTCAAACACCTTCTGTGTGTTGCTTTCTTGTGGCATTTTTTTATTTCTTTGTTGCTCTTTCGTTTTTAGTTGCTTCCGTTTTAATTTATGTGCCTTGGAGAATTTCTATCGAGAATTCTCACTTTGCGAGAGTAAGAATGACTTAGGAAAATTTGAATCCAAGAAATTGCCTAAGGCCACATGGATTGTGAGACGAAAGTTCTAGCCTTGTGACACTTGCACATAGCTTTTAACTCTTGGAGTTTAAGTTACCATTTCCATACATGATTCGGGGACAAGGAGATCCTTTTTCTTTTTAGACCAACATTCATGGTCTGTACTCTTCTTCAACCTTTGACTATTTGCTCAGTTTTTTGTTTTGGCAATTGTGCTAGTAACTTTCGAGGATAAATAAGAAAAAATAGGAAACTTTTTAAGGACGTGGTCGATTCTTCTACATGAAAAGCATAAAAAATCTTGTAAACAATAAGTTGTTTAAAATGTTTAACTATAATTGATTTCAATAAGGTCATTCAAGGTTTAGCTAGACATAAAGTCAGGCATAACATCCCCTCTCACTTATAAGAGTGCGGTTGTCAACTCGAAGGAGTGGGCCTATGCTATTTCCATTTTTTAAAATATTTTTCCATCAAATTATTCTTTAGGGAATTCAAGTAGCCTTAGCGAAACAACAATTGAGGATAAAGAAGCCTTTGAAGATCTAAAATTTTGTCCCTAGCGTTTAATAATGAATCAAGGCCGATTTTTTATAAAATTAAAGTAAACTTCTCATGTAACCTAACAATGAAGAAGTTTGATCCCAAATAAAAAATAGTTAACGCACTTTGAAGTTTCCATAAAGCTTGAAGCTTGCTGGAAATATTTATAACCCATAGTTTTGCTGTGAACTTTAACAATACGAGTTCTTGCACATTTTTCATGATACAAAGCCTTTATTCGTCATTAAGGCAAATTGCAATGGCATCATTATTCATTTTCAAAGTTTCTAGAGTCCATAGAGCCAACTCGTCATTATTATTAGGAGGAACATCCTGCATGTGAAGCTTGAAAGATGGAGAGACAATTTTTAAAGAGACTTTGTAAGAAATGCATGAGTTGATGTAGGTTTGGTGAGTTGATTATCATTTATTCTCTTGGTGCTCCTTTCCAGAGAAACTACTTAAGAAAGTCTCCATCGCTCCTTTATTATATAGATATAGAAACTAAATTGGGTAACTGTTTATTTTTAATCTAACTTGACTTATCAATTTAATTCAATTTCTTCTCATTTCTTGGTGTGATTTGGTACAATAACAATAGATATGATTATTTGGTGCTACCTTTGAGTACATTCATCTTTAAAAACAGACCTCACACAAAAAAGCATAAGGACTATTTTGTGAACTATTTTCATGGTAAATTCTACATCAATTTGTCATTAGTGAACAATTTAGTACACCTCTCTACTCGTGTATTTTTTTTTCTTAAGTCACAATTTGATTTCTGAATTATACCCATTTTCTAACTTTTGTATTTAAACTTTTTTTGGGTCTTACATAAACTATCATTTTTTTCTCATTTTACATCTAAAAATTACTCACATCCAATAAAAATGTACCATGTGTCATGCTTTTATTGGCAACTTTTATTTTGGGGATAAATTGGAATGAAATGTTAATTTAGGTGATAAATTAATGTTAGAATATTTTCAATATATAATGTTCCAATAGTTTCCAATGACAAATTATACGTATCCAAAAGTTAATAACATTTGGTTATTAATCAAGAATTGTAGCAATTCAAATGTAATGAATTATGTCTCTTGTTACTAAAAGTTGTGTTACTTGATTATTAACAAAACATTATGATTATTCAAGTAATATCTAGTAAATAGTTGTGTTCATTTTTAATTGATGTGACTATCCAAATAGACATTTATTGGATAGTTATATCTCTACGAAGAGACTGGAGAATTCCTATAAATAGAAGTGGAGTTTCATTTGCATGACACACCAAAATCTCAAAAAAAAAAAAAGTTTCTTCATTCTCCTCCATCTTCTAATATTCAGAGATTATTCTACAAAGAATTGTCATAAAAGTTCTATATAGAATTTGATAATATTTTGTTAGAGTTGTGTGACCCAAATTCCTATTAAAAAAATAAAATACAGTGACAAAATAGGAGGATCTATTAGGGCAAAGGTCATAACTGCCACAGATCCTTATTAAGCATAAAACCAGACTGGGGTTGCGACCGAGGGGTATAGGGGTTGTAGACCCCCACGGAATGGACTAGGCTGCACAAGTAGAATCTATATAGAACTACTCCTCTTCTATTTGGTATTGATTGCGCAAGCGGAATCCATATAGAACTACTCTCCTTCTATTTGACACTAATTAGAATAAGGTTTTTCAACCTATAAATAGATGTAGTCGAAACTCCTATTGTATCATTCGAATTTCAGCATTAGTGATTTTTTTCTCCTTTTTTCTCCTCTACCCGTGGTCTTTCCCCGAAAAGGTTTCCACGTAAAACCTATGTGTTCTTATTTTTCTTTCTTTATTGTCATTATTAACGTTCAACTTTTACATATTTCTATGCTTATCTCAATGCTTAGTGGACTATTTTTGTTAGTGCAAAATGCAAATAGTCATTGGGCTTCATTGTATGTTTGAGGTGGGGGCGAACAAAACCTTAAAGAAAGTGGCATGGTTACACGCCTAAAGCCTTCGGTTAATTTCTCATAAGTTTATTTTTATCTCCACACACAAACAATTTTAAGGTTCTAATCTCACAAATTTATGAGAAATTAAAGAAGGCACATCATTCACTACACATTCACGTGATACTATAAGAAAGGTTATCGATAACGAAACTACATTGAAGTAAATGATCTTATTAAATTTTGATTTTAAAAAAAAATCTTTTTAGAAAAAAAAGTACACCAAATTTATTATTTTATTATTGTTGCATAAATTAGATTTGAATTGTTATATTGTTATTGAGGTATTATATGCAAAATATATGAATGTGTCAACCATCAATTCTTGATAAAAACCAAATGTTAATTTATTAAATGCATGATGTTTTACATGCATAATTATGGTTGGTATAAAATAATATAGTATATATGATATGCATATATATATAACAATCATGAAATAAAGAAAAAAATAATATGAATAAAATACATAGATGAAATGCAAATGCTCAATTGGGAATGGTTCTATTAGTGGACCGAAATAATACTTCTTATTTTGAATAGTTATGACATTATTCAAATATTGGATGAACAAAACCCTGTCCAACCGAAGCATATGACCATTTGGGAGAGCATTCTCAATCCAAAAAGTTATGCCATTAAGTTCAACAACTACTTTCAAAAGGTGATATTGGAATGGTTTCTTGAAACCAAAATGGATCGACTTGAAAAGGCCACTTATGCACTTATTAGTGCACTATAAAAGACAACAATTTTGAAGAATTGAAACCCAATTCATTTTATCCAATTTGTGAGTGGAGATTTTCAGATCAAAAGTATTTTTTTCTTTCTTATGAATATAAGATATGGAATGATTTTTTTCATTCAAATCATGATATTAATAACCAACATTTAGATGTTATTTATGAGACATTAATTAAGCATATTCATTGGCAAAATGATACATTAAAAGAAATTTTATCATATAGATGGAACATATAATGTGAGTCATCTTGGTTGATATAAAATAACCATAAGCTAAACGACTTTTATATAAAATTGCACATTTTTTTTTAGTCTATGTTTTTAAGTTTGGACTAGAATTGATTATGACTAGAAATGAAATAAGTCTTATCCAATTTGCATGATTAATTTTTCTTGAGAAAGTAAAATAGTGGAAATCATTGACTTATATAATAAGATCGCTATTCTAATATGAAATCTTTTAATGAGAATATGAATGTGATAACCATATATTTGAAATCTAGATCATATTATGCATGTTATTGTACTACACTTGGTTTTTAATATATGGCTTGGAATACGATCTATAATCTCATAGTTCTATAAAGTTTTGAAATATAGTAAAATTTGAAATATATTTTGGAAGTCGTGAATACTTTATCTTATGAGCATGAAACTTGCAATATAAAGCTATTTGACTCATTTAGGTGATGAGCATAGTTTTATTGATAGTCACAAAATGACTAATAATGTCTATTATAAATGCTATATAAATGTGATGTTATAGCCAAATGGTTGGATATAACTATATACTAAAATATTATATGAAATACCTTTGTATGTATATGGTTTGTAGAGAGAAAATTATGTTATATTGACTATGAAATGGAACTATGAAAAATTGCAAATATGTTATCTTGTTTCACCAAGGGGTTTGAGGCATTTTTACATTATAGAATATACTTGGTTCAAATAGACATATGATGCATGCCTTCATATATTTGGCATTTATGAAATTAATTTCTTGGACATTAACAAATAAATAAAATAGACAAGTATGCAACTATTATTATAGGAAAAGATAAAGTGATGACTATAAATTAATAATTGTACAAATAATATCATGGGTAGCATTCTTTTTGCAAAAAATGAATAATTAAATATGGTGAGGATGTTGGTCTTATGAATTTTTTAGACACATAAATATAAAATTTCATCATGTGGTATAGAAAATTAACATAGCTATATTCAAATTTAGAAATTTTAAGATGAGGTACAAACCCATAATATTTAAGTCACCTATGATGAAAACTCGACCCAACTCTTGGTATAATGTCAAGTCTTGAGTTGAATGAGATAAAGTACATCATTAGAATATGATTGCTAACTAGAGGTGCTCATGGGCCGGACGGCTCGGCCCGGCCCGACGGCCCGCCCGAAATATGGGAGGGTTTGGGTAAAAATATAGGCCCGAAATATGGGATTGGGCAAAAAACGAGGCCCGTTTAGAAAACGGGCCGGGCCTCGGGTACAACTTTTTTGGCCCGGCCCGACCCGATATAATAAATATATTTATTTTTTTAATTTTAAAATATTTTTTACATACTTTTTTAATTTTTTTTAAATTTTTAAATATTTTTAAAATACTTTTTTTAATTTTTTTTAATTTTAAAATAATTTTAAAATACTTTTTTTAATTTTTTTTAATTTTAAAATATTTTTAAAATATTTTTAAAATACTTTTTTAATTTTCTAAAATTTTTAAAATAAAAATGGGCCGGGCCGGGCCCGGGCTTATAATTTTTTTCCCTGGCCGGGCCTGGGCAAAATCTTAGGCCCATATTTCGGGCCGGGCCGGGGCCGGGCCTAGGACCCGGGCTGAAATTTTTTTATGGGCCCGGCCCGAACCTGGCCTGGCCCGGCCCGGCCCATGAGCACCTCTATTGCTAACACCATAAAAATAATATATAATATATCATCTTAAGGTAATTGCTAGGTACTCGAAATGATAAAGGGAAGGATGAGAATTATACTCTTAATAGACCCATAACATAAATATGTTAAAGTGTTAAAATAATAGGAACACTCTTGATGGATTGTACCTATGTGAGTGTGAAGTGTGGTTGCTTTTAAGAACTCAATGGCTTGGCTCTAATAACGCTCGTGAAAAAGAGGTTACAGACATATCATCATAATAACAATGTCTTTAAATCTTGTGCATTGACTGAAGTTTAAATCATTATGTGATATGTGTTCGATTAATCAAATGAAATAATTGGTTCAAAATATAGTTTACCATACAATTTCAATTAACCTTAACGTATTTTCACTAAGTGAAGGTTCAATCGTAAGAAACCTTCATTTATGCAATTGATTTTCAAGATTATCAAAATTTAGAATATTTTGAAAATGAGAGAGACCGTTGGAACATTCTTAATATATATAATGTTCCAATAGTTACAAATAAAAATTATAAGTAACCAAAAATTATAATGCCTAGAAAAGTGATAAGTTATCTTTTGTTACTTAAAAGTTAGGTTACTTTATTTATTTATTTTTTTCTTTATCATACATTACTATAGCATCTATTTGTATAAGATTAAAATTAAAAAGAAAATCTAATCTTATATACCCCTATTCGATAACATAGCTAACTATAGGACTTGGAGCATAAAGAAAAAACAAGTAAAACAAGAGTAATGCTTTATCATCCATTAATATAGCATCTATATCTAAGAGGGAAAAAAATCAAAGGCTAAACCACCACAAGTTCTGATGATACATCCTAGTAATGCAGATATTAGCAAAAAGTTATTATTCAAATAATTGTGTTGATTGTTAATAAATATTACTCAAATATAGTTTTGTCTTTACTATGATTTATGAGAACTTTTATAAATAAAAGTAAAATTTCATTTTTATGACATATCAAAAATTCAAAACAAATTTTATTGTTCTCTTCCATCTTTTAATATTAAAAAATTATTACATGAAGAATTGTTGCAATTTTTTATAGAATTTGAGAATCTTGTTACGCTCACTCAATACTCAATAGATTATTCTCATCAATGCAAAACGTAAAAAAATTATTAAATGTTGTATTCTTGAAATTAATTTGCTTCTAACTCTTTTATATATCAAAATATAATTTAAAAAAAAACATAATTACAAGTCATGAAACCTTCAGTTAATTTCTCACAAGTTTATTTTATTTCCCCACTAGCATTTTAAGTAAGAAAATGGAGAAAAAAAAATTCAGTACCAAATTAAAAATATATATATGACTACACTTTATATAGCCAAACCGTCACAAACTTTTTTTGTCCTCACAGCCAACATCCTCTGAAAATCAATTGAAAGAGTAAAAGAACCAAAGGCACAAAAAATGCAACATAAATAATCTGAAAAATTAATTTCAATGAACCAATCACCACAGCCCAAAGTCAATGTTTGCCAAGTAATAAAACCAGTTATTCATCTCCCTTCATTTTTCTTTTTACTTTACAGATGCTAGATTCCATATGTACTCCTAACTGTGTCTAGTTTTAATATTAGTAGTTCAGTATAAATGTCTCACCAACCCCAAATTCCTGAACTCTTTGCTGATAAAAGCATCGATTGCGAAATATAGTTCTCACCGCTGTAAAAGCAGTCTGAAACTGAAATCGTAAGGCATTACTTGCACAAGCTGTGAAAGGGTCTCTTTCCCATTTCTCTCTAAGCATTTCACTGCTTCATTTCTCACATCATTTGGTAGCTGCAGGCAAACCCAATCCAGCAATGATTCCAAATCCTTTGCAAAGTCAAGCAGATACCAATCCAATAGCTTTGGTATTGTTAACTTGTTTGTTCTTGAAATCCCCACCGCTGCCTGCAGGTAGTCTCTCTTAGCTATTTCCAACTCTTCTTCAACATGAGCCGCCGTGTATACTCTCACCTTCATTACCAAATCCCACATTTCAGCACTTGAAGAAAGAACGTGATTAATGTTTGATCATTGTTAACTATGAATGTTTCTGACTATCTACGAAAGGAGATTGATTTTGAAGCCAACTTACAGCAGGAGATGACCAGCTTCCACATGCAAGAGCAAATGTAACCAAAGGTTCGGACCATTCGAGACCAAATATATTGCGTGCTTTCACCTCATCATTTTTTGCAGCTTTAGGACAGGTCTTTAATAGAAAGAGAGAAAAAGGGGTAATAATCCAGTTAGCAATATCAAAATTTAAAAGCACAATGAATTCTATCCTCTCCCCTACAGAAGTATATATAAAAGAAAGATGAACAGTTTTTTTTTACTTACAAATTTCAAATGGAAAGGCAGCCTTAATATGAAATGCTCAATTGTTATTGCATTTAGTAAGTGGCCTCCCACAACTATTGTAGCCTGAAGCAGCCATAAAAATTGACAAATTTTAAGTCAAATTGTCCAAAAGCAGATGTCAACAATACTTCAAATATAGCTGTAGCAACCATTGTCTAATATGGTGAGGGCTATATAATGCACAGTAAGTGTTTTTAGCAGCTTATGATGGGCATAGAAAAAAAATGGCATCAATAATAGCATCCCTGACAAATCTTAGTAACATCAAATATGGATGACACATACCTTTTGCATTAGTGCTACAACTCTTTCAGGCAACTCAGGAACCCCATGCTCCAAAATTGCCTAACAGAACCATTAGGTAAGTGTTATGCTTTTGCTTTTTGCGTATTAAGTTCAGAAAACTTCTCTTCATTCTGGAATGTATTAAAATGTTCAACAAAAAAACGAATTTCTTACATTCATCATACAGGAATTATAAGTGTTAATCCAGAATGCAAGCTTCTGCTGATGGCTGAGACCCTCTAAATTGACAGACGTGAGCTTCCCAAGAAGAAACCTGAAATCATCATCATAGAGACAGGCTGAATAGAAATGTCACAGTTAACATATTATGGAAGGGAAACCAACCCAAGAACTTACTTTAGTTTATGGATCAGAAACAAAGCATTTGTACTCCGGTTTAGGTTAATTGTATTCACTTCAATTGCACAAAGATGTTGATAGGGTCCAATATCTCTAGTTTTCAAATCTGAACAGATACCATAAGGGTCTCGGACCTCACTTTCTCTAGGTAAAGTCCCGGATTCCGCAGCTTTATCTTTCAAGGTGCTCAACCTTGCAAAAATTCTAAACAAGCACCTTACGATGTCTTCAGATATTTTGTTTGGTGTACTATCAACTTCTGATACCTTATTATCTGTAGAACTAGAAGGGCTTGCTTGTGCATTTTCTTGCTTTACTAATCTACCATCTAGCTGGACGGTAAAAAAGCCTCAATTTATAAAACCATAATGAAGTGGAAAACTACTGTTCTTTTAACCAGAAATTAGTACATACCTGCACCTTCAGAGGATCCAGATATTTGTCTGCTGAGTCAAGCTTGGTTGGAAGTCTCTTTACTGGGGTCACAATGTTGGATACTTTCTTGTCTGGAGATTGTTTATCCTTTACAGCATTGGCAAATGATTGGTTTTCTTTTCCTCTTACGTCTCCGGAAGCAGAATTGAATTTTGTGGAAGCTTGTTTACCATTTGTTGGCCTGATAAAGCACTGTCCAGCTCGATCGTAAATAGTATCCGGAGGCAACATCTTTCTGCTTGAAACACTTCTGGAAAGAGATGGCTGAGACCTGGCAATGGTTGGTACCAAACTCATCTCGTTTACAGACAAAGACTTCGATCGCTGGTGTTTTGAACTTCGAACCGGAGACTGCTCAACAGTGGATTCATTCAAATTCTCTACATTCCTCTTGGAAGATGCATAGACAGCCTCTTGGTAAAGACCTTGCCTAAAACTCACTACTTGCTCTTCAAGCCTAACAACTTCCTCTTCCAAAACAGCTACTTCAGCAAGGAGCTCTAATGTCTACAATCCCCAGAAAAGATAAACCAATTCACTCTCAAAAAACAAATTTTACATAAAACATGTAAAAGTTTCCATTTTTCAAGTATTAGAAAAAATTTTCCAAGAATTTCTTCCTCAAATGTAGCATGCAGTTAAGTTAGACTTACATATGGAGGTAAGTAAGGAGGAAGCCGAGGAAGTGCCCCTAAAGGCCTAGTAAAAGCTCTCTCCAAAGCTCTATGCACATTCTCTTCATGTCTAAGCTTCCTTTTTAGCTTATCAACCTGCAAATTATACCAATACCACCACAAAATTTGTTGAAAAACCGCAAATAGAAACCAAGAGAAAATCAATTGAATAGACCAAAAGAGTGTATAAATTTTGGTTACATCTTGTAATAAGGCTATTTTCTTTTCCCTGATTGATCTTCTCCTATTTGTTACAGCTTTGCTGGTACCAAGTGTTCTACTTCCCTGACACTTCTCCATCTTCTCCTTCTTTGAGTAATCCAAAGAAAAAAAAGGATAAATTTAAGTATATAAAAAATATTTATACAAAGAAATAATTGAAAGCAAGAAACTTAAAGAAGACACTATTCCTTCCTTGAGACAAGTGTGAGGACAGACCTCAGATTTTAGGATCAAAAGTGCTTCCCTACTTCTCTTTTTATGACACTAGCAATAATATAGCAAAATTCCAAAATTTTCAAAAACCCAAATTTTCTTCAAAGTTTGAACTTTTAATCCCCAAATAATCAATCTTTGGACACTCAAACTAACCATTAACAAAAACCCAAATCTTCAAATCTTGTAAAAACCAATAAAAGGTCAAAAGAAAAAAGAAAAAGCAAAAAAAGAGGGAAAAGAGAAGAGAGAAGTTACTTTATTGTGGTGTCTGTCATGATTTAAAGGAGTTTTCATGGACTGAAGAGTGGTGCGGACTCTTGTATTCATCTTTTTTTCTCTTGGATTTAAAGAATCAAAATCCCAAAACAAAACAAACCAGCAATGCAACAATATCTACACTTTTGCTACTACTAATATTTCCATGACCTGAAAGAAACAATGCAGACAAAAAAAAAAGGAAGAGATAAGAAAACAAAGCAATAGCCATTGAAATTACTCTCAAACGAAATCAAAGATGTGGAAAGATAAAGAAGCAAAAAAAAAAGGAAAAGAAAAAGAAATTTCTTTGAATACCCTTTGTTTATTCCAAGTTACAGAGCGGGAAACTTGAAAGCAAAGCGAACAAGACACAAATGCCTGCATGTATACATGGGTTTTTACATCGCGAGCTTTTTTGTTTATTTATACAGTAAAAAAAGATCATTTTATATTATAAAATGTTAACTTAAAAGTGTTGAAAAGAGCGAAGAAGCAAAGAAAACGACGAGAGTAGAGCCTAAAATCGCTATTCAATCCAGGAATAGCGTAACAGTTGGACAGACCATACCCAAAACAAACTGCGGATATATAAATGATTTATTTATAATTCTTAATGAAATTATTTTTTATTTATAAAAACAAAAATTTTGTTGGAGTGAAGACAAGTGTCGTTCACTGGCTTACCGCACTTTCTTCTTCTTCTTCATGTTCAGTTTGGTCAGCTTCTTGAGATCTTGAGAGAAGGTTTTTACTTTTCGTCACCTTCTCTTTCTTTATATAGTACTCCAAATTATTTCATATGAGAAATGTTAATCAGTATCTAATGACCCAATTAAAGTAATATATAAATAAAATTAAAGTTAATTATAAGATTGAAGTTTTTAGAATTGACTAGGATGTCAGCTCGTCGATTCACTCGATCCGTCAAGTTTGAATAAATAAATCATTAAAAAATTATAAAAATAAAAAGATTCAAAATCAGTTTTAATTGCTCGATTCAATCAGCTTTTTGCCCGATTGAATCAACATGTACTGGTTCTTGGATCAATCGATTCAATACCTTCCTCTAAACTAGTATCTCGACTTGCCCTCAGTCCAACTAATCGATTCAACCTGATTTAAATAACCGTGTATTAAATATTTATAATCTCTCATCAACCTTTAAATAAGAGGAAAATGTACTTAAATAAAACAAATTCATGTTTTTAGAATAACAAGGGACACCAACTAATCTAAAACTTAATCCATAAAAACATCATTTTATTTTCAGTATTCTTATATCCTTTTTACATGTCTATATTCGAAATTTATGGTTATCTTTTTTAATAATATCATCTCTAATATTTAAATATACATTCTTTTATTAAAAGTGTAATATACATTAATACTATACCTAACACTTGCTAATAAAAAATAACGTTTTATATTTGCTTTATTCATTTATATTACTTTTTGTCTTGGGTACATGATTCATCTATATTACTTAAAATGCCTTAAACAAAGGCTTAAAGCAAATTGCCTTTTTTAACTAAGCAACCCAACGTGCTAATTAATTATGAGGGGAACCTGTTTCACGTAGTAGGTCCTTCGCTTTTGGGTTACTTTGACGTTGATAAATAAACCTTTTTAATAATTTATTTGTTGTTTGGTTGTTTTCTTAAGTTTGTCATCAATTTATTGTGTATATATGTCGTGTACATAACCTTATCATTAGCAATTTGTTATTTATATTAGAAAACCAAGATTTAGACATTACTTATAAATGGCATAAAGAAGTTAATGACAATTGTTGATATGTGGTATCAATGGAACTGGAAAATGAGGAAAGGGGGTGGTGTCAAAAAAGGTTGGTTCACCTACTCTAAGGCTAAGAGTCAGAAAGGTAGAAGGACTCAGGCAAAGAAGGCTCAAAACTTAATGTGTTAGGATTTTGTGAGTGGAGAGGAGTCCCCCTACTATGTTGATCCTTGGGGTATTTATAGGTAACTAGGGGTTCCTACCTAATTATGCCACTCAGTGGACCCTAAATGGTCCAATGGAGGGTCCAATAGGTTCAAATTGAGATAAGGATATAACAAAAATAATTAAAGCTACTCTCTTATTCAGATGAATTGATTTTTGAAGAAATGAATAGAGATAATAATGAATTTCAATTGATCTTTTTAAAATATTGTTCTAGAAATTTATTTTTAAATAGGGATAACATGTGTATCATTAAACCTACCTAAAATCCCTCTCAAGAGACATTCCCAAATAAACTTTTCTTTGCACAATCATTTTGTCAAAGGAACTCACTAGAAATGGACTCATTTAACCTTAAAGAAATCCTCAAGAAGACCAATATTTGTCACTCTATACCTTTCTAATACTAATTCTCCAAAACAAAACTTTGATTTGATTTAATTAGTCATATCAAGTTAACTTGAACATTTCTTGACCTTATTTCTCGCCACTCTACTCTTGAAACCTAGGTGGTAGAGTTTTTATTCGATAAGACTAACAACAAGCTCCAAATTGCTATAAAAACCCTTTCTTCTTCTCTAGGAAAGACCAAGCTATCCACCACTACTAAATCTCTACGTAGACCTCACAAAATATTTGTAATAAAGACTTAACAACTCTTGACACTATAAGGTAAATTGCCTCCATTCCACACAAATACCTCCATCAATAATCCTTGTATTAACAATGAAATTGTTTGTGGGGAAAAGAGAAAAAAAAAACATGTATTTGCCATTAAGAGTCACTCCTTCTAGAACTTAAAGCACCTCTAATTGCAACATCAAGTATCTCTCTCTTACTAATAGATCCCCATGAACTGGAACTACCAAGGTAACCAATTTGTCATATTTAGTACACATATTTGCTACTCATTTGCATACATTTTAGCATGTTTTCAAGTAGAACTGAAATGTTTTAGTTTCATTTAGTGTTTTTAAGTGTCTAAGTAGTACAAGTGTGTGTTGAGTCATTTTTACATATTTTTCAAGTCATTTTATGGGTTTCAATGATTTTTTGTAACTAGAGAAAGTTATGTGGTTATATAGGATGAATTGAGAATTGAAAATGTCTCTTTAAGGTGGAATTATAATTGAGGTCGCGACCACAAGTCGTGGAAGTCGCAATATTGAAGACAGATGCATGGGAATCCAAATAGATAGTTTTGTCGCGATATGGAAACACTTAACACTGCGATGTCACAACCTCACATCGTGACAAAAAGCAACCGATGTTGCGACGTCACGATGATTCCAAGGGCATTGGCTTGAGTTTTCAAGGGCATTTAGCAATCATTCTTTAATTTAAGCTTAGGAATTATAATAACATTAAGCACATTTTAGTCTTTTAATTATTTCCTATATAAACCAACTTTTAATCTTATTTCTGGAAGGGGAGAGTAAGTGATAGATGATAATTTTAGGGATAGATTAGTGCATAGTTTTCTTTCCAAGTTTCTTAGTAGATTAGATCTTTATTTTATTATGTGTAATTTTTCTATTTCAATGTCAAAACTTTATGATCGAAGAATACTAAATATTCTTGCACTGTAATACCCTTAACCCGATCCGATTCGCTGGATCTGGATCTCAGGAGTTACACCTCTACTACAGACTTACATAAAACTATACATACAAAAGTTGGGCTTTTACATCTTATTTAAGAATATTGTTCCAAATAATCTACAACTAGGCGTACTGTAAATAATTACAACCATTGTACAAGACTTTTCAAATAGAGAAGACTTACAAGTAACTAACGTAACTTAACTACATTATTCTATATGTTATAAGCATATTAGTTCTTAGCGATAATATTATCTACAAATGTGTTGCCAATATGTCCTATATGCATAATATCCTTTTTAGTCGTCTTTGGTGTAACCTTGGCATATTCTTTCCTGGCGTAGACCCAATTTTCTTACCTGTAATATAAAACACTGAGGTAAGTTCATGAGAACTTAGTGAGTTTAAACATCATTTACCTATTTTGTACTTATGCAACGCATCTGATAACTTTATTGATCCTCTCATTGTTCTCATTGTTCTTTGTTCGGCTACTTGTCTTTGATGAGTGCAAATTCTAGAATTCTATCATTCATATCGTAGAAATCATACCGTACCTTTAAGTCATGCTTTACCCTTCGTCCATTGATACATTACTTACATTCTTTACTTACCCCTTTTTAAGGTCCCTTAGTCATTCTTATTCTAAGTTCCGTACAGATTAAATATTGTTAATCGACTTGATCTTCAAGTCCACTCATTCTAGCACGTTCCAACTTCGTTGTTCATGTCTTAAGTTTATGCTAACCATGCCAAAATATCTCAACAGAACCATTCCTTAAGCCACAAAAGCTACACCTTTCCCTGAGATAATCACTTATCTCTCACAGATCCATTACCTCATTCACGTACTCCTTTGCCCTTACCTAGTTCCTTAATCATTCCTATTTCAGAGGACCATACAAGCAAAATACTCTTGATTCATCGTGTACTCTGGCACATTCCAGCTTCACTGTTCGTACCTTATTACTATGCAGGATTCACCTTAACATTCCATATAGGGCCTTACTTTCAGAGTTTTCCATACATATTATTCCTTCAGGATACCGTATACGCCGTTCTTTCAGAGATCACCTAAAATTCCTTTCCTTTCGTTCATGGTCTGCCATAGAGGCATTCCCTTTAGATGGTTGCCACAAGGGTCATGCTTTTAAACTGCGCTACAAAGGTCTTCCTTTTCAGAGATAGTCATAAACGCTTTCTTTAATAGAGATCGCCACAAAGGCATCCTTTATAGATATTGCCACAAAAGCTCCATTTATAGAGATTGTCACAAAGACTCCCTTTTCAGATATTGTCACAAAGGCTTCCTTTACAAAGACTGCCACAAAGGTGTTTCTTCCTTTTCCATATTTACAAAAGGGATCTGGCTAAACTCGCATTACGTGAGGTTTTCCCTTCATCGCTTGGGTTGCACAGAAACCCCATTAGATGATAACATTCATTTAGTTCTTCTCATATAACGCAATAGCCCAGCTATGTCTTACTCGATATGGTCATTTCATTTGACATAGACTCACCATGCATAAACCCATCATTCAATGACTTACTTATAGCAGACATAATCATGCTTTTAGACTCATATACACACCATAATCATTCAAATTCATGCCCTATACTTAGACCATCAACTTCATACTTTAAGAGTTTCAATTTCACGATTTGGCCACTTAGCATAGAAGTTTTTGAAATGCATAATGCACATGCAAGAGTCAATTTGAGGACTCCCTTGACTTTCACCCCTTTTTTTTCATCTCCAAACTCTAGATTCAAACTTTCATTGAATGACCAACAACAATTATTTGGCATGAAGCACTCATCGATGGGGATCCAGACCTACAACTTAGCTTCCGTGAACAAAGGAATTGATTTAGGTTTCTTTAAATCTAGACAAAAAAATATTTCTTGAAGAAAGAAGAGGGAAAACTCTTATTTCTCAATCTTGATTGTCTAAATATACAACCTTTGTCCTTATGAAAACTTAACACGTGTCAAAATCCTATTCTATTTTTCATATGGGTGGTTTACAGTTGTAAGGAAACGTGTACAACAATCCACAATTATATGTATTACATAAATATTTTTGGGTCAAGTCCATCGTTCGTTCCTAACCATCTCATTAGAATATAACCAGCACCTTAATTAGCCAAACTTGGAATAAAATGTCTTTCGGCAATATCCCGATTACTCGAAATTCCTTAACATTGTACTAAGTTCCACTCCTATAGATGTCTCACTTTCTGAGACATTTTCACTCAATATCCCAGTCTTAACAGTTCGCCCAATCTATTCGCCAAAGTATCATTTGGGCGAATAGAACCACGCTACTGCTTTCCTCCGACTTGTTCGCCTAACCAAGACTTCGCCCAAGGGCGTACCCATAGACTTTAACTTCTTAGTTAAATCCAACACCTTACTTACTCAAAACCTATTCTGAAATTCTTACTCCTAAAATAACACCTGCATACTAGGGCTTAGTCGAGAGAGATGTTACATGCACTTAACCCAATTTATCAATGAGCATTTCTCTCCTTTCTCATTTTTATATTTTGTTCATCAAGTTTTTGATAGAAATTTTTTATGAGAATTGGAATGAAACATGTGTTGTTATGATTATCTTGCATGGATTAATTTTTTATTTGATTAAGTTTTTATTGATATTCGATTGGGTGTTTATTCAATTTTTCCAAACTTCTTAAAATACTAGAATTGACAACTCTAGTAGAACATTTAGACAAATAAGACTGAGAAGAGAATTTTTCGCATAATGATTTGGTATAAATGTGTCAAGCAATGAGACTGAGAGGAGAGCCTAGGTGGCAACAATTAATTGGATGAGACCGAGAGGGTAATATTAATTAGAAGTAGTAAACAACTCGATTGAAATAGTGTTTTAAATTAATTAACAATTAGTAAATTGAATGACCTTAGGTTAATTAGTTTACATTGTTTAAACAGGAAATAGAAAGTTCTTTGATTTTTATTAGATGTTAATTTTAGAATTAGTTTTACCTTAATTCTCTTTTTGGTTGCACTATTAATTTGTGAATTGATTCGGTTGATAATTGCTCCGGAATAATTAATTTGATAACACCATTTACCAATTTTGACAATCCATTGTGTTTGATACTCGAAAAATTTTGTGTTCCATTGTAACAAATAAATACTACAATTGACCTATGATACTTGCAGTTAAAGCCTCATTTCCATTCTTATATCTTTTGTGTAAATTTGTCTGGTTGGTGTTCGTACACCATAGCATGGTCAAATTGTTGGCACCATTGTTGGCACCATTGTAACGATGTAAAAGAATTATTAAGTTCAAATTGTTGGCACCATTGTTGGGGATTGTAACGATGTAAAAGAATTATTAAGTTAATTTTTTTAGAAAAGCAATATTAGTTGAAAGATAAGCAAGTTAGAAAGTGCTTTAATTTTATTGTATAGTTATTTTATTTTACTGTATTTGCTCTTATTTTTATTTTCCTTGTTGAAAATATAACTCTATCATGTACAATAATAGATATAGGTGGTAACCGTGTGATCAACATGATTTCGTTGAGTAGTCTGATTTGATTAAGGGAACTTTGACAACAAACTAAAGCTATGATGGGTATTATAAGGGTCAATAACCTTAGCTATAATAAACCATATGTTAAGATAAGTTTTAGGAGTAGTGGCCATTGCATTTGGCACTACACATGTTTTATAACTTACCTTATTTGTTGGCATGTTTAACCAAAATATATTAATTATTTGCTTGAATCTTTTTGAGGATTTTGTGTAGACAATCTTGTTTTTATTTTTGGAGAAGAGATTGAATCAAGCAATATCGCTTTTCAAGGATTCTTATGTGATCTACTTGTTTTATATATTAGGATATTCAATCCAAGATTATATGGGCTAATTTTATGAAGATTTATCTCAATCCTTCATGTTCTTATATAAAGGGTAATTGATTTGATGAAATTTGGGCAGATCATGGTGAATTGAAGTTTGCTCAATGAAGTTGGGTTCGTGCTCTAAATATGGATGACTTGTTCAACCTTGATAGATATTTTACTATTGAGGCAAGTATGTGAGCAATGGCTCACATAGTGCTAGCGTTAGTGGACACTACAGTTATCACTATGATTGTCTTATTTGGAGTTGATCATGTTTTTAATAAAATCAGTTGGGCAATGAATTAAACGATTTATTGGATATTTGATTGCCTATCTTTAAAGACAAATTCATTTAAAGCGACATATGGATTGGATTGGATCAAGCAATTGAATCCCCTTAAATAAAGAGATTGGATCGAGACTTCTTGAAGACTTATCTATAATATCTCTACATTATTTTAGATTTTATTATTATATTGTATATGTTATTTTAGCTACAATTTTATAAGAGAATTGATTGTATTGATCAAGAATCTTAGTAAGTCTCGAACTCTTATAAATTTGGAAAGACTTGTATGAATTAACACTTATTTAATCATTAAGAAACTTGTAATTGAGAGTGTAAACAAGTTTATTTCTTAGTTTACAACCTAAGTTTTCAAGGAAAACTTCGAGGTGAGTGATCTAGATCTTTAGGTACAAAAATGATGTTACTATAACAGGGTGTGATAGAACCTAAATCACTTATTGTCTTAGGATTAAAGATAGTGGATTTATTCAATAGTTAGACTCCCTAAATGTAGGGAAACTGAAATGGATAAACTACTTGTTTTTTTTTTATTTTCTATAATCTTATTACAGTGCCACCTTTAGTGGCCACTAAAGCTAATACTTAGATTATCACTAATTTCTTTTCAATTTTAAAATATTGGTCCCAACAATCAGTATCAGAGCCTCCAACTTAAAGTAGCTAATGGTGTTTACTGGTGTGGATACTTGTATAAGATGGAAGCTTCATCATTTTTACGACCCCTAGGTTGGATAAAGTAAACTATGCTTTTGGAAAACGAGAATGAAAGCTTTCATAAAGTTATTGATGAAAAGGATTAAAGATCAATTCTCAATGGCTAGAAGCATCAAATTACTAATGTTTTAGGTTTCAAAACTCCAAAAGCTGAGACTACTTGGGCCATCGAAGAAGAGTGGCATGCAAATACGAACTGAAAGCCCGTTAAAGCAATCTTTTGTAGTGTTGATGGTCAGGAGTTTAAAAAGATTTCTAAATACATTACTACATATAAATCTTGGCTAATCACTGAAACTTACCATGAAGGAACCAAAAAGGTGGATTAATAAAAGATGCAAATGCTAACCACTAAGTTCAAAACCCTAAGGATGTTAGACAATGAAACCATTGGTGACTTCTATGCAAACCTATGTAACTTGTCCAATCAAGAATTTGCACTTGGTGATGAATATTATAACTCAAAGTTGGTTAGAAAAGTTTTGAGGCCTCTACCTAAAAGGTTTACGATTAAAAGTCATATCCATTGAGGAAGCAAAGGATATAGACAATATGATGATTGATGAACTAATTGGGTCCTTACAAAATTTTGAGATAATCTTTAATGAAACTAGAAGGAGCAAGTCCAAAGAAACGAGTATTGCTTTCTAATTGACAAGTGGAATGACCATTGAGATTAAAGATCTCTAGTAACAAATAGATTTGTTTGCTCAAAACTTCAACAAGGCATTCAAAAGATGAGTAATTTGAACAAAAGAATTGAACGAGGTCAAAGATTCAATAAGGAAAAAGGGAAATATGCTGCCATTGATGAGAACTCTAGAGTAAAGAAGAAAGGCATTCAATGCTACTAGTGTAAAAGGTATGATCATGTACAAGTTGAGTGTAACTTGGAGTGATGATGATTCGTCAAGCACCTCAAATTCAAATGAGAAGAACTTGAGCAATTATATTGCCTTTACTACAACTGTTAGTACCTTTGTTTCAACTGACTACAACATCGATGATGATTTAGAAAAAGTTCAGTGTTGAGTTTTTACAAACCTACAAGTCTATGCTGGAAAAATAGGAGGAAGTATATTATGTGAATACAAAGATAGTAAATGAGAACTCTAGACTCCAAGAAGAAAATCAAAAGTTAATCAAATAGATAGAGGTAAATGATTCTCTACTTGATGATAAAACTACCCATTTGGAAACTACATAAGAGGATTTTGCAACTAATCAATCCATGCTAGAAAGGGGTAAACTTAATGAAATTCTTATTGCTGGAAATAGGATTTTAGGAAAAGGTGGCATTGGCCATCTTGAAAATAAAAGAAGAGTTGTTATTAAAATTAATCTTGAAAAGAAAGGAAAAGTTGTTATTAAAATTCTAACGGTGTTTTTCAAAGCTACCAGTAATGATGATCAAGGTGAATGCTCTATGAAGCATGTTTTGATTCAAGCTAAAAAAAAGGTAATCTCTAATCATCAATTTATTTTTTATTATTTTAGATTTCTTATTCTTATCAGACCTAGATACTTCAAAATATTGAAAGATCAAAGTTGGAAGCAAGCAGTGACAAAATCAGTACCCATTACCCAAAACACTGCGTGGGATCAAAAGAACAAATTTGTATAGAGGAAAAATGAGAGGTTGTCTCATGGAATAGAAAAGCATAAGAATAGAAGGATTATCTGTCATTATTCTAGTATGGTTGATCATATCAAACTGCATTGCTATAAGATGTTGAATGACGTAAGATGGGGAACTGTTAGAAGGCAAGTTGTAACTCAACCAAGATACTACCAAAAACAAATATGGTTGAGAAAAGATCAATGGTTCATTAATTCATAAGTGAATTGTGAAGTGGCAACTAATGCAACAACTTTTGAAAATTGGCATGAATATATTTCTACTCTTTCAAAATCTTGTGGTAAAGAACCTTGTTGTTTCATGAGTTACAACTCCCACCTATATGTAGTTGATGAGTTAGCATCCATTGCCTCCTACTAAAACACCTTATTGATGGGGGTGTATTTATGCTACTACAGAGGGAGAGTCTGTTGATGCTACAACTAATGGGGAGTTTTCTTTTATATCATGCTTGTTATTTATGACATTTTCTACATGTTATTAATTTGTGTTGTTGATCAAACTTCAACAAATGAAGATGTTTCTCCAGTTATAATTGTCTAAAGTTGCTTTGCATTTTTGTCCCAAAAAGAGGGGAGAGTAATTTGAGCTTGAGGGGAAGTTAGAACTTGATTTTACTAATGTTAGTGTTACCTTTATTTCATTAGAGAATTGAATGCATGGCTTTTGGTAAAAGATGCCAAAGGGAGAGATTGTTGAGACAAGCTTTGGGAGTAGTGACCATTGCATAGGTTTTATAACTTGCCTTATTTGTTGGCATGTTTGACCAAAATATATTAGTTATTTGCTTGAATCTTTTTGAGGATTTTGTGCAAAAAAATCTTGTGTTTATTATTGGAAAAGAGATGGAATCAAGAAATGTTATTTTTCAAGGATTATTATGTGATCTACTTACCTCATATACTGAGATATGCAATCTAAGATCATATAGGCTGACTTTATAAAGATTTATCTCAATCCTTTGTGTTTTTATATAAAAGGTAATTAATTTGATGAGATTTGGGTAGATCATTATGGATTGAAGTTTGCTTAGTGAAGCTGGATTTGTGCTTTAAATATTGAATGGTTGTTCAACATTGATAAATGTTTTATTGTTGAGGCAAGTATGTGAGTAGTAACTCACGTAATGTCAATGGTAATGGCTGCTATGGTTAACACTATGACAATCAACATAACTTGACTTATTTGGATTTGTAAATATTTTCAACTAAATTAGTTTACGTTGACTTAGATGATTTCTTCAATGTTTGATGGCTTATCTTTGAAGACCAATCAATTTGTAGCAACATATCTTGAGGATTGGATTGAACTAGATCAAACAATCAAATCCATTTAAATAAGGAGATTTGGTTGGGACTTCCTAAAGACTTATCTTTAATATCTTTACATTATCTTGGACTTTATTATATTGTATATGCTATTTTAGCTGCAATTTCATAGGGGAATTAATTGTATTTGGCCTAGTATCATAGCAAGTCTCAAAGTCTTATATATTTGGAGGGACTTGTATAGGTTTTGTAATCGAGTGAACTAAAACTTATTTGTTCATTGAGGAACTTGTAATTGAGATTGTAAACAAGTTTATTGTTTGGTTTACAAATTAGATTTTTAGGGGAAAATTTAAAGGTGAGTGATCTAGATATTTAGATACAAAAGCAAGGTTGCTATACCAGGGTATGATATGACTTTAAATCATTTGTTGTATTGAGATTAAAGATAGTGGATTTACTCACTAAGCTAGGCTCCAAATATGCGGGGAAACAAAACTGCATAAAAACTTGTGTTTTTGTTTTCTCTGTTCATATCGCAATACCACCTTTAGTGGCGATTAAAACTAGCACTTCAGTTATTTTTCACTAGTTTTTTTCTTTTAAGGTTTCAAATATAGGTTCCTACACTATACAATCCACACTGTCTTCAACTCACACATTAGATTCATAAATGTATTCTTTTGTAAGTCTTGGTTGTCCACTAAAGTCAACAATTGGAGGTTCACCACTAAAGCCTATAAGTAGGAAACCCTTTTATGCCACTAGTTCAACAATAGTGGGAATTACGGACCCATGATGAGTTTTCCATGCCTGATTGCATGAATATATCTATCTTTAGCACAAATTGTATTAGCCCCAAGTTGTCCCCTTCAGATAGTCAAAATTCGCATGGGAAGAAAAACCAAAGAACCTTGAAAAGTGCAACACCCTCCTATACCAAATTTAGCCTTCTATGGCCTAAGAAAGTCTAAATTCAATAGCGTAGAAATATTAGTAGTTCATTTATCGATGGGAAAAGGAAATCCTAAGAACTTAACATCAAGACTACCAATATAGAGGCCCAAAATAGAGCCCTTACCTTGTTTTATAGCTATACTTAACATTTTGTTAGAATCTATATTGCGAAGGGTTAAAAAAGAAGGAATTCTCGAATCTACCCTACTAATACGATCAAACCCTCGAAGAAGTGAATCTTCAGTTAAATGCTAGTTTCAATTGGACATGCCATGAAAAATTGCCTTCACCTAAAAAATGCTATCAAAGTGGCTATAAAAAAAATGCAAATTGGAGAAATTTGTGAAGCAACACACCCACTAGCGAGAAGGTGACAATGAGAAAACTCCAAAGTAAAACTAAAAAGAGGTGAAGTCTTAGATTACTGATCCAAGAATCAAGGAAGTCCTAGATTACCAGTGCATGACAAAGAATCTCTAAAAAAACTTTGATTATCATCAATTAAATTTGAATTTTTCTTTGAGGAAAACATACAATATTCCCATAGAGGTCAACCTAAAAACTAGCAAGCTAATCCATTCCTACGCATCATTAAGGTTACGACTTTGAGCTTTTCCTCCTTAATTAGCGTGCAATCATAACCCATGTATAAAAAGAGGAGCCTCATGACAAGCTATTACATATAACAACAGATGATAGCTTTTCTAGAATCGCATTCTCTTTAGCTTCTCCCTATTGATATTCCCTCACCATTTTACCATAGAAAAGAGCTTGTGTGGGAAAACTGTGTCGTTGGGTTAAAAGTAAAGTACTAAAACAACTTTTATTTAATTCTCTTTCATGGGAAAAAGATTGATCTTTAGTTCTCCTCACTGGACATCAAAACATAGGTGCCTCAATTGTCAAAGAAGGGTAAGAACCCAAAGTAGAAACAAGGGACTATAAAAAGTAAAAATGCAAGAGCAAAAAAGAAAAACAAAGGATGAAAAATTATACTTTTCTCACATAGTCTCTAATTCATCTTACATGAACCGATCCACCAAAGGGTGTATAAAGTAAATGATGTCTTTTTAGATTCTTTTACCTTCATGTACCTCGTCTTTGTAATATAATTATTAACTACTTCACCCAAAATAAAAAAAGAAATTTTAAATCACATGTATAGAGAAGAGGAAGATCTTAAAGTGGTATTTAATTAAATAAGATGGGATTTAGTAAGACAAAACATAAACACTTTAAAAAAGTTGGGCCAAATTGTCGACAAGCCTTACTAAATGTTTGTATAACAAGAATTAATGAGCATTAGCCATCCTAATTTAAATGATTAGGACAAAGGCAACCTTGACCTCCAAGATGCTTTAAAAATAAGGGAAACATCCTTCAAAAGGGATTGGTTTGCAACAATGATAGAAGAAAGAAAAGAAACTAGAGAGTTTAAATGATCAAACCCTTAAACATTAAGACCAACTATGCAAAAGCATGTTCCAACAAACGATAAAGTTGGTGGCATATCTTAGAGAGCCTATAAGCCAATGAAAATCTACTTGATAAGGACAAGGCCAACTCTGAGAAAAAAAAGTGAAGCCATGAATAGGCTATCTCAAGGATTTGTCCGCCCCAATATGCAAAAAATGCTAAAAGACATCTCGTTGTCTCTTTAGATCATCACCATCCTAGTTGCAATTACGAGAATAGTACGTTTTACTATAGTTGGTCCACTAAGGCTGAAGCATCAATACATCAACAATAAAAAATTAACATGCATAAAGGCAAAAGTGATGAAAATAAAGTCACATGAGTTCAATAGAAGCATAATCTTTTGTTTAGCAATTCTACACAACATGAACTCCCATCAATCACCTTTATCAAGATCCGACCTTGTTCACATGAAAGGCATGGTTAAAAATGCACCCCTAGCAACATAGGATGGTTTGTAGTAAAACACAAGGAGGTGTGCACAAGAAGGATCGGTCGAAAAATAAATAGTTGACTTACAAAGCAATCCTATAGATTCAAAGACATCAAGTTGTTAGGCGAATATATAAACTATAGACTAAACATGATGCAGAACACAAGCTAAAGCACAAGGAAAAACTCACCAATAAATTTTAAGACATCATATACACTATCAAAATCACACTTACAATGCCACCACCAGTAAGGGAGCCCACTGCCGTGTCATCTCTACTTTATGAAACCCTCACCTATTTTGCTAAAGCAATTATCTCTCTAGACATTTCGTTCATTCTTTCATAAACTTGCCATCATGAGACAACTTTTGAGGACATCTCATTTAATCTATTTAGATTCAAAGTTTATTAAGCATCGAAATCTTCAATTAACAACTTCACCAAACTCTAATTTTTAAAGAGAATAATGGACCCATCTGACATGGGTACAAGATTATCCTAAGTTTAAGGGCTATGTCCCTCCTTAAAGCCAAGGAAAGCAGTACGCAAACCACTTTGATGCTTTTAAAAAAGGATAAAGAGTTTAAAAAACATCAAAGCTAGGGATAATGATACATAAACCCCCCTTTGATGCCTTAAAAAAACATGTTAAGGTAAAAAAAAAACTCAAAGCCAAGGAGAGAGGTATTGAACTTCTGAAGCATGAAGTAAGAACTTCACCACTCTCCAAGGTCACAAGAATAAAACCCTACAAAACTCCAAGTTTTAAATATCATGCCTTTTTAAAAATTTAGTTTTCACCTAGTAAAACCAACCAATTGTACAGTCGACTTTTTAGGAAAAGTAAAACAAAGCACTGTTATCATTTCCATTCAAAGTGCACTAAGTACTACTTTTAATTTACCTTTTTCAAGATCACAAATTAGTAAAGCACAAGCATCACAAAATAAACAATAATTAACTGTTACAAAAATTATCATATGTAGTGCTCAAGAAAAATATACATAATAATAACATATTAGTTACAAGAATCTTTCGCAGAAGAATAAAGGTGTGATGTACATTGTAACAGTAAAAGTACATAGATAAAAACAACCATGAACAAACTTATACATCAAAATAATCCTCAATAACACCTTAAGATGGCCTAGACTATGCATCTTGTCTCTTCAAGCTTCCCACTAAAGGCTTGAAGGATTGCAAAGGTTGAATGACTTTAAAATATATGAAAATCAACAAACCTACATCCATCAAATTAAGAGGCTACCTAAAAAGTTACTGGCAAAAGTAAAATCATGAACCAAGCAAACATCGCATGTGAAGCTAGCATCTACATCTTCCCTCACTTTTGGCAAGAACTTCTTAATGTTGTTGATCCGTAATGGCAAACTTTGCCTCTAACTTTTGAACTCTTGAGGCATTATTATCAAGCCTTACATGCATTTCCTACATGATGTAGTGATGTTTCACTTTTAAAACTTGAATATCACAATACATTTCTTTAACACATTTTTCACCACAAATTCCAACTTTAAAACTTTCTAGCAAAGTTGGTCATTATATCAATGAGTTTTAGCCACTAAGTTTTGTAATGATTGTTACGGGTGATAAACTTAGTCATTTAAACCTTTATAATGAACAACTCATATTTTCTCTTTCTCGATACTGCTCTCCAACTTGGACATAATTTTCCCTATCATTTGATAAACAATTGTGAGCTTGTCATATTAAACTATGATGATATTATTATTTAAACTAACATTGCCTAGATGTTGATCCCCAACTATAAAAGTGAATTCTTCCTTAATAAAAATGTTTACACAAACTTTGACAAACATGAAAGCAAACTCTTCAAGAACAAATGATAAACATCATCGCCATTTAGATAAAGAAGATAATTAAATGTTGTAATTGTACTTACATTGTTAATTTGCAAGAGAACTTCAAAATCCTTAATGATGCCCCCATATCCTTAAACTATAACATGTTTCCCTTTTTCTATAAAAAAAACTAAGTTTAAAAGGGGAGATAGTATGTTAGCCCAACCATCCTAGAAAGGTTGTACCGTATGGAGTTGGCGGAGCCGATAATTCTACAGAAGAAGCCAAGGGAGATCCTTCCCTTAGCCATTGCTAGAAGAATGCCTTCTCCTCTTCCTAATCTCAAATGATAGTCTTTCAACATGAGTAACTAAAGCATGCTTAAGAATCACATTCTTTGGAGCAACTAAAGCATCTTTAGAGACTACACCTTTTAAGACAACACTTGGTTCACAATTACCTTGCATAAAAGAAGCACTTCTTAAAAACAAGGCAACACTTTCAGTAAGCAAGAATAATAAATTCAAGTAAAAGAAAAATACATAACATCAACATCCACACCTTATCGGAGACTTCCCTAACAACATCATTGATTGGGCGAATTTTCACAAGCATACTAGGGCATTCCTTTCACACCTTTTTCGAACCACACTATTCATTAAAGATTGAATGATTGATGAGTTGTGCCAAGCTTACATGACACTCTATATAATTCTAAATGAGGTCAACATGTTTGGGGATTTTATAGAGCATCCTTTTCCCATCCTTACCACCTATTGGCCATTCATTTCTATGATTAAGCCACGATGACAAGTTAGAACATGCCTAAAGTAGGGTTGGTCATCTAGTATCACACTATTCAAATTCTTCCCTTCAACGTAGAACTTTTAAAAATGAACTAGTGTTAGTAGCTTGTCAATCCACAAAGCTCGATCGCACCTATTTCACTCAGATTGTTTGACAACACTATTAACATACATAATAAGATTATAAGCACAACACTTGGAAGAAGGGAATGCTTATGATATGGGAGACGACAACCCATCTCTTGGCTTGCTCTCTAAATGTATGTATTTTATGTTTATCTACATGAAAACCCACTTAACTCGAGTCCAAGGGTAAAGCTACTCCACCTCATGTAATGAGCAACATGATCCCTAACTCTATTCATTGTTGAATAACTAAAGGATAAACAAGTTCTTAAACCTACAAAAACAAGGTGAATCATGGATACTCTTGCAATTATAAAAGAAAGCCACAAAAAGGCACAAAGCACACCCCGATAACTAACCAAGAACAATCCTATAATCCAATATACAATTGCAAGCTAATGATTCAAAGGTAGATGAAAACCTAACTTTAAACAAATAAATGAGAAAGGAAATCCTCTCCTATTCACAGGAACATCACTCATTTCGTGAGACCTTGAGGGAACAATGAAGAGATACTATAATGAGGCAATTAGATTCCTCTCAGTGCCAAAATAACCATCTCCACTTTTATCATGGTGGAATCCTAGTCACCACTTTCTATAAAAGAAGCTAACTCCTCATAGATGGGTATCCTTTAAGGAAAATCAACATTAATTGAATAGTTGACTTTGCCTTTCCTCTTTTCTTATTGTATCATATTCAACACTACAAAATAACTAGCATAAATTAATCCTCGATTTAAAGAAAATTACCGACAAAAAGGACAACAAAAATATACGGAGGAAACAAAATGAAACAATAGAAGAAAACGAAAAGAGAAGAACTTGTATGACTTAAAACCCCATTTATAGTTATGTGAGTGAGAAATTCAAATAAAAAGGATTAATTCGCCAATCAACTAAGCAAGCATATGATGAACAATCGTAATAAATACGCCACAAGAACAACAAATCAAATGATGACACGTAGAATGTAAGCAAAGGCAATAAAACCACGGGAGCAGGAAATGAGATAACTACCATAAAGATATTCAAATATAAACTCAAGTGTTCATGTAGTTTACTCCTCGCCATGAACATATTACCGAAATAACCTTTCCTTCATTAGTCTCTAGACATACACTTTGTAACATTCCCTTCGACTAGGGGGCAATTGTTATACCTACATAAAATCTCTCCTAAGAAACCTCACCAAATTGGCCTCTCTTCAAGCAATCACTCCACCGAGGGAACTCAATGAACCTTAAAAAAAAAAATCCTTGAGAAGATTAATGCTGATTATTCCATTACTTCTTAATATAACTCTGTAGACCAAGCTATCTACAAATATCAAACGCCGCTAGATATACGTAATAAAGACTTAGCGGCTTTCAACACTACAGTGTAAACCACTTACATTCCACCCAAATACCCTTATTGCTAAGCTTTGTACCAACATGTGTGTATATATGTGTATATATACATAAATTTTGTGTGAGAAAAACATTTCCATTGTTTAAGTATTTTATCAAAAAATCAGTAGTGGTATGTATATATATTACCGGTATGCTCAAATTATTTTTTATACGTCAAATTCATTTAATATAATTGAACCGTATTTAATATTATTAAATGGCTATCGAGCTTACCTGTATGTGATTAATAATCAAACAGTACATGGATTATTTAAAGGAAAAAAGATAAGCAGCTTTAAAGTAAAGTTTGAGAGAGACATTCCCAAGGCATTATATGATAAATAAATATAAAAATAGGAAATAAAAGAAATAAAAATGATTAGTCATTAGTTTGCATGGATTGAATTGAATGATATATAAGCTTTTAGCAGCAGAACCACGTGAGTGTTCATGTGCTCTCAAGCACAGCCATTCACCCAATGGAAAATCTAATCATTTCAGATAAAATATAAAAATGTGATACGAAATATAATAAAGCGTGAAAAATAATATATAAATACAATCTATATATATGAACGTATCCAACTTAATTTATAGAAAAATATGTTTTGCTTAAGTTAGTTATATATATTATATATAAATATGAGTTTAAAAAACATACACTTTATTTTCCATCGTATTACTAAATTCACATTAAAAAATAAAAAATTAAAATAAAATAAAATTTGTTATAATTATACATTTAAAAATTCACATTAAAAATAAAAAACTAATTAAAACAAAAATTGTTATAATTATACATTTAAAAAAATTATAATTTATTAGAAGCTGCAATAATTACTTGTTTAAAAATAATTATAACTTAATATATAATTATTAGTTAAAAATATTGTGTTAATTTTATTTTAAAAAAGTTATACTCACTTGAATAGAATTTTAAGCATATTAATTATCAGTTAATTAATATTAGAATTAATTATGTTAATTTTAAAAAAGTTAAAAATATTATTTTGTATTAATTTGGTAAAGTAAAATTATATTGTATGTTGTTAGTCATATAGTTTAATTTAATTTTTAGTTAGTTAGTTAGCAGTTATGTTTCTGTTATTTTCTTTCTGTTATTTCATTTTTCTTATACTTGTATATAACAGCACCTTTACATCAAATATACTTGAGCAGTTTTCTTTTACTCTTATTCTACATGGTATCAGATGTAAATTTTTCTATTTTCCTGCACTTTCTTGCTTCCCAAACACTTTGTCTCTTTGATCTTTTTTCCTATGATGGCACTCCATGATCCTAAGCTACCTTCTAGTCCGTATTATCTTCATCCAAATGAAAATCCAGCCTTAGTTCTTGTTTCTCCCATCTTATCAAGCTCAAATTATCATTCTTGGTCTCGAGCAATGACAATGGCACTTTTATCCAAGAACAAGCTTCAGTTTGTTGATGGCACCATCACAGTTCCGCTCCGAACAGATCCTCTTTATTCAGCCTGGGAACGGTGTAATACTATGGTGCTTTCTTGGTTGCATCACTCCATCTCGCCTTCGATCATGAACAATATTCTATGGCTCGATTTTGCTTATGTTGTTTGGCGCAATCTCCGTGAACGTTTTTCTCAGGGAGATGTTTTCCGCATTTCTGATCTCCAAGAAGAGATCAATGCTTTCAAGCAAGATGATCGCTCGGTCACTGATTACTATACTGAGTTGAAGATTCTCTGGGATGAGTTGATGAATTTTCAACCGATTCCCGTCTGTTCTTGTCCAACATCTTGTTCTTGTGGTGTTTTTGCTACTCTTCAGAAATATCATGATAATGATTACATTATTCGATTTCTTAAAGGCCTTCATGATTTTTTTGCTATTGTTCGCTCTCAAATCATGCTCATTGATCCGTTGCCTAAGATCAATAAAGCTTTTTCTTTGGTCATTCAATAGGAACGTCACCTTACTGCTAGATATTCTCAAATGTTTGTTAGTAGCACACTGCGCCATCCTTCTTCCAAGAAATCTCAGGCAAAATCGTTTCCTGACTCGCGGCAATACACCTTTTGTGGTAAATCCAGGCATACTGTTGATACCTGCTATGAGAAGAATGGTTATCCACTTGGTTATAAGTCTTGTGGTCGGGCTTCTCGTGCACACAGAGTGCTTAATGATGGTGCTGCACAACTCTTGGACTCTTCACAGTCTGTTGCTATTTTGCCATCTGATTCTTCTGTTACTTTGACACAAGACCAGTTACAACAGCTGCTTGCATTGCTTCCATCTTCCACCTCTTCCTCCCCACCTTATGTTACCAACACTGCCTCTTCTTTACATCAAATGCCTTCTACATCCTTAGGTATCCTCTTTTCTTTTCAATCCCACCATTGGATCATCGACACTGGTGCGACTGATCACATTACACACTCTTTATCCTTTTTTGCCTATTTTCATTCAATTAAACATGTGTATATAAATCTTCCAGAAGGCACCAAAGTCTGTGCTCGAATTTTTGGTACAGTCATTTTCAATAATAGCCTTTACATTACTAATGTTTTTTATGTTCCTCAATTTACTTTCAATCTTTTATCTGTAACTAAACTTACTGCTACATTACCTTGTTCATTTACTTTTCACAAAACTTATTGCTCCTTACAGGCCATTCCCTCTTTGAAGATGATTGGTACAACTAAAGTTTTTCATGGTCTTTATATTTTGGACTCACCAGTTCAAACCCTTTCCATTTCCGTTTCCATTGCCTTGTCAGCTACCACCACTTCATGTTCCATTTGGCATCATCGTCTCGGTCACCTTTCCGATTCTAGATTGAAGCTACTTTCCCCTTACATTCCTTCTTTGTCCATGACAAATAATGCAAATTGTAAAGCATGTCATTTGGCAAAACAAAAGAAAATACCTTTTCCTGTAAGCATTTCTATTTCTAATAAAATATTTGAACTTGTTTATATTGATATTTGGGGACCGACTGATGTTGTTTCTATCACAGGTCATCGTTATTTTCTAACCATTGTTGATGATTTCAGTCGTTTCACTTGGATCATTCTATTGAAAGCCAAATTTGAAGTTCGCACTCATATTTAGAATTTTTTCACACTTGTTGAAACTCAATTCTCCTCCAAAATTAAAGTCATTCGAACTGATAATGGCTGTGAGTTTGCTATTCTAGCTTTTTACGCTTCCAAAGGCATTATTCATCAAACCTCATGTGTTGAAACTCCACTACAAAACGATCTTGTTGAACGTAAGCACCAACACATTCTTAATGTTTCACGGGCTCTCTTATTTCATTTTGGTCTACCTAAGCATTTTTGGGGACATGCTGTTCTTCATTCTGTTTTTCTTATTAATCGTACCCTAACTCCTCTTTTAGTTAACCTTACTCCTTTCGACAAACTATACTAAACTAAGCCTAATTTTCAGCATCTACGTGTCTTTAGTTGTCTTTGTTTTGCTACCACCTTTACTGCTCATCGTCACAAATTTGATCCTCGAGCCCGTGAGTGTGCTTTTCTTGGATTTCCACCAAATGTCAAAGGTTATATTCTTTTTGACCTATCAACTCATGCCATTTTTGTCTTAAGAAATGTCCTCTTTCATGAGTCAGTTTTTTCTTTTTCTCATCAACCATCTCCTTCCTCCACCCCACAATTGACCTTTGACCCGTCCATTACTTATGATTTGCCACCTCAACTACAGGTTCCACCTCCTGTTCCCTTACAACCTTCTAGGCCACCTCGTCTTAGGAAACCACCTTCTTATTTAGACAAATATCACTATTTTTTAAGCAAGGCTGCTACCAATCATCTTCGATGCTCCACACCCTTTACTCTTGCCATTAATGCTTCTTCTATACCTACAACATATTTACAAGCTAGTAAAATTTCCCATTGGCAAGAAGCAATGCAAGCTGAAATTTCTCCTCTTGAACAAAATAACACCTAGATCATTACAGACTTACCTCCAGGCAAGACTGCAATCGATTGTAAATGAGTCTATTGAGTGAAATATCGAGCCGATGGTTCTATTGAGCGCTACAAGGCTCGTTTGGTTGCAAAGGGGTTCACACAAACTGAGGGTGTCGATTATTTTGATACTTTTCCCCTTAGCCAAGCTTACCACCGTTCGCTTGTTACTTGCTATTGTTGCTTCTAAAAATTGGTTTTTGCACCAGCTTGATGTTAACAATGCATTTTTGCATGGATATTTGACTGAAGAGGTTTATATGCTTTTACCTCCTGGTTTTGCTTCATCCACTCCCCATAAGGTCTGTAAGTTGCAAAAATCCTTATATGGTCTAAAGCAAGCAAGTCGACAGTGGTTTGCTAAACTCGCAGCAGCTCTTACTTCTCTTGGTTATATTCAATCCAGTTCTGATTTCTCATTGTTCGTTAAAAAGGATGACATTTGTTTTACTGCATTATTGGTTTATGTTGATGATGTTATTCTAGCTGGTGATCATTTAGATGAAATAGAAAGAGTGAAAGCCTTTTTGGATTCTACATTTAGCATCAAATACTTGGGAGATCTAAAATATTTTCTTGGCCTTGAGGTTGCTCGCAGCTCTGCTGGTATTCATCTTTGTCAACGAAAATATGCTCTAGACCTACTGTCTGACTTTGGTTTCTCAGATTGCAAGCCTGTTAAGACTCCAATGGCCACCAAAATTCCTCGAGATGCCTCTGCAGATTTGCTTCCTAACAACACTATTTTCAGGAAACTTATTGGTCGCCTATTGTATCTGGTTTCTACTAGACCTGATCTTGCTTTCGCAATTCAACAATTGAGTCAATTCTTGGACCGACCTACAGTCACTCATCTTCAAGTTGCTCATCTTGTTCTTCGTTACCTGAAAGGCTGCCTTGACTTTGGTTTTTTCTTTTCTACTTCTTCCTCACCTGTACTGAAGGCTTTTAGTGACTCTGACTGGGTTGGTTGTCCTCTCACACGCCGTTCTGTGACTGGTTATTGCCTGTTTTATGGTGATTCTCTTGTTAGTTGGAAAGCCAAGAAGCAAATCACTGTGTACCGTTCTTCCTTGTTTACTAAAGCTCTTGTTTTATGGTTGTCCGGTGTTGTTAAACTGCTTCCTTGTTCGTCCAAGGATCAACTTGCTGATATCTTTACTAAAGCTCTTACTGCTGTTCCTTTTCAGCTTATTTTGTCCAAACTGGGATTGTTTCCCATACACTCTCCAGCTTGAGGGGGGGCTGTTAGTCATATAGTTTAATTTAATTTTTAGTTTGTTAGTTAGCAGTTATGTTTCTGTTATTTTCTTTCTGTTATTTCATTTTTCTTACTTTTATATAACAGCACCTATTTATAACCCCTCCCCAACCCATAAATAGGAGGATAATGCGCTTTAGTACACTCGAACTCACGTCCTCCTACATTGACAACAATGCCCATGCCAATCGAGATAAGCCTCAATCGGTAGAGTGAAGAGATTTAAAAAAAACTAAATAAATTATATTCGAACTTAACTATTATAAATCAGATGAAATGTTATTTTCTTAACACATAAATATATCTAGATTGGATTTAAAAAAAAGAAAAAAGAAAAAGAAAGAAAGAAAAGAGAGAGAGAGTCTAGATTCGCCTCCAATAATTTAAGTGCCCATATTAAGAGATTGGTTTAATCCAACTTCTATTAAAAATGAAAAGGAGAAAAGATAAATTGAGAAATGAATGAAAATTATATACACGGAAAGGGTATTTTAATTAAGAAAAAATAGTTCCCTTACCGTATGTGAATCCCTTTGGAAATCATGAGCACTAAAGAATCATAATTTCCAAGCCTAGATATGCATCATTAGAGAGGGGGAAATCCAAGTAAATTTTTGCAAAAAAGGGAAACAATAAAAACTCCATTAAGTTGAGAGTTCACACACAACAAAACAACAATCAGATCTTCTGAGATTTCAACAGACTATTAGTTTCAAGACGTCACACACACATAAAAGAACAAAAATTAATTGCAACAAAATGTAAGGTGTAAAATAGGATTAAACACCCAAAGCAAAGATTCAACAAAAAGAAGAAAAAGAAAACAACTAAAATCTAAAACTAATAAAGGTAAGTCTTGAGTTGTATAAAAGTTTAAAACACTACAAAGAGATGGTCCCAAATTCTCATGCTGCCACTTCATTTAAAATATTTTTTTTTCTTTTAGGGTGGTCCCAAAGAAGGTAAGCCTCTTTGGAATTTTGGGTGACAGTAGAAAAGTGGAAGCAAATGCTTAAGTTTGATGCAGCCTATGCAAACAAAGGGCGATATAGCAGATCCACATGCAAAAAGATAAGGTTCTATCGTCCAATTCTCTGCCGAGGACCAACCACTGGGGCAGCACAATCAGGCTTTTTCAAGTGGCAATTTGTGTTTCTGTATTGCGTGTGTTTAACATGTGTTGTACAAATTTTAATATTTTCGTAAATTTTTTGTTTGGTTCTTAATTATCTCTCAACACTTTCAATTTGCTATTTCCTTGATATGGGAAACAACAACCAATATGGAGGCTTTAAATTATCATGCAAACTCTAATTTTTATGAAGTATTATAAATAAGATTTTCCAGATCACATGACATTTGAAAAGGTGACCGACCAGTTGGAAATAATATCATTATTTTATATTTATGTCAATTACCTAGGATTAAATTCTTAAAATAATATTAGAATCCAAATTTATTGTGTTATTTTTGTCTATTGGTAGGAGATCATGGATCTACGTGGCCAAAGACGGAAAATATGGGGCTATACTAATAACACAAACACAATAAGATATAAAAATATAAATACACAAATGTTTTAAAGTACACATAATACAAATGGTTAACCTATTAATATTTATAAAATATCTTACAACACAGATCATAAAATGATGCCAACAGCAGTGGACATCCATCCCTCTACCATGACCTAGGCAGAAATCAATTTACGAGGGACATGGCGAGCAAACAATTCCTCGACAGATTTTCAGGCTTTAAAAAAAGGGTATAAACTATAAATCGAGAACTGATACTGCTAAAGTTTTTACTGACTACTAAATACAAACACTACTGTTACAGCAGCCAGATCAGTTTGTATACTTGTATGCAATATCAGCAGAGAGGTCCCCAAATGGAAATTCCCGACGGATCACTGTCCCAATTGGCTGTAGCCGTGGTCCAAATAACCAAACGAGCACCTACAAAACTGGACCACATTGGATAGGTGCCCATGCACCAAGATAGAACCTGCTTACAGACTGGAATGAACAACTAGCATTTACCTAGAAGAGAGTTCATCTCCTTGCACCATTTAGTAAGCAAAAGCCAGACACAGAATTTAACAGGTTATATATACAAGACAACCACCAAAGAAAATGAAATGATTGGGAGCTTAGATTTTGTTTGCGGGGTGGTTATGGAACTTTCGACAGAAGATGGTCCCCAGAAACTCCCATATAAATACAGTTTGGTTCACAATCATCTTGTCTTAGTATTGGCTCCATTTCTGGTTCAAAACAAAAGCCTATCCTGACTTGTCGACATCAGTGTCTCAACATGTGAAAATGCCCCTTATCTCAATTCATTCAACGCTCAGAATCATTATAAAGAGAAAGGTACAATATTCAGATAGCTTTTATATCGAATCCCAACCGTGCCTTGATAAGGTTCTGAACTTGTGTGTGCCTGTACGGCATGCATTGAGAGCTGACTAGAATGCTTTGGGTAGTGATGTACGTACAATGAAGTTTGCTAGCCTCTTAAGTCTTAAGTGTGACCCAGTTGACAAATTCTGTTGAAGGGAACAAACTAGACTGCTGTAAGCAAATGCAATAACAAGTTTATGCAATTAATTTTGAATCAATACTTCCCTTCTCATATAGCAATATATATGCCTTCCAACTTGGAGGACACATGTGATGCGATCTCCCAAATGCAAGAATATTCATGCTTAAAAAGATATAATGATGAAATCCTATTTTAGCCCTGGGCTGATCCGTAATAGGAAAAGTTCATCAGCAATATTATCAACTAATCTATGTGGGTTTGAAGATATAATCTGGTCAGGTGAGGTCGGATAGGGGAGTTACCGATGAGGAACTTCACCTTGAATACAAGGATGCTCCATTTACATGAGAATAAATTGCAGGCCATCTTCATTGCTATGACAGTTTTTGCAGCAGTCTGTATCACATAATTAAGCATGGTTTCAGCCTACAGGAATATTGTCCAGGGCAAAACACTTGTTCAACTTCTACACCAAGTAAATACCTTAATTCTCATTGCTGATTTGGCAGTCAACGAGTAAATACTCTATTCTTTTGAGGTTAGAATCCGCAAGAGTTTCATTAGATCGACCGCTATCAGTAGCATCCACAAGCAGGCAACAGAACAACAACAATCTGGAACAAAATCTTAAATTTACTGTATAAATGTATTAACTCGTCAGACCTAATCTGTAAATCTTTACTTTTATCCCTTGGTAGGCTTTTCAAGGTCCATTAAGCGCTTCGATAAGTTTAGGTTTCTAAAAGTAACTAATATAGGAAGTAGATGAGCTTCCAGTCCAACATCTCCATTAAATTCAGTAGACAACAAAAAATTAGTTCCGTTATTACTTTCTACTTTCTAGATCAAGCGCACACACATTTATCTCTGCATAGAGACACGATAGATGATTGTTTGAGTTGGTGAATTAAATGAAGTACGATAGAGACACGATAGATAAAATTTTGATTAGCTTATTTGAAACTTTTCATTTTTTTGGTGGTTGTTATTAAAAAACTTAGGATCTGTGAACCATTATTGTTCAAGGGTTGAAGGTTAACTAAAATCTATAAGAAAAGATTGTTATATTGCTCACAAAATTTTATTTTTATTTTCATTTTTCCTTGCTTTTTCTTCATGCTGATGAAAAATAATATATATATTTTTATTTATAATTGAAAATAAAATCTTTTCAGATAAAAAATGATATGTTTGGAGAAGAAGAAGAGCACTTTGTATTATAAATTTAAAATATCTAAAATTTTAAAACTATCTAGTAACTGAGATTACGATAAATTTAGAAAATAAATTTCAAAAAATTAAAATTTATCAAACAACAGAGACAATACAACACAACATTTTGCTCCTCTCCTGCCTTCTTCTTTCTTAATTTTTCTCAATTTTTTTCCCCATAAATGATCAGAAAATCATGTAGATAAATCATTAATGGTAGACCAATTGCATTCAAACATCAAGTAAAGAAATTACTAAAATTAATTCAATATTACTTTTATCCCTATAATAAATGTAGTTTTGCCCAGCCAATTGCATTCAGGCATATAACTGTGGGGTAGCCCCATTTAGTTAAGTCTGTCGCTTTATATGCTTAAACAATAATGCTAATTTAGGGTTTGGCCTATTCGTTTAGTTGACAAGTGAAGTAGATAACTTTTTAAAATCTATTACAGAGGTTAAGATCAATTTTAGGAAAAAAAACAATTAATGCTCAATATTTTGTTAACAGTCACTAGCATTTATCTCATAAAGAGTCAACAAAAACTGAAACATTTGTAAAGAGATACAAGCACGAAAGCCCAGGCCCATGATTTACAAAATGGATAAAGCAACAATACAAGGGTTAGTGCTAAAAAACCATGACCTCGACCAAACAAGGAAGTTCATTCTCACAAACTGATCCTTCATATTCGAATCAAAGAAGTTAGCAAAGAGTTCAAGCAGGGGATCATTGCGAAACAAATTCGAAAGGCTTGAGCAATAGGAAAATTCTTAACCAAATGAACAACGTTCAACCACTTGTACGAATAGACGTATACCAGTATGATGGCTTAGTCAAAAGCCAAGTCTAAGAATCAAAGCATGCAACACCCTTTACTAGACAAGGACAAGATTGCAAACCTTAATAGCTCACCAAGGTGGATGACCAAAACTTGAAAAAGCAACAAAAAGAATAGAATAAAAACATGGTCAATGGCATCAAGCATACATTGGAGCCCCAAGCTTTCGTCTAACATAGGCCAAACCTCCTACAGTGGGGGAGGAGTCTCCTAGAATTGAAAAAAACATGAAACCACGAAAAATCCACCATTTAAAGGGGGGCACTATAAAAAGCTAGTAAGGAAAGGAGCCAAAGTGGTAACGGCCAAACCTCTATCACAAAGTTATCCGATCATGGATCAATCTTACCCTATCATATAAGACCTAGCAAAAACGAACAATGATACCCTTCGTAGAAATTGTAGGGAGAGATGAGAAGACTTATTTTTCTATTGGAGGGAAAAGAGAGCAGGAGGAGAAAGGTCAATTGAGGAAGGGTGAGTGATGGTCGATATGGCAACTAGCTCGTCATCGATGAAATCTTTGAAAGAGGAGGCTTTGGATAAGATGTTTGAGAGACACTAGTTGATGGAGCTTAATGAAAACAATAATTATGTAACAACCAAAAATTCAGTGGTGTAAAAAATTGCAGGTTTAGGACCTCATTTTTATAAACCGAGTCTGTAAATATTAAATAGGGATATTTACGGAGTTAGTATATAGACGAATTGAAATTCAGTTAAGTAATTTGGGTTTTTAAGACGAGAAATAGTAAACTAATTTGGTATCTATTTTCCAAGCGGTATCGATACCACTTGAGAGAACTATCGATACCGTTTTACCAGTATCGATACCTACATAATAGTTTTGGGATATTTTGCTAAATGGTCCTAATGCATGATTAGTACTTATTTTATTTGTGTATAATGTATGTTAGCATGTTTTCTACCCTCTAGAGTAAGTATAACTACAATTCATATGAATGCCATAATATTAAAGGAAACAAAATGTAACAGCCCATTTTTAGTGAAATCGGAACAGTGGTTTCGGGACCACAAATCCGAGGTCGGAAGAAAATTTATTTTAATATTATTTTATGGTCTATTGTATGATAGGAATGTCGTATGAAAATTTCGTTAAGAAATTTTATCGTTTACATGTCTAATTTGATGAAAAGGACCAAATTGCATAAATTGCAAAAGTTGAATTCTAGTAGCTAAAGGTACCAAATAGCTATGGAATTTAAAATTGGAGGTACTTATATGACAAATAGACCATTTAGTGTAGTTATAAGATAAGAATGATTATTCATCATTGGAATTTAGTAAATTAGTAAGGTTAATTTTGGAAAGTAAATGATAAAATGATGATAAATGAATTAAATAATTAAATAATTATCATTTTCATCATATTTCCTAAAATAAAAACATGGAAACCCTATTCATGGAATCTTGAAGATAGACAAGCTTATTTTGCTTAATTAGGTGAGTATTCTTGTCCCGTTTTTAATGATTTTTATGTTTCCGAGATCATAACAGCTTAATCTAACTATCTTGGGGATTAATTTGTAAAACTATTAAAGTGTTAGGGTTTTGTCTTGGTTGAGTATAGTTGATGTATGAAGTTTTATGGTAGAAAATGAAAGGTTGTTGATAGATAAACAACTTTTGTAAGGAGAATTTTGATAAAATTATGATTTAGGGACTAAATTGAAAAGATGAAAAATTTATGGAAAAATCCTAAATTTTGTGAAATACATGGGATTCTATGGATATGTATGAAAATCAGTTAGGCTTGAAATAAGGATTAAATTGTATGAATTTTATTTTCTGAGCATAGGGACAAAATTGTAATTAATTAAAAGTATAGGGGCAAAATAGTAATTTTCCAAAGATATGTATTGGGCCGAATTGAATATGAATTATATTAAATTGAGTTAAATTTATTCGTATAGATCTGGATGGACCTAACACGGAGTTAGATCGAGGAAAAGAGAAAGTTTCAAATTAGTAGCTTACGAATTTACGTACACTTGTCGAGGTAAGTTTGTGTGACTAAATTGTATATTTATATGTTTTAAATTGAATATTATTGTGTGTGATTTGTATAAAATGCCATGTATAATATCGACCACATATCCCACAAGTACCGAGTCCCGTTTGAACCTTAAAAATTTGAAGGATACAAATGACATGTCATTAGGGTTCCCGAATTGGTTGTAATCCTGCATGTGTTGCGGACACACCACAACTCTTATGAGCGTCTTGATATTTGGCTCTCACAAGCTTCCCAATACTTGGCTCTCACGAGCTTCCCGTTATTTAGCTCTCATGAGCTTCCTGATTAATGACTCTCTTGAGCTTCCTGTTATACAACTCACGTGAGCTTCCCGTTATATGGCTCGGAAGAGCTTCCCGTTTACATGTTTGTATAAACATACATGTACATGAATTGACAGATTACAGTTTTGTACACTTTGTGTGTACTACCCGTTTATCCAACGATATTTTAAATGGTTCAACGGGCTAAGTTCTGATATGAGATAATATAAGTTCGAAACGAACTATTACCCGTATATACATGAAGTACATGGAAATGATATTACTTGATATAGTAAAGCATGAAATGATTGTTACATGTATGTGAAACTTGTTTGATGACTTTGTTCATCCATGATGACGGGCTATTATATGTGCTTACATGGCTAACGTGTTGAAGATATGTGTTTAAGCTTTTGGCCAAGTTGATTGGAATATGTTTTGTATGCTTACCTTATTTGTGAAATAATGGTAAGTTAAATTCCATGTTATACGAACTTACTAAACTTAAATGCTTACTCTGTTTTATTTTCCCTGTTTTATAGTAATTTGGAAGCATGATTTGGTTGGAAGCTGGTCGAAGTTACTTCACACTATCCATCGGCCCATTTCGGTATATATAGTAAATCAATTTTGGTTATAATGGCATGTATAGGTTAATTTGGTCAAATGTTAGCATGTAAATGTTTTGTTGTGATTAGCCATTTGAATGACTTGTGTTTGATATATTTTGATATATATATATATGGCTTATCATGTTTGATGTGTGTTTGATATGTTTGAGTGACGATGAACTTATAAGTATATTGATGATTGGTTTGAATTAGTATATTTGGCATAATTAAGCATATATGTGGTTGGACCAATAGGTGATTGTGAATGTTGATTGACATGTTATAAGATGTTATTTGAGGTGCCTAAAGGCATATTGGTTGTATGTTATGGTAACACATGTTTAGGACATGATTCTAGCTTGATTTAAATGTCTTGTTATGGCTTGGTGATGTGCAAATTAATGTGTATAGGTTGATGTATGTGGCTTGGAAAATGACCTATTTTCGTCCACACGGGCAGAGACACGGGAATGTGTCTCAGCCGTGTGTGACACATGGCTAGATGACACAGGCGTGTGTCCCCTGCACATTTGAAAATTTTTTAATGTTTTTCGAAAAATTCTTTGAGTACCCGATTTAGTCCCGACTTGTTTCTAATGTGTATTTTGGGCCTCGAGGGCTCACATAAGGGACATTATGCTTGATTACAACTGGTTTCTGATATGAATGCTATATGATATGAAATATCTATTCATTTGTTTTGTAAATTTCGGTAATGCTCTGTAACTCTATCCCGGCGACGGATACGGGTTAGGGGTGTTACACAAAAAGATGAATGTTTTAATAATGAGTCAACTTATGTTATATGCAATGTGAGACCAACATCTATGACAAGCTACACAACAACCCAATTGCAAGGTGAGTTCCAACTGCCATTGCATCTAGGACATGTTTTTTCATATTTGTTTTATGGTTCATGTTCAGTGTTTGTGGTTATCCCTCTTAATAATGTTGTCTCGAAGGTTCGAACCCGCATTCTCTTCTTAGGAGTGCAATGTGCCTTACCACTACACCCAACACTTGTTTATTGGATTAACTCATGTTTAATTTGCAAAAATAAATTGTTACATTCAATACTCACACATATATATAGTTAGTATTTAGTACACTTACTTTTTTTTGTTCCACCAACCTTAAAAAATTGTTATGTATCAATTATTTTAAATATTTATTTTTTTAATATTTTATTATACCCCTATAATATAATTGTTAATCCTCTAACCCTACTCGTGGAGCTAAAAACTCCACTAACAACAAGGTACCAAATATTTTTCTTATATATACCCAATATTATTTACTAATTTCAAGCTTGTTTGTCTTACCAGCTATTAGCATGCTTACAGTTTGGTTTTTCCTTTTCTTTTTTTTTTTTATACGAGCATGCTCAAAATTAATCAAGAGTGAAGGGCACCAACCAAAAGAGAGGGTCCCTCCACCAACGTTGAATGCACTAAAGAAATATTTGGCAATTTTGTCCTGATCGATCAAGTCAAATGAAGCAAATGACGAGCCCCAATTCGCCGTTCCTCAACCTCTCCACTTAAGAGTTGAATAAATTTGATAATTAAAAATCTCCCAAAAGGACCTTTTTCTTTTTTAATGGTTCCTGCAGCTAAGGAAGTCCTCAGCCTCTGCAACTGATTGGCATGCACAGAAGGAAGGCAGCTAAAGACTTTTCTTTCTTTCTTTTTTTACCTTTTTGGCTTTTGCAATGAACAAAAACATTTGATTCTGTGTTGTGCTAGGCTGTAAAATGCACGTGATCTTTTGATTCATTCCTATTCTTAACTGGTCCTGTTACTCCAATACTTAAATTTCCCAATTCTATAGTTTGTGTTGCACTGCCTCACATGGTTTGTGTCTCTTTGAGCTTACTCAATTCTTTTCACATATTTGAAGCATTATACGTTGTATATAAATACATATATGCTCTGAGGGTTTCTCCATTCTTTCAACTTCCTTTTCTTATAGACGATATCCGAAAGAAATGTCAATATTACAGTATTTAGTGAATATCAATCAAACCTCAAATCCGCCATTTGAACTTCAGATTTCATAAAACGGCATGCAACTTAGAGGAGTTTGACATCTTAAGTAGAATAAATAAACTTCTTACACTAAATTTGATATTAGTATTATTTTTACGCATTTGTTACGAACCCCATTCGTCCATCAAGAAGTTATGATGGGCCATCTTCAATTCTATAACCAAGTTGGTAATCTTGTTCATTACGGCTTTTTTTTTCCCTAGCATATGCCTCGGTTGCTTGGGCTCCTTTGGATACCGAAGCAATTCCAGTACGGTGTTTAAAAGATTTTTTTGGTGCAATCACACCATTCTTTCTGTTTGGATAATTTTACCCCAGTTTACTAGACGACCTGGATATTAGTGGGACTAAAATGTTTCACTGACGGAAAAATTATAGGTTTATTTACTTAAAAAATAAAAACAATTTTAGAATTTAATAAATCATTAATTATTTATTTTGAATAAATTATTTATTTTAATTTCAGTCAATTTAAATTATTTATTAGCTCTTCAAATATATTTTATACCACTTTAATGATTGAGCTATAGGCAAAGAAGGAACTATAAAATGTAAAAATCCACGAATTTCATTGGCTCACTGACTTCACTAAATATATGTTACAAACACTCAAACCTAAGGTACCTGAAACTGAAATTTAAACTAAGATAAGACAACACAAATAGAAACCGAACCACTTAAGCTGAAATCTTTTCTAGGATAGGAATCTGTGTGGCACTATAATACCATCTGTCTGTCTTCAAAGTAAGGATGTTTTGACCTAGTTTTGAATGGAATGGCCGATACCAGGACTGTGTCCAGGAGATGTGCGCCTGAAATCTTGGTCGTTTTTCGGCGGCGAGGCTCCAATTACCGCAGTTGGTGGTGAAGGTGGAGACTTGGTTTTGTTAACACCATAAATTTTGGGATCAACAATACTCCTACTTTCCTTTGCTAGGATTCTATTAAATGTTCTCACCTTCTGATTCTGCTCCAAAATCAAACGCGTTCCTAAAATTCCCTGAATTTCCAGGAAGAGAGCAAGCGAAAGGAGAACAAGAATAGAGAGAAGATTGTTTTGGGCCATATATAATATAGGTAAAGCCTAAAATGTGGAATTAAAACAAGTGAAGAAGAAGATACTTAGCAACTTTGCTTATAGACTTCTTCGTTCCCCATGGTGCTAGCTCTATTTATAGACGAAGATCGATCGAGAAAAGAGGTGTCAAAAGACTGATAAATATATATATATAAAAGGTGTAAATAAATTACATAATCTTTCTCCACATGCGGCCATAGAGCTTAGGTTATGGTCACTTAAACTCCAACAACAGTTTGCATGGGCCATGCAACTGTTCTTTATTCATTTATTCTCCTCCTCTTCTTAACCTAATGTGATTTCTACTATATATTATTCTCTTATAAGAGTTATGAGTTGTCTACTAATATCAATTAAAGACTTTCAGTCTATCAATATATCCTTTTGTACATGTGATCTATTTTATTGAATACATAGAGTAGTGTACTTAATTAACTTAGCCCCCACCTGCTCACCATTAAGAGTTTATAAAAACATATTTGTGTCAAGAATCTTTTAATATATTGTCTTGTTGTGTACCATGTACAATATATTCAGCTTTCCAACTCAAATTCCCGGCTGTTATAACCCCCCCCATTCTCTCTCTCGTTTCTTTGTAGCTTCTAAAAGTGAAGTGACTTGTAGGTTTTAGAAGCTATGAAAAGCATTTGCAATTGAAGCTGATTTTGCTTTCTGCAACTTCTTGCTGTTGGACCTAACAATTTAATGCTTACTATTTGTTATAATTTCCGAGGGAAAGACTAAACAGGGCTATATATTTTCTGTATACCCGACCTAAAAGAGGCTTAGATAATCAGCCTACACCCACAGTGAAATTGAACTAAAAGAGGCCTTTTAATTCCTTAGATTGGGCTGGAATGGGATGATCATGCATTCTTTTTTTCTTTACAATAACTTTGGAGGGAAATTTTTAAAATTCTTAAGTAATTTAGCAATAAGATATTATGAGATAGTAGTATTTGTGTTTTTTTAGGTAACATGCTTTTAAAAGAAATTAAGTTGTTGAAATTTCGAGAGATAGAAGTTAATTATAAAAGAAGAGCAATGGTTTTCGAAATAAAATAATACATATTAGTATAAAATATATATGCAATATAGGTGCATCAAATTTTCTACAAATTTATAAATATTATGAGTGAATATTTGGTACATTAACTGTGTATTTTTTATTTCATAAATAATCTTAAAAAATTAACATGTGTCTTCTTTTAAATACATTTATATTTTTAATAACTTATTATATCTATATAGGATACTTGTTAACTCTCGATCTGTTTGTGCAGTTTAAAAATTTCACTAACAGTGTACCAAATATTTTTTCAAATATTATTTTAATAATATAAGGTGATTATTTGATACACTTGTGAAGTCTAAAAAATTTCCACCGACGATGGGATAATTTTCCTATAAATTACATAATATATGTTATTTACATTTTTTTAATAGTAAGATTATGTGAATTAAGGGTATATTTGAACACTACAAATTAATTGTATGGGAGTGTAATTATCAGGATAGCAATTAATTACATCTTTTTTAATTACAAACAATTCTTATTCTTAAGATGTGTTTGACTAGTAGAGTGCAATTCTATTTTAATTTGAACTTAAAAAAAAAAGATAAAAATAAAGTTTTAAAGTCACTATGATTCATTGACCATGCGCTTCTCTCCATTTTCACACCCCTCCAAAGAATCCAAAGAATTGAATAGTGTAAATAGGGGTGAACAAAATTCGATTCAAGTAAAAAAATTAAAATTTTCTTCGATTTTCGAGTTAATCGAACTGGGTTATTCTTTTTTTTTTCAAATCAACTCAAACAACTGGTTTGATTTTTTGAATTTGAGTCAAATTGAATTTTACAACTCAAATAATAAATTGATGTAAATACTCAGTGGGTCCCTGACAGTTTTGAAAATGTGCAAATTGGTCCCTTTAAAAATTACAAAAAATTCAAAATATTTATAAAATATTTTTTTCCAATTTTTATAAATATTATATAATTAAAAATATTAAAAATTATACAATAATGCTAAATTATACTCTCTCTTTTTAATTCTAAAATAATAATTTTAAGGCTTTAAACAAATAAATTATCAAATCAAATTTATCATTCCAATTATCTTATCTTCTTTCTCTTATTTTTGTTTTGAAGAGAGTTCTTAAATATATATATATAATATTTTTAATTTAGAATTTAATCATATTAATATTTATATTCTTTAATTTAGAATTTAATCATATTATCATAAAATTTGAATATGATCGATTTATATTCATCTACCTTCCAATATGCCTATAACAGTGGCAACATTAGCAGACCCAAAATTTTATAATTGAAGAATTTATATTAGAAAATATTTGGTAAATTACTATTAAATATAACTACTTAATATAATTAGGTTATTTCATAAAAATAAATATTAATTTTTAAACAAATATTAATTTTTAATTTTTATCTTATTAATATAATATTTTATATTATTTTAAATAGTTTAAGATGAAAGATAAATATGGTAATTTGAATATCTACTTTTTTTTGAAAAAAAGATAATTTTTTTAATTTTTTTAATATCTACTTAACATTTTCTACATTAGGTCCTGTTTGATAAAGTGTTGAAAAAATTTAATCAACTTAAAATTAATATTTTCATCAACTTAATTTATTAAATACATTTGATAACCCACAGATGAAAACTATTAGATAGAATTTTTTGTACAAAAAAGTGTAGAAAATGATAAGTAGATCATAGAGACCTACTTATCACTTAATAGAGAATAAGTTTAATGGTTTTTTATTTTATTTAAGATTATATTATATCTTATCAAACAATCTAATTATATTCAGTATTTAATTTTAAATAAAATATCAAACATATTTTATAACTTAAATTCAACACTTAATTTTTCAATATTTAATTTTTCAGTACTTAATATTTTAGTTTATCAAACATGACCAAAGTGATAAGTTGCTACCTATTACTTATCTTATTCAACACTTTTTTTTTTTGAAAATTTTATATTAAATAAAAAAATTAAAATAATTATAAAACACATTTAAAATATTAAAGGAATGAAAATTTTTAATGATTTATTAAACACAACTTTAATATTTGTGTGTCTTCCACTTTAATTACAAAATTTATTTACTCAATAAAATATGATAATTTTTTTTTAATTTCATTTTCATAATGATGATGAGTAAAATCCAACCCATAAGAAGAGAAGTGGTTGTATGAAATTGTGATTACATGTCATCCGTATCCCTTTTCAATGGGAGAATGACAGATCAGATTTTTCTTCTTGATTTTCAGCTTTTTTCTCTTGAAAAAATTCAAATCTAACTAAAAATACTAGAAATTAAGAGGAATTGAAAAAGGATAAAAATGACATGGAATTACAGTTTCATACAATCCTTTCTCCCTATAAGAATTAGTAAAATTTATTTACTCAATAAATATTATCTCTGTTTTTTAATTTTGTTTTCACGTTATCAAAGATATTATACATATAATTATAATAAAATTATGATATTTTTTTAGTTTCATTTCCACAACTAAAAATGTCACTGCTAATCCTATATTATCATCTATACTATTTATAAAGTCTTTTATTGAGTTTGTGTCACACATCAACTGAGTTTTAGTTCCGTTAAAAAAATTATTTTAATATCCCTTTGCATTTAAAATAAATTATATTTTCTTAAAAAAAATAAATTTTATTATTTGAGGATAATTTAATCTTTTTATTTTAGAAAAACTAATAAAATATACATATGATTAGATTTGAACCCATGCTAATTGAATTAGAAAAATTTTTATTTTACCACTCAACTAAAGTTTTATTTTAATAATTTTTTACATTTAAATTTTATTACCTACTTCAGTTGTATATATTATACTTATAATGTTGTTAATTGAGATGGTGTCACAAATCAACTCGATAACAATTTAGGATTTTTGACACCAACTTAGGATTGATGAAAACACTGTGATAAGTAATTGTATTCATTTAGTAATCTTTTTATTTAAAAGATAAAGTCATTAATTCATTCAATGAATGGAACCATATAATTCAGAGAAAAAAATAGCAAACACTCGTCGTAGATGGTGAAGGACAAGCTCCATCAACACAACAAAGGCTTTAACTTCAGCATCGATAGAACATTATGACACGTTGACAATTGTCTTTGTCATAACTCAAGCACGACATATCTGGAGTTATTGCAATCACTTAATATGATAAGAAAATCAGCCCCGAATGGTCCAAAGTGGTGAGCAAAAATCAACAAAAGAATCGAGCATTCACCCAACTAGAGAGGATGACAACAAAATCATCCCTAAAATCACTTGTAAAATTAAAATTGCATGCATAAGCAAGACTAAAAAACATGCTATAAGAGCAGACAATAACTTCTAAAACTGAAGACTTATTAAACAATGGGAAAACAAAAAAAAATATAAAACTTAAGACAACATAAGTTCAAATCGACACGAGAAATCATTTATTATTCTAAAATACTCTCAAAACAGAAATAGATTAAGAAGTTGATGAAGATCCACCCACTTTCCAAGAAAAACTACTGGTGGCCGGTGGAGTTTTAGCAAACGACAAGCACCGTCATTTGTCCATCACAACTTGTGAAAACAACAAAAATACCCACAAAATAAATCTGCAAATAGAAATGAGAGAAGACATGTGTAGTAAATGAGAAGAAAAAAGAAAAAAGAGGATGATGGGAGAGGAAAAGGCGAGGATAGCCAGCTCGGAGACTGGCACCATCGCTAAGCAAAACAGAAAATAAGAATTAAATGGCTTTCATTTAGTAATCTTATATGATGTATTCATGTGTTTTAATATTATGTATATTTCATATATTATTATTTAGTTCAAATTATTATATATAATTTTTAAACACAAATTTATTTTCACGCTCATACATGTGTTATTATTATTTTTTCTCTCTTTTGCTTTGTGTTCTGCATTATTCATAGCTTAAAAGAAAAACCAAAAACAATTGATAATAACTAAATATTACAAATCAAGGCTTTCTTTTTTTAGAAAAAAAAAGTAATATGATTTGCACCAGTGTGAAAATAGTTTTTATGAACAATATGAAAATAGTTGAAAGATAGATAATTAAGTTTTGGTTAAATTGTATTATAAGTTTTGGTACCTTTCATAAATCATCTATATTTTTTAGATTTTAAGATTTAGATTAAATTATTAAAATTATTTTATTAAATTTAAGTTCATGAATATCAAATTTTAATTATATTGCTATGAAATGAGTTTTTTTTATTCTAAAATATCAGGTCAACAAGTTTAGCAAAAAATAATATTAATAACTAAAACTAAATTTTGAAATATGAAAAGTAAATTAATTAAAAATTTGAAATTGATATTTTGTGGATTTTGAATTGCGTTGGGTGGTGAATTCAAGGAAAATAAATTTGTATGAAAGCAAACGTGCAAAACGAAATATAGTTATGGGTTGGATTGATAGTGAATTTTTTAATTATATTTTTAGTATAATTATAATATTGCCTAAATTGCGGTAGAGTCCTGTCCTTTTCTTCTGCTCTGTCTTCACAACAAAGTTTGGAATCCAATGCTCTCCCTGGCCCCACTTTCCCTTCCTTTATTATTTAAAATATAAAAGTGTGTTAAAAAATAAAATATAATAAATACTAAAGTATATAGCACATAAAATATGTATAATATTAAAATAAAAAAATTTAAATTAAATTTTGAGTAAAAAATTTAAATACATCAAATTAAAATTATTAAATAAATATAATTGTTTGTTATTGTGTTGTCATTAATTCTGAGTTTGTGTTGGGTTAATTTATAATACTAACTCAATCAACAATATTATTAATATATACAATTTATGGAGGTAATAACGTGAGCATAATAAAGCTAAAATGTATAAAAAAAATATAAAAGTATAACTTTGGTTGAATGATATTTAAGATTTAGATCCTATTTGAGGTTTTAAAAAATTCAAATTAAAAACTATAATATATTAATATTATTATTTATTGGTGATAATTAAATTGTATCTTTAATCATATTTAAAATGTAATTTCATTTATTAAAAATTATTTTCACTTAATAAAATATAATTAATATTATTCTTATATAAAATTTAAACATTTTATTTATATAATTTCTTAACTAAAATTTATTATTTTATTTCTCTTAATAATAAAACTACTTTTACTATAATTTATAATTAAAAAAATATTAAAATTTAAGATAAGAAGTTGTTATAGAAAATTAATTTAGTGAAGGGTGTGCTTCATACTTTTATGGTTGTTACTATTATAGATGAAAAGATGTTATAAAGAGTAAAACTAAAATATATATAAAACAAAATATTCTATAACAAACTTGACTGTTATAATAAAATGTTGTTATAAAAAGAGTTGATTGTAGTTTTGAAGTAAGAGAAGAAAAGAAGTGTAAAAGAAAATGAAAAATTAGATTTAGTCTTAACCGAATTAGCAGACACACTAATTCTCGGTCGAATCAATTTGTTCAGTTCAATTGAATAAATTAAGAAATAAAAAATATTAAAAAATAGTGAAAACCGATTCAACCAACCCAACCAATTTGTGTCAACTAATTCAATCCCTTATTTGGACCGGTACTTGTTAGGATATTATTATGGGATATTATCTTTTAGCAATTTGATTCCTAATTATAGGATATTATAGGATATTATTATGGGATGCAGGATGGTGTGATGCTATGCAAAAGGAGATTTGTGCTGTGGACGATAATGATTCTTGGTCTATGGAAACACTTCCTCCTAGAAAGAAAGCACTGGGTAGTAAGTGGGTGTACAAAACTAAATATAACTCCGATGGAAGTATTGAGAGACTTAAAGCTCATATTATTGTTTTTGGTAATCACCAAGTAGAATGTATTGACTATATTGAAACTTTCGCACATGTGGCGAAAATGGTGACTGTTCGAGCTTTCTTAACTATTGTAACTTCGAAAAATTGGGAGTTACATTAGATAAATGTCTATAATGCACTGAAACAGACTCCTCGGTGTTGGTTTGTGAAGCTTGTTACTGCACTAAAAGGGTATGGATTTCTTCAATCATATTTTGACTGTTTTCTCTTTACATACACTAAGAGATCTGTACGCATTAATGTGTTGGTTTATGTTGATGATTTGCTTATTTTTTGGAACGATTTCGCTACTTTGAAAACTTTTAAGAAGTATATTAGTTCTTGCTTCCATATGAAGGATCTTAGTGTTTTGAAATATTTTCTGGGGATAGAGGTAGCTCATAGCTCTTTGGGATTATTTATTTGTTAATGGAAATATGCACTTGATATTATTTCGGAGGCAGATCTTTTGGGTGCAAAGCCCGTAGGATCACCAATAAAGGAAAATCATAAATTAGCGCATGCTACAGGGACAATTTTATCTAATATAGAGTCGTATAAATAGTTAATGGGTCATTTGATTTATTTGGTAGTAACCATACCTAATTTGGCATACTCAGTTCAAGTCTTATCCCAGTTTATGCATAAGCCGAGACAAGAGCATTGGGATGCGGCTCTACGTGTTGTCTGGTACTTGAAAGGGTGGTGTGATTCGAATTGGGCTGCTTGTCTGTTAACTTGGCGTTCGCTTACTGGCTGGCTTATCTTTTTGAGACAATTTCCTATTTCTTGGAAAACTAAGAAACAACATATTGTTTCTCGTTCTTCTATTGAGGTCGAGTATAGGTCCATGGCTTTTGTCATTTGTGAGCTCAAGTGGTTGAAGGCCTTGTTATTAAGCTTAGGTGTTCATCATCCTAAAGCAATTCTTTTATTTTGTGATAGTCAATTTGCACTGCATACTGCACAAAATCTCGTATTTCACGAGCGTACTAAACATATTGAAGTGGATTGTCACTTTGTTAGAGATGCAATCCAGGATAGGTTGATTGCACCTTTTTATGTTCCGACCTCCGTTCAGTTGGCTGACATTTTTACAAAGGTAGTTGGTAAATTGCAATTTGAATATCTTCTCAGCAAGTTGGACATTTATGATCTGTATGCTCCAACTTGAGGGGGGTGTTAGGATATTATTATGGGATATCATCTTTTAGCAATTTGAATCATAATAGGATATTATTATGGGATATTATCTCTTAACAATTTGATTTCTAATGGGATATTATAAGATATTATTATGAGACATTATTTTTTAGCAATTTGATTCCTATATAACTATTACTGTATAAATATATATACCATTGAGGTCTATCAGTACCCCATTCAATGCTCAATCCGATCAATCGGTCTAGTTGAGTTTTTAAAAACAATGATAAGTAATAGATGAGTAAAAAGGAGTGGCTTAAAATACCATATATAATTGCAAGACTAATTAAACTCACATTAGAACAATATACGTCATAATTCACTCCAACTTGTAAATTTCAAAAGTCTAGAATAAACACTTAATTAAATCAAATATTGTTTGCGTACCCTAACATTACGTATTAGTTGCTACCCAATGTTGAGATCGTTGGGATAGTGTTGTCGAGGTGGGGTTGAATTTATGGACAGTGATTTGCTCCAAAGAAGCCATTAATCGGGTTGTCAATTAAATTTTCTGATCCAACCCATATAAATATGGATTACTTCAATGTCAGGGAATTTTGGCCGCCTCAAAGATATTATTTTTCCAGTTATGCCGTAACTACTGCTACCTACCCTAATTTCAAAGAGGTCAACCTAAGCTTCGAAGATATACCAAGTGAAGTGTCAAATTCTTAGGAGTTTATAATTCTACTTATGTTTTAATTACTTATTAAATGATTATCACAAGTTTAACATATATTTCTTAAAATAATTATAATGGATCAATTTTTTCTTTTACTAATTAAAAATCCATTTTTTAGAAAAACCATGCATCCTTTTATAAAATCAAACCATAAATCCATAAAAATAAAATTTAACTCCATTTTTTTCATTATATGTGAAAATTTATATTTGCCAATGATGAGAGTTAAAAAATAATTGAAAAATATAAAAATATTAAGTATAAAATAGTTTAAAATATGTTTATTTTATTTTCCTATAAGGGAAATTAAAAAATATTTCACTATTAGATCTTGAAAATTTTTATATTTCCTAAAAATTTTCAAAAATTAAATAAAGATGATTGTATTAGGCATGAATTATTTTAAGTTAAATTATGGTTACAGTTTTTATTATTTCACACTTTATTTTGACATGATTTAATCTCTCTACTTTCATAGTATCATTAGTTAGTCCAAATTGTTGGCCCCATTAACTGTTAAGATTAAAATGTTGAGACAAATTCTGTTTAAGAATTACACATTCTAACTTATCATGCTGAGATAAATTGTGTGTGGAAGGTGTTTTTAAGAAAAATAATTATATAATTTTTAAAATATAAATAGTTGAGGATAATAGTTATTTAAAATAACTAATATTATTATAAAATAGATGATGAAATTAAATTAAATTAATATATAAAAATTAAATTTCAAATGTGATCTAAATTTGATCACTGTATCTTATAAGTACAAAAAGAAGAAGAAAAGAGTAGTGGACACAATTCATGTAGGAAGCCTTGGGGATAATTTTAATTACTTTTTAGATGTTTAATAAAATTTTAATATACACTCATTAAAATGATTATAAAGACTCAAAGTCTTTGTTTTGTAATTACAAAATTAATTAAAATCATCGATCAACCCTTTTATTAAATTAAACCATAAATCCGTAAAATAAAAATTTAACTCATTTTTTTAATTAACAAGAGTTTACTTTCTTTAGCTGTGAAAACTTATATTGACAAGTTGTTTTGGTCAATACCTTTCTACTTGAAAGGTAAAATATAATTATAAAATATAAAAAATAGAAGAAAATAAGTTTATATTTTTTCCATAAGGAGAATTAAAAATCAAATAGATTGTTGAAAATATTTAAATTTACTAAAAAGTTTTCAAAAACAAATGTTTAAATTTAAGATTTAGTAGATTTGACATAATTTGATCCATCTAAAAGTTTATAAATAATAACAGAGGATTAAATTAAGTGAAATTAATAAATTCTAAATTTGATTATAGTCTTATTCAATGAACAACAGAATTTATGGATGCTTATTCAGTTTGGTTAAATTACTTATGGGTTCCTGTATTATAGGTTTAGAAGTAAATTAGTTGTATTATTATAAAAGTGAGTATTTTAGTTTTTAAATATTTAAGGTTGAATGTGAAAATGCTGATTTCTCGAGTTTTAAAGTGTGCAATTAAATGTTGGAACATTTTTTTTTCTATATGACTTTTAAACACAAGGTAAAATTATTCTATTTCATAATAGATGGCATTTCATCCCATGGTATAGGGACCTGTCTAGTAATTTAACCATTGAGCTAGAGATTAACATATCTTTGACCTACCAAAAAAGTATAAATTTTTTGAATTTAAATCCACTCTCCAAAAATGTCTTTATTATATTTTAATTAAAAAAAGTTTAATATGCATCACCATGTAATCACCGGCTAATAGCAACAAACCAAATATATCCGTCTAAAACTACAAGCACTAATGTTGTCGCCAAATCATTTCTCCCGGCAACCTAATGACCTTTTTTCTACCCTTATTTCGGGCCCAACATGGACCTGGTTGTTTTATCCCCCATGCATTTAGGGTTTGATAAATTTGTTAAGGATTCATTTGTAAGTAGGTTTAATGCGTAATTTGGTATTAAAGTTTCATATTTTTTGTTAATATAGTATTTTTTTCCAATATGGTATATCTATTTGATAAAAGTTAGATATTTTGGTACTTAAAAAAATAATGTTAATTTTTTATGCTACGTCTGGTTAGAATATTACTTTCTCCACATGTTTTAGTCATTGGTTAGCTTTAAACTAATAACAAATGGTAATTTTTAACCACTTACATGATTTATTTGTGGAAAAAAAGAGAAAACTTTTTGCTTATTTTTAAGAGGTTTTATTGTTTACATGAGTTTTTACTCATATTTCTAATTACATGTTTAAATATATACTAATTATTCTTTATTTTATGTCTAACTATTGTATAGCATATGTGTTAAATAAGCTTTTTACTCATGTTATTACACTAGTACCCAAACGTAGCATTAATGCTTAATTCGAGTATTAGAGTTGATTTGATGAAAATTCATAATTAGCTAATAATATAAGCAATAAACTCTCATCTAATCCACCCAAAATTCTGAATTAAGTCACATCCATCAGATTGTATTTGACAAATTAAATTCAAAGCTAAACAAATTCACAATTAACACTAAAATTAATCTCTCAACAAAATCATAAAAAAATCAAATATAATAATATTAGTAACTAACTTTTATTAAATCAACCCTAAAACCTTAATATCATGGTATCTTAATTTCAATGAAATTTGGAATGTTTTCTAAAAGGGAAAATAAGATAAGTTATACTTATATTTACATACCCTTCATTTTCCTGAAAATGTAGATCAAATTAGATTTTTTAAGAGTTTTTCACTCTCTTTTTATATATATATTTTAGTTTTAAATTTGAATTATTCATTGAAATGAAATGAATGACAAGATGTCTTTGGACATAAGAGAAAGAGACATCCCTGCCTTGAGAAATAATGTATTTGATGTCATGAATCATTTCCCATGGACAACTTCTTTCCCTTGCATAGCTTTAATCACCACTTTGTTATATGATTTTAGGATCATCTTGCTCTACCCATTTTTAGCGAATAGTATAGAACCAAGCCTTAATGCGAGGGCTTCAACCATGAGTGTTGTAGGGGCAAGCACTCATGCATTGGTTTTAATAATATTGTTTCTTTGATTGTTGTGGGGGATGGTAGCCATTCCTACTTCGTCATTCCAACTTGTGAAAAATGTGCCACAATTCACTTTAATTGTAGATGGTGGAGTGTAAACTAGTTGTTACTTTAGTTCACTAACCTCTTAGAAACAATAGAGGGCTTCATTCCATATACGAAAAGGTACTGGCTGGCAGATCTCACCCTTATCCCCGCTATAGGGCCCAATTTTAGCCCGGCCCGCATAAACAAAATATAAACCAATAACCAAAAATAATAAAAATAAAAGTCCAAAAACAGACCCAACATTAGCCCACTAGCCCAATACCCAAAACCTAATAATCCAACATTTTTAGCAGCAAAAAACCTTAGGCAGAAACCTAACTGTCGCTGCTATCGCTACCCCTTGTGCGCCGCACTTCCACGTGTGCCGCCACGTCCTTGTACCTACAAAACAAATTATAAGAGTCCAAAAGCAAAAAAAAAAGTGTAAAAATGGAAAAAAACAGAAAAATGAGTGGTATTTACGGGATATAAAAAGGGCCTCGATTGTATTTTTTTTACTTACGAATAAATAAAAAAACAGAAAAAAGTCAATTCAAATACAGACCATTTTAGAAGGTAGTTTATTTAATTTTTTTTCGGTTTCATTTCATTCAAAAATAATAAAGAAAGCAGAAAATAAAAAGATAAAAATCGTACCTTTTTACTAGGGAGGTGCCGATTCCGATGAAAATCGGTGTTCCATGGGTTCGAGAACTAAAAAAAACCAAAAAATGATGACTTTTCAGTTTTCGGCCACCATGGACGGCGGCACCGTCGCCGGCGACTGGCGGCCGCCGAGGTGGTCCAACGACCTAGGTTCGGCCGAGGGGGAAAGCTGAGAGAGAGTTGAGAGAGAAGAGGAAGATTTTTTTTTTAAAAAATGAGTTTACAAATGTTTTTTTTTAAGTTTTTTTTAACTTATATAAACACCCAAAAACGACGTCGTTTTGGGCTTGGCATTTGATGCCCAAAACGACGTTGTTTCACCCTTGACCCGCGCGTTGACCCGACCCGCTCCAGAGGATCTACGTGTTTCCAACAAAGGTTATATTTGCACGGTCAGTCCTTCCGCTTTTACAGTGCGTTTCAACTTAGTCCTATTTTCAATTTTTTATTTTTTTTAAATTTGACCGCGTAATTTTGTTTTCATTTCATTTCGGTCCAAATCTGAACGACGCTGTTTTGGAGGAGGAGGGAGAATTTCCCATTTAGTCCCTCCTTATTATTCGCGTGTTCAGATTAGTCATTCCCTTTTGCGTTTATTTCTGATTTGCCCCAAAACTTTGTTTTAAAACTTAATTTAATACTATTTTGTTATTTTGGATATTTTATTATTAAATTAATTAATTAAAAATTATTATTACTGTTATTATTTTACATTATTCATTTATTTTTTTTATTATATCATTAAATCAATTTGTTTCTACATTATTATTTCCGTTATATTTTTATTTACTTATTTAAACATTTTAAATACATTTATTTTATTTTATCTCATATTTATTTATTTTATGTAATTTCAAAACTTTAGACAATTTATTTATTCTTATTATTAAGTGGGAGTGAGAAACTAGCCCTTCGTGAGGTTTTCACCTCCGTATAGGATAGCGGATCACTTTCGGGATACATCCGTACCTATGTCTTCGTGAGATTTTCATCTTCGTATAGTCATAGGGAAATGTATTCCCTTGAACTGAACTCAATCCGCATGAGCCTATAATGGGTGAGGATCGAGGAATCTGCTGGTTCAAGTACCCTTTCTTTAGAACTGAACCACATATAATAAGCCCTAAGAGCCTACCCTAGGTAGAACCATGCCGAACCCCTAGTGGTCGACTGAGTAGATACTTTGTTTATGATTTTTTGATTGCTTTAAATTTTTGCTCTGAACGTACTGACTTGCTTTGGTTTGATTGTGTTTGCATGGCATGCTCATCATATAAAAAAGGTGCCGATTCGCGTTCGGTTACTAAATATAGAGCTTGCCATGGAGAATGAATTTCTTGATAAAATGGAGGATAATGTGGTTGTCCGAGCGTGGTCAGAGAAAATGCAACTTGAGAAAGGTGATAGCTTGACGAAGGGGTACACATCAAAATTATGGGACTTCACTCGTATCAGCGTAACTCAAAACAATCTCCAGGAGTTGAAGGAAGTATGGGTCCAATGGGATGATGAAGTCTAATAGTTGTTCTACAGTAATTATGGTGATTTGCCTTATCTACTCGATATCAAGGCACACAAACATTTATTTCGAGCACTAGCCAAATTCTAGAATTCTGCCTATAGTTGCTTTACCTTCGGGAAGGTAGACTTAGTACCTACTGTGGAGGAATACATTGCTTTACTACGTTGCCCGAGGATTCAAGTTGACAAAGCCTACTCCAGAGCCGTCAATGTCCCGACTTTTGCAAAGAAGTTAATGAACATCACCGGAATGAGTGAACAGTGGGTCATAGCGTGAATCAGGCAAAAAGGAGAAGGCAAATGTATCCCTTGGACAAGTCTGCGAAATTTGATTTTGGCAAACCCAGATACGAAGAAAAAGGTTGATATTTTTGCTTTGAACGTTTACAGGTTGATTATTTTCCCTAAAGCATTAGGACATTTAGATGAAGCAGTTACAGACTTGTTCGATCGACTTGATAGGAGGGTTACTCCTGTCCCAAAAATTTTGGCCTAAACGTTTAGATCTTTGAATGCGTGTCGAAGGGCGGCTGATGGAAGATTCATCGGTTGTGCATAGCTCCTTTTAGCATGGTTCCACAGTCACTTCTGGAAGGTAGATAAAGTTTCTTATCAGGTATTTTGCGAGAATTATTCTCCATTAAAGGAACTAGCGGCGACACCGAGACATGACAACATTACAGAGGAAAGATGGATTACAATCCTTCAAAATCTCCAAGATGAATATGTTGAGTGGAAAGCCCCTTGGTTGGTCTTCGATGAGATTCTATACCCGATGTGGAGACTTTGACTGGGCCCGTTTACTTAGAATTTGGGGAGCTGTTGGACATGCCCCTTTGCTCGTATTGAGGCAGTATAGATCACGACAGTTTATACCGGCAACACAAGGGTTTGCTCGGTGTGAGTTTTCTTACAAAGGTGATAACTACAAGAGAAAGATTCGAGAAATGTCTAACGCTAAAGATTCGAGAAATGTCTAACTCTTGGAATCAAACGCGCCGAATGAAAAGATTTGCTGTAGGACCGATGACAACACCTGAATATTATGGATGGTGGAATAAAAGAGTCAATGAAAATATTCCTGGGCCGAGTCAAGAAGGTGTTCGACCGATGGAAGAATATCTGTAAGTGGTCCCATCTGAGATAGAAATCATAAAACAGGATTTTGAAAGAGAAATTCAGAGCTAGGAAAGAAGATTGAATAGTTGTAGGAGGAAAAATTGCACTTGAGATTAGATGTTGATGTTCAGAAGCTAGAAACTGAGAAACTGAAAAGAGGCAAAAATAAGGCTGAAGAGAATTTGGACAACTTGAAAACAGATTATAAAAAGTTGTGTTTATCGATGAGAACCGCTAGGTTGGGGAAAACTTCATAACTGTGACATCAAGAGATTCGAGAGGAAAATATCAAGGCCGATAGGTGGGAAAGAAAATTCCAAGAGGCTTAAACGCGAAGTGAGGCTTTAGAGAAGAGTTTTCAGAAAGCTGAAATGAAAAGGGTGAACTAAAAGTTAGAGTGGCTGAACTTGGGAAAAGTCTTCATCAATATCAAAATCGTAATTCTACGATGGAGCTAAGAGCGAGCTTAGGGAAGATCGAGGAAATGAAAAGAAGAGTGGAAGAATTAGAAATGCCATTACAAAACTGTGAAATACGGATTGAATTCCTTGAAGCCAGTGAAGAGCGTCAGAAAGAACAACTCCACATTTGTCAGAACCAAGTTAGAAACAGAGATCACATTATGGGAAAGGTTGTAGCTCAGATTCGAGAGGTAGTCGATTACTTACAGACTTTGGCAGTACAAGCTGATATACTGAGTGTAAAGTACGAGCTGGAATCAGACCGGGGTCAGGAGCTAGCTTCACTGCTTAGGAAAATTAAAGTTTTGAGTATTAGGGCAAATCCATTTATGTAATCTGTTTTATGTAAAGAATTTTGTTTTCTAGTAAAGTTTCCTAAATGGAATTGAGTCAAAATCAACGTCTTTTTGCATTTGCATTACATTACATCATATGCATTAAAGTCCATCAAAAGATCTTAATTGGTTAAAATCATTTTAGTTAATTTGGAAACCGGCAAAAAACCTGCCAACCAAACACCGTTACGGTACCCGAGTAAAAACAAAAGACATGGACCAAAGATTGGAAAAACTTGAACAACTCCGAAGGGAAAGGCAAGACCAACTACAACTGCAAATGCAAGAGCAGCTAGCTAAGATTCAGCAAGACATGATGGGAAATGCTGGAATCTCAAAAAAAAAGAAAGAAAGAAAGATGATGGCTTAGTTGACTCAATTTCTAGCTGGAAGAGTAGATAAAGGAAAGGGCCTCATGGTTAATTCTGGAGAAGATAATGATGAGCCTCTGTATTCTTCAAGTTTTACTCCACCAAATGTATAAACCCAAGCTAAAATGTACCTAAGTAGACCATCTGTTAGAATTAGGCCTCAGCAATTTCAGGCCAGTACTTCAATGCCAATGAACTTCCAAGCCGGACCAGGTTTTGACCTAGGAGATAACCCTACTAATCTTCCCATCCCCGATTTTGATGAAATGACAAAAAGACAAGAAATTACTATGAGTTTCATCACGAGAAAGGGCACGAAATCCAAGAATGTGTAGAATTCAGGGCCTCGGTTCAAGGCATGATGGATAATAAACAAATAGAGTTCTGTGAAGAAGTTAAAAAGGAGGGAAACGTTCACATCAATGCCATACATGAAAACACAACTGAAAAGGAACCTTGTTAGATATCCGTCCTTATAAACCTGAGAGTGTTCTAAATAATTGGACTGTACAAGAAAGCCCTATAATATTTAGAGTCTACTCAGAGTAATATTCAGAACACACTTGTTGCTTTCAGCCTAGAGGCAATAAAAACTCCTTTGTGAAATAGGCTCATGTCTGAATGTCATTATTCTAATGAAATACATCTTTACGATCATTTTTGAGCCAATATTCTTTCATTCTTTACGAATAATTATTTCAGATTCTTTTATTCTTTTGGATTTTCTTTCAAATTATACTTTCATTCATACAAATAATTATTCTTAAATTCATACATTATTTGTATATTCTTTGGTACCTACAATAGGTCCCTAGATATCAACGACATGAGTGACGCTGCTACAAACTTAGAATTTCTGTTTGAACAAGACATATGTTTAAAGGGATCTCATGATTTTGAAAATGATGTAGACTGTGGCTTATCTCCAGACTTGTTGAAGATGGTAGAATAGGAGGAGAAACAAATCCTACCTTTCAAGGAATTTATAGAAATTGTGAGCTTGGAAGAAGGAAAAGAGGTGAAGATTGGAACTGACATTACCACAAAGATAAAGCGAGACCTCGTTAAGTTACTCTAATAATTCAAAGATGTTTTTGCCTGGTCATACCAGGATATGCCCTGGTTAAGCATTGACATTGTAGTACACCGCCTTCCAATAAAAAAAAGATTGCAAGTCAGTTCAGCAGAAACTCAAGAGGATGAGGCTTGACATTGTGCTGAAAATAAAAGAAGTCAAAAAGAAATTTGATGTTGGGCTCTTACAATGGGTAGCCAACATCATCCCAGCCCCTAAAAAAGATGGGAAAGTATGAATGTGTGTGGATTACAGGGACTTGAACAAGGCCAGCCCAAAAGACAATTTCCCATTGCCTCACATTGACACTTTGGTGGATAATACAACAGACTACTCACTGCTTTCCTTCATGGAGGATTTCTCTAGATACAATCACATAAAGATGCATCCCGAAGACATGAGAAAGACCACATTTGTAACCCTATGGGGAACATTTTGCTATAAAGTGATGCCATTCGGATTAAAGAATATAGGAGCAACATATCAAAGAGCCATGGTAAACTTGTTCCATGACATGATGCACAAGGAAATCGAGGTTTACTTCGACGATGTAATTGCAAAATCTAGAACAGAAAAGGAACATGTGCAAGTCCTGAGAAAATTATTCTTAAGATTGAAGAAGTTCCAGCTCAAGCTCAATCCAGCAAAATGCACTTTCGGAGCTAGGTCAGAAAAGCTGTTAAGCTTCATAGTCAGTGAAAAAGGAATTGAGATCGACGTAGATAAAGTCAAGGTGATACGAGAATTACCTCCACCACGCACCTCCTTCACCTCTTTACATTATGACTTCTCCATTGCCTTTCTCCATGTGGGGCATAGATGTCATTGGGCCAATATCGTTGAAAGCTTTTAATGGGAGTCGCAACATCTTTGTGGTAATTTATTACTTCACTAAATGGATGGAAGCTGCTTCATATGCTAATGTCACAAAGTCAGCAGCCAGTTCTTGAAAAAAGAGATCATATGTCGATACGGGATGCCATAAAGAATCATATCTGACAATGCACTAAATTTGAACAACAGTAAAATAGCAGAGGTCTGCAGTCAATTCAAGATCAAACACCATAACTCGTCTCCGTATCACCCAAAAATGAATAGTGCGGTGGAGGCAGCTAATAAAAATATTAAGAAGATCGTGGGGAAAATGACTGAGACTTACAAAGACTGGCATGAGAAATTATCATTTGCCCTTTTTGCTTATCGAATATCTATCAGGACCTCCACCAGGGAAATACTTTTCTTTTTGGTTTATGGGATGGAGGTAGTTCTTCCTATTGAAGTTGAAACCCTTTCTCTTCGAGTATTGGTTGAGCTAAAGTTAGATGGAGTCGAATGGATCCAGTCTCAATATGATTAATTGAACCTAATTGAAGAAAAAAAGCTAAAAGATATTCACCACAGTCAGATGTAACACAAACGAATGGTGCGAGTTTACAACAAAAAGGTTCGTCCCAGAGAATTCCACGAGGGGGACCTGGTATTGAAAAATATTCTTCCCCTACAAAAAGATTTTAGAGGGAAGTGGATGCTAAATTGGGAAGGACCTTATGTGGTAAAAAAGGCATTTTCTAGAGCAGCATTGATTTTGATTGAGATGGATGGTAAAAACTTGCTTAATCTTATAAATTCAGATTCAGTCAAGAGGTACTTCAACTAAAGAAAGAGAAGGGACCAAGGTGAAAACCCGCAAGGGGAGTTTTGAGTCCTAAAAAAAAGGAGAGGGTACGGTGAAAACCCGCAAAGGGTGCCTTGAGACCAAAGGGGATTTGAGTTGAAAACCCGAAAAGAGCAGCTCAAATATTGATCAAAATGAGGCATGCGGTGATCTTTCTATACCTAAATTAACAGGAAAGGGGTATGCGACATCTGGGGCATCGACAAAGTATTGTAGATCTCTTAAACACATGACAAACTCAAAACAGTTCTTAGAAGTTTGTACAGAGAAGTTCAAGCTGCAATATCTGGGGCACCTAGTCTTCATATTACTTACATTGGATTTACTATTCTTGGAATACTTTATTCTTTTCAAGATGCGTGTTCCTAATCAATTCCCTTTTTATTTTTATTTTTTTATATCATCATTGATAATTTATTCATTTCAAGTTATACTCCAAATCAATTTTATTCTTATTCAGTGTTATGATCTTTTGCAAGCATGTTGTATTGGAATAATGATTAATGGACTAACAACACTTTCACAAAGGAAGTTCTGCATATTACTCTAGCAGTTTCTAAATAATACAAGAACTTGAAATAGGACTATTGTTTAGAATGTATCAGATTGGAAATATCTGAGAATGAAAGGTCTAAATTAATACTATCCATTCGGATTTTGTTGTCAAAATATTGATTAAACAAAACGACAAAATGTCGTGTCGGTGATAAAGCTTAAGTGAATAGACAAGCAATGATTGCCAAGCAATAAGAATAAGTTATTCTTGGAGAAGGGAATTCTACATTTGTGCATAAACATCTAATCACGACACCCTAGGAGTGGTGTAAATGACCAAAGTGATGGAAGAGGATTCACATCCTATACTCTTGAATTGCAGTAGAAGAGGATGGAAAAAGTGTCAGATTTTATACCCTGGGTCTCAATAGTACAAGACTCGTGACCTAGAAGTAAGGTTGAACCTTGAGGTTACAGTGGGGCAAACTGATTGAGTGTTTCTTTGGGTCTTTTGTCGAAGGTACCAGCCGAACAAGAACACGTCAATGATGGAGCCTTAATAAACAACGAGTAATAAAAACTCAAATATTAAGAGATCCTTTTCCATGAAATTCTGCATTTATTGATACACATCTAGTTAGGAGATTTTGATTTCATTCCAATCATATCATCCTAATCACTAGGCATGAATAAGCCCATGAAATGGATTTTACAAGTCATGTTCCCCAAAGAATAGATCGGTGAAACCACAAATCCTATACCGCTGAAGTTGCAGTGGGATGGATTGAAGTTATTATGGCGAATCTTTTTTTTTGGGCGTTGCAGTGGAACAGATTAAAGCTGAAGGCAGCAAATATTATTTCCCTAGCGTTGTAGTAGATTAAAGCTGAAGGCAGTGAATCTTTTTTTCCTTGGCATTGCAATGGAATAGATTAAAGTTGAAGGCAGCGAATCTTATTTCCCTGGCATTGCAGTAGATTAAAGCTGAAGGCAACGAATCTTTTTCCCTAGTGTTGTAGTAGATTAAAGCTGAAGGACGCGAATCTTATCTTCTTGAAGTTGCAGAAGAGAAGATTGAAGCCACTAGCCTTATCTCCATAAAGTTATAGTGGCGCAGACTGAAGACAGCGAATCTTATTTCCTTGGCGTTGCAGTGGAACGGATTAAAGCTACAAGTTATGGCGGATCTTATCTTCCTAAAGTTGCGCTGGAGCAGATCGAAGTCACCAGCCTTATCTCCCTAAAGTTACTGTGGAGTAGATTGAAATTGCCATTCTTATACCCCTGAAGATGTAGTGGGTTAGAACGAGGCTACTTGAAGAAGAGAGGCACCAAAGAAGTCGAGATTCAGAGGCCGGACAAAGTGGGGCAACTGTAGGGCCCAATTTTAGCCCGGGCCCGCATAAACAAAATATAAACCAATAACCAAAAACAATAAAAATAAAAGCCCAATAAAAAGTCCAATAACAGACCCAACATCAGCCCATTAGCCCAATACCCAAAACCCAATAACCCAACATTTTCAACAGCAAAAAACCCTAGGCAGAAACCTAACTGCCGCTACTATCGTAGCCCCTTGCGCGCCGCACCTCCACGTGTGCCACCACGTCCTTGTACCTGCAAAACGAACTAGAAGAGTCCAAAAGCAAAAAAAAAACAGTGTAAAATAGAGAAAAAAAGAAAAATGAGTGATGTTTTCGGGCAATAAAATGGGCCCTGGTTGTATTTTTTTTACTTACGAATGAATAAAAAAATAGAGAAAATTCAATTCAAATACAGACCATTTTCGAAGGTAGTTCATTTTTATTTTTATTTTTTTCTTTTTTCGGTTTCATTTCATTAAAAAATAATAAAGAAAACAGAAAATAAAAAGATAAAAATAGTACCTTTTTGCGAGGGAGATGCCGATTCCAATGAAAATCGGCGTTCCATGGGTCCGAGAACTGGAAAAACCAAAAAAGGTTACTTTTCAGTTTTCCAGGCACCACGAACGATGGCACCGTCGACGGCGACTAGCGGCCGCAGAGGTGGTCCAGCGACCTAGGTTCGGCTGGAGGGGAAAGGCTGAGAGAGAGTTGAAAGAGAAGAGAAAGTTTTTTTTTTAAATGAGGTTACAAATGTTTTTTTAAGTTTTTTTAACTGATATAAACACCCCAACACGACATCGTTTTGGGCTAGGCCTTTGATGCCCAATACGACGTCGTTTCACCCTTGACCCGCCCATTGACCCGGCCCGCTCCGAAGGATCCGTGTGTTTTCAACAAAGGGTATATTTGCGTGGTCAGTCCTTCTGCTTTTACAGCGCGTTTCAAATTAGTCCTATTTTCAATTTTTTATTTTTTTAAAATTTGACCGCATAATTTTGTTTTCATTTCATTTCAGTCCATATCTGAATGACGCCGTTTTAAAGCTAAATTTACCCCAAAACTTTGTTTTAAAGTTAAATTTAATCCTATTTTTTTATTTTGACTATTTTATTATTAAATTAATTAATTTAAAATTATTATTGCTGTTATTATTTTACATTATTCATTTATTTATTATTATATCATTAAATTAATTTGTTTCTACATTATTATTCCGTTATATTTTTATTTACTTATTTAAACATTTTAAATACATTTATTTTATTTTATCTCATATTTATTTTTTTTATGTAATTTCAAAATTTTAGACAATTTATTTATTCTTATTGTTAATATTTCTACTATAACCCTAATTTCATCCATTTTATAATAGTTTTTTTAATTTTCTAGGATAATTTCACCAATGCTATTCGGTGAATTTATTTATTAATTTCTTTAAATTTCGACATTGTTTTGTTATGTATTTTTTTTATATACTATTGTTTATACCATTATTATTCATTACTATTATTGTTGACTTTTCGTTCTTTGATTAATTAGTATTGAAATGATGTATATTATGTGACCATTGTTATTATATTTGTTTATACTCGTATTGTAGTCATTCGTCGATTTAATGTTTTATTCATATATCATTTTAGTATCGCATCAATTTCGACCCAAATGCATAAATCTTTAAAATAAATAAATTTTTGGTGTTTATTCTTGTTTCGGGATTTAAGATATTGTGTCCTAACTCACGGGATATAATTCTTTTTCTCGATTCACGAGAAATCACCCTTTTTAAAATTTTAAAGTAATTTTAACAAAAGGATCATATTTTTAAATTTCTTTTCGAATTTTCAATTTTTCGACATTAAGACATTAATTAATCAATTAGGTACCAATTTTGGGCATAACGAGGGTGCTAATCCTTCCTCGCATGTAACCAACTCCCGAACCCGTTTTTCTAGAATTTCGCAAACCAAAATCATTATTTTAATAAAATAAAAATGTTTTATCAAAACGATTGAATTGTAAGGTGATCCGATCACACCTCAAAAAAATGTCGGTGACGACTCCTTTTTTATTTTTAAAGTCGACCCATTTTAAAAAAATGGTTTCGACACCCACAAAATTCTTTAGCACCACACTTACGGATCTCTCTTACGAGATCTCTTTTAAACTAGTTGGCGGTTGGTGCCGGAGGTGTAGGAGGTACTGGTTGTACCACTTCAGGCTGAGGTTGCTGTGGTTGGAGTGCTTTGGTTGTCCTCATGAACTGGTCAAATATCTGACCCATTATTATGGCGAAAGCAATATGAGAACCATGTTGGACCGTGCTCGAATCAGTTGCAGGACCCTATCCTTGCGCTGGAGGTACATGGCTCACAATCTCATCATCCGTCGCTTCTATTGAACTTTCAGACGTATTTCTAAGCTACAACAAACTTATGTAAATCAAAACTACAGGGAATAAGCCAGAGATATATCATGCATGACGAGGCGTGTAACATCCCTAACCCATATCCATCGCTGGAATAGGGTTATAGAGTATTACCGTAAAAAACGTAACCTATAATAATTTATTTCTAAACAGTTCATAAATCATATCATAGCCCATTCAAACATATGCATATCGTCCCTTATTTGAGCCCTCGAGGCCCTAGAAACGCTTTAAAAACGATTCGGGACTAAATCAGAAACATTTAGAATTTTGTGGAAAAAGGTAGAAAATTTCACACTGCAGGGGTCACATAGCCGTATGGCTAGGCCATGTGCCTCACACGGCTAAGACACACGCCCGTGTCATAGGCCGTGTAACAATCAAAATAGGGTCACACAGCCGTGTCTTAGCTCGTGTCCTGCCCATTTAACTCACTAACTTTGGTCACACGGCCAAGCCACATGCTCGTGTGTCAGGCCGTGCAGCTTTTGAAAAGTAACCTTTAAAGCCTACAGGACACACGGCTGAGACACACACCCGTGTCTTAGGCCATGTGGACAAGAAAATGGTCAAAATTAATCCATTTCTCTCACCCTTTGAAACATGAACCTACAAGCCACTTACACATATAGGCTTTTAAAACATACGCAAATCATGCATAAAATGACCAAATCTTTATACCAAATGTCCATACACCAATATGCCAAAAGGCACCTCAATCACAATTCATCAAACCTATCAAAACATGTGCATATCTATCCATTCATCAACTAATCACTCCTAGCCTATTTCCATACCAAACTTACCATATTTGATTACATTTATATCATTACATAATTACCTCAAAGCATAATCCATCTTGGCCACATTATAAACATACAAAATATGGCCATTCCAAACATGCATCAATTTAACCATATTAACAACCACCAACAAAGCATCAAAATACCATATGTACCACAAATCCAAAGCAACATTATATGCCATAAACATCAACTAAACATTAGACATAAGTCCACCTATACATGCCATTATAACCATGACCGAAGCATCAAAATCTATCGATATAATCGCTGGATAGTGTGATAGATCTCCGACTAGCTTCCAACCTAATCGAGCTTCCGATAAGCTGAAAAGTAAAGAAAAGTAAATTACGTAAGTAATGAATGCTTAGTAAGCTCGTAAAAAGTAATGCTTAGTAATCTCGTAAGAAGTAAATTAACCGCTGACATATTAGAATAAACATTTAAGCATAATTTTTATTAATCTTTAAGCTAACTTTCATTTTCTATTCAATACACCTCTCATGGATAATTGATGTAGCCTTGCATATACATATATATATTTTTCCTTATAAGCATTTCATATAACCACTTTACTTAAATGTTTCTTATTACCATAACACTTTCACATTTAACTAATAACCATTCTGTAATTCATCATTCGTTTCAAACTTTCCTATAAACATATCATTTTAGATACACTTACTTTCACTAAACAAGATTAAAGCTAAATGAATAAATTAATCATACATTTACGAAGAACTTATAGGCTTAGTATTGAAAATGTTTCATCGTACGCTTCATGTACTATAATAATAATTCAATCCGAACTCATTCATATAAGTGTATAAACATGTATCTTTAACCGAATAATCATCAATATAACAATACTCAAACATGATCAAGTAATTCAATGAACATTTAACACTTAACATTTACTAACATCCTGACTATACATTAGCCTTTAACATTAAGATAATTTTGTAAATTCCATTCGCATTTAGCCCGATAAACAGTAACTTGACTCGGATACCCGGGTAACTACATCACACCAGAGGCATCATATATGCATAACAGGGGCACCGTAGTGCGAACAGGGACATCGAAGTGCAAACAGGGGCACCGAAGTGCAAATCCTGTAGAAGCGCGCATTCTAACCCTATTAGCATGCCAATCATATCCTAGTGATTATTACGTGCAACTGGGCATCTCATGTAATCCATTACCTTTATACATATTTATCAATCGAGGGCACTTCATAATTTCTGTACTCATAATATAATATCAATACATATATTCATACAATCAATGTACCATCACAAAGATTATCATAATCCATTAATCACTTTCATATTTCTCAATATACATGCTGTAACAATTCATAATCATTCTGAAATCACATATATCATATTTCATAAATATTTAATAGTTTTCTAATAAATCATTTCTCACCTTATATTCAGTTATAATATTTCGAATTCCAGTTCACATTTTAAACATCATATATAAGTATATACATTCATAAATCAACAATAACATTATATCTATAGGTATGTACAATTTTATACCTACGAGCTTACCTAGCTAAATTGTAGAAATGATTAAATATAAGAGCTATTTGGTAATTTTTCATTTTCCTCGATTTTCACTCGATCTTGATCTAAATTAATAATTTCATTCAATTTATTAATTTAGATAGTAAAAAAATTATTTTATGTAATTTAGTCATTTTTGACATTTTTTTACAAAATTACCCCTAACATTTTACTTTTATTCAATTTAGTCCTTGAACCTAAAACATGCAAATTAACCATTTTTATTGCAAACCCATGCCAATCAAATATTAATAGCATCCATTTTAGCCTATTTTTACAATAATTTCACATCAAGTCCTTGAACTATTATTATTTCAACAATTTAGTCCCTATTTGGCAAATTCATCAGAAATTACTTAATAAAATACTTATAAATAAAAACTAATACTTCAAATTCATCAAATCTAAAATCACAAAGATTCATCAATGGAAACATTCAAAATCTTTAACAGTTTCAAAAACGAAGGTACGCGCTAGTTGGACCTAGTTGCAACAATCTCAAAAACATAAAAATTATTAGAAATAAACTCAAATTTAGCTTACATGCAAAAGAGGACTTTGACTGAATGCTTAAGCTATCATCCATGGCTTCCTTCTTTCTCCAATTTCAGCAAACACTAAGCAAAAGATGATAGCCTAATTGTTTTGTTTTTAATTTAATTTAATTTATCAAGTTACCATTTTAACCTTGGGTAATAATTAAATAAAACACCAAATTGATTGTAGTAGAAAAAACATATGTTTTCTCCCTATTTATTGTTTAAATTGTTCTCATTTAGTTTCCCTTAGCATACATTTTAGCATGTTCAGTTTAGTAAATTGCATTTTATAACTCAGTAAATCCTAGCCTATTTTATCTTTAATTTTTGCTATCTTTCTGCACTAATGTCGCTACATGAGTTAATTCCAGATTGCGTATGAAATTGTCATCATAGTTGACAGATATCCGGAATGTCGCTGCATGAGTTAATTCTAGATGGCATTCAGAATTGTCACCGTAGTTGACAACTGTCTGGTAAGAGCCAACCATGAGTGAGCTGTCCAGTTCAGTGCAACTACCCTGTACGAACAAGGATAGAAGAATCCTAAGAGGACACCTGTACTATTGAGGAAAACATAAAAGGATAACGTGAGAAGAATGAAGGGAGAGGAATTTTTGGTGGACCACGATTCTCTTACCCTATTTTGAAGCTTGCGGCTATGGGAGTTTGAGCTTCCCTTGGATGAGCCAACATGAAGACTGATGCAGATCCACTCTTGACGAGGAGATCTAAGTGCAAAACAATGGGAAATGGATAGACTTAATCGAGTAGCTTAGGAATAGTATTCTCCATTCGATTATTTCTCATTTCTTGAAAACACTGGTGATTACTTTATGTTTTCTACTGTATGGAAGTGCAATGAATGCTTTGTTAAATATTATCTTATTAAATCTTATTGTTGTTGTTTAATCTTAGGGGTTTGAATATTCTAAATACAGAAGTGTTATTGTAGTCACTAACATTTGAAGGTGCAGTGACAGTTTGAGCTAATAAGCTTTTCAGTGAAAGTTGAGTAAGGACTAAAGGAGTTTAGTCCACTTGTTCTTAATAGTGCCATATTGCCATAATCGAAAGGTGAGGTTAATGTGCATGATTAAGTCTCAGGTTAAGTCAAAGAGTGGCATTTGGTAAGATATACATTAATTTTACTGCGCCGACAATCACCTATCTTTTATACCGTGTACTTAGTATACTGCTGAAGATTCATGTTGTGGATCCAAGATTTTTTTATCTTATTGTTTTCAAGTTATTACTTTAACAGCTATACTAACAATTTACCTCATTTCTATTTAGTTATTGCACCGACATTAATAATAATAGACAACCATCCCTGTGGGATCGATATCTGACAGACTCATATCTGTCTATTATACTTGCATCGACAGTGTATGCTGGCACATTATTGCTGTGATATTTACAGCCGATCAAGTTTTTGGCACCGTTACCGGGGATGATGTTTGTTTGATGTTTATTTTTGTTCCTGTGTGTCTTTGTACTTTGTTTTCCTTATATAATATTTAGTATTCACTAACTTGTTTTCTCTTTGCTTCTATTTTTCAATTTCATCTTAAGTGTTTTATGACCAAAGCAATTCAGATTTTCTTGCCGACTTTGATCCATAAATTGAAAGAACTATTCAAAGAAGACTTCGAGAACAAAAAAAATATGGATTTACTAAGAGACAATGCAATCATACCCCTGATACAATAGCCGATAGAACAACAAAATGTTCATGACCCATTGTTACCACAAAATGCTTGTAGCGACCTAAAAATTTGGCGATGGGCGCTCGTTGAAGTAATTATTGAAAATTTGTAAACAGAGTTTCGATTTTATTTGAAAAGGAGTCGCCACCGATCTTTTTTCTAGGTGTGATCGGACACCTAATAAATTCTCTTTTTAGAAGAAAAATTTATTTTTAAATTTTCCTAAAAAAGAGGTAATTTTAGGTCTGCATGAAAATCCAGAGAAAATTAGGGTTCGGGAGTCGGTTACGCGCGAGGAAGGTATTAGCACCCTCGCGACGCCCAAAAACTGGTATCTTGTTTAATGCGCGTTGTCTTAATTTTCAAAAATACAAATTCAATTTAATATTTAATTGTGATCCGATTGAAACTTGAGAAAACCTTTTTTTTTATTTTTAAACACGAGAACTTTGAAACACAATGATAATTTTTGAAAACACGAAGATTTTCGAAACACGAAATTTTTTTGAAAACACGGAATTGTTTTGAAAACAAGGAAATTTTCTATACATGAGAATTTTTTGACACGAAAAATTTTGAAAACACAAAAATTTCGAAAACATGAATTTTTTAAACATGAATTTTTTTTTAAAAAACACGATAATTTTTTTGAAAACACGAAAATATGAAAATTTTGAAAACACGAAAATTTTTGAAACACAAGAATTTTTTGAAAACACGAAAACACGAAAAAATTTTTAAACACCGGAATTTTTGAAAACACGAATTTTTTTATTCACGAGAATTTTTGAAACACGAAATTTTTTTTTTAAAGAAAGAAACACGAATATATTTTTTGAAACACGGGAAATTTTATTATCATTATTTTGAAACACGAGAAATTTTGAAGACATGAAAAATTTTGAAACACGATTTTTCTTTAAAAAAACCGTATTTAACACGAATCGATGATATTCACCCCGATATGGCAATGAAACCATCGAATTAGTGTTAACTCAATTCAATTTAATATTTAATCGAGATTCTAATAAAACACGAGAATTTTTATTAAAATACGAGGATTTTTGAATATTTTTATTTTTAAAAGGGCATCCCGAATTTAACACGAGCTATCAATATCCACCCAACATAGCGATGAATTCGATGACTCGATACTAAATCGGTTCGTTGCCTTATACATTAAAATATTATTATTATTATTATTATTATTTTAAAAAATATGCAATTGAAATGACATAATAATATTTATGAAAACTATTTTTAAACATACTAATTTAAATTAAATAAAACACCATTTAAATATATTAAATAAAATAACTTAAAAAAATACCCAAAAGCCCAAAGTTATGGGTTTGAAAGACAGGCCCTTTTCCCCTTTTTGCTGCGGATTGGGCCTTAGTGGGCCGCCAGAAACCGGGACAGATCTGCTGGGCTGCTGGCACCGGTCTGCTGGGCGCTGGGACTTGGGCTCCGATTGGGCCTACTGCTTCGGCCTGTTACAGATTTTTCTCTTCTCTTTTCCCCTATTTTTTTTGACAAATTTGTTGGGTTTGGACTACTAAGTCTAATGGGCTGCTACTTTTTTTATTTATTACCTTTTTTATTTTCCTTTTTCTTTCTTTTTCTCTCTTTTTCTTTCTCCCTTCTTCTTCTTCCCTTTTCTTTTTTCTTTCCTTTGAACCCCAGTCGCCGCTTCTCCTCCGTCGTCCACTACCACCGTCGACTCCTCCGTTCGGTGGTGCTAGTCTCGGCGTTCTCTCCTCTTCTTTTCTCCTCCCTTTTTCTCTTCTTTCTCTTATCTTCTCCCTTTGGCTTTCTCTCTTTTCTTCTCTTCTCCCCTTTCTTTTTCTTTCTCTTTCGAAAGCCCGGAAATTAGAAGCGACGCCGCCCCTCCAATCCGCCGTTCGTCACTTGATCCTCCTCCGCCTTAAGTGGCCGTGGTAAAGGGTCGGGATCTCTTGCTATATTTGTTTTTTTTTACTATTTTCTTTGCTTTTTGGTTGCTTGTGGATTGTTGAGTTTGGTTTGTTTCTTTGTGATGATGAATGAAGGATGTGGATGGGGACATGGGGAGGGTTGGCCGAACCTTAGAAATTTCGAAGCTTTTTTCTGTATTTTTTTTTGCTTGACTGCCGAATAAAAAAAAGAAGCCCCCTGTTACAGAAAGCCAAATAGGCTTTTATAGCCTTTACAAAATTGTATTTTATTGTCCTGTCTTCTTTCTGGTCCTGCAGGGAATGGGTGAAGGTGACAGAGGTATGGTGGTACAGAGGAGCAGGTGGCCGACATGGTGGCATGGAGAGCTGGGCGTGGCAGACGAGGAGGCCACGCGAGGCATGCGGCGCTAGGGTTTGGGGGGCATCTTTCTGCCGAAAATGTTAATGTTGTCTGGGCTGGGTTTTTAATTTTTGTTTTGGGCCATGGGCTACATTGGGCTTGTTATTTTCCTTTGTAATTGGACTGCTGTTTATCTTGTTTTCATATTCGGGCCTGGGCATAAAATTGGGCCTTACAATGCTCACATCCACAATAGAACCATATGAGATTGTGTAGTACCTATTCTAGATGATCTACAACTAGGAGTTGTTAGACCAGCAATTCAAGCTGGGAACTTTGAACTTAAGCTAGTGATGTTTTAAATGCTGAACTCTAATGGCCAATATGCTAGATTGCCACATGAAGATGCGAGAGAACATCTTAAATCCTTTTTATTGATTTGTGCTTCTTTTAGTCAACAAATAAAGATTTTTTTTTCAGATTTTCACATATGTCATGTAGTCTGCTACTAGATTCATACACAATGTGGGTATTACTGCAACCATGGCCATTTTCACATACATAACACTAACTTGTTACACATATGTTAATACTCACCATGTCAAAACATTGTTAGCAAAGACAACTTACCTTACACAACTCTATATCATAGAATTTCAAATCCAAAGGAAGCAAAAAGTAACTCACCAGAACTTTCAGGATAGAATCTACTCTATTGGTTCTTTGCCTCGATTGCTAGGACATTCGCTAGCTTCTTGAGGTAAATAAGAAACAGTCATAATTATCAGACCATTTATCTACTAAGAATTGATCATGCATGCCCTAATGCAAAGATGTAAATTCCCTCGACATCAACCTAAGGTTTTCCAAAAACTACTAGTCAGCTGGCACTTATCAATGGCGTCTCGAAAAGTTCCTAGAAACCTTTGTTGTTTCCTCTAGAGAAGATAACTTAAAAAGAAATTTCTTAAGGACGTAAGAGAGACCATAAAGAGAAAAGAAAAAGTGAAACATGTTGGTTATAGGCACCCTTTTATAGCACAGACAATGAAAATAAGCTGAGTGGAAAGGTCGGAGACCACACTATCGCCCTTGAATTCAAAGACTAAGCTTGCCTACTAGGATTTGAAATCTATTATTTTACCAAACGCAACTACTACCACTAATTTTTTACTAAACACAACTACTACCACTACTCTGATGTACTATTAGTCCAAACAGTCATATCTATGTCTCTATCTTCTCGGAGTCATCCGCTTCGATACCCAAAACAAAACATCTTTCAAATTGAACTTGATAGATAGATATTAGTCTTTCAATCAATTTACTCATTTCTGATTAGACTATGGAAATGTTTAGGTTCGTCTACTAATATAAGTTGTCTTTTCGTATTATGATCCACTACGTAATACCACTTAGTATTAGTTTAAATGTTAGAAAACCAGTGAGTAATGTTTGTTTTCTATTTTGCGTACAAAAATCATATGTGGACAATTATACAAAGTATATTAATATAATTCATGATTTTGTTCTATTAACCAAATTGTTCAAAAAAATTACAAGTGTAAATAGACGAATATACTATACTTAGGACACCAGATCCAACAACTAGCCATTCATGCCAAATTCACAAATGTTCTAATTTTGTACAAACATATATAAATGAAATGAAATAAAAAATCAAACATAACATAACATAAAATATTCAGTTCCATATGAACTTACATGATCAAAACGTGAAAAGAGTGGACACTTTATAGACTAATCCGAATTTTTTGCTTTTCCCCTATAAGCTCCAGTTTGGCCCAAATGTTGATCTATACAATTATTTAATATCACCAATTAATGACACCATTCTCATACATTGTTATAATATGCATGAACCTATATGAACTCATTTCTTTATATCCTAAAATTTGACATTTTATTCAATTTAGTCCCTAAACTCGGGATAGTCATAACTTTCAATTCCTAGCCCCGATTAAAATTTGATTTCATATATTCTCATTAGGGACCTTATATTTATATTTCTAGCATAATTTCATGATAAGTTCTACATTTATTCAATATGGTCCCTAATGTAACAAGGTTAACTAACAAGCTAAATAACTTTACAATCTAGTCTTTTTCATAATTTAAGCTAAAAATATATAAATTTTAAGCCTAATTATTCAAGAAATCAACAATAGAAACTTTATAAAACTTTAACAAATTCACAAAATTGGTACATGGGCTAGCTAAATCAAGCTTCCATGACCTCAAATCTATAAAAATGACAAGAAATGACTTGAATTACCTATCTAATTTGTAGCCGAATGTTTTTCAAAGGTTGAAGGGTCTTTTCTTTGGCTTTAACGATGGTGGATAGTTGAAGGATGAAGAAAGATGGTGAATGCTCCACTATCTTTAACTTTTATACTTTAATTAACTTAGATTAATTAGTTTAATCATGTTTTCATTAGTTTAATTATCATTTAATCCCATAAAATGAAATATGTCATCATCATCCACCAAAATTTATTTGGAAATGGTCTTATCACCATTTTGAAATTTGGCTAATTGCTATTTAGATCCCTTAACCTTAGGCTAGTTAAAAACCTATAGCGATTGGACTTTTACAATTTAATCCCTAAGCCTAAATTAACTATTAATTTGGAAAAATTACTAGATCAATATTTAATATATTTTTATAATAATTCCGTAAATATTCATATTTAATATTTATGGACTCAATTTAAGAAAATGGGGTCACAAAATCGTATTTTTTAGTACAACTAAAAATCAAGTCATTACAAAAATAAAGATTGGAGCTACTAAAATTCTTAACGTTATAATATCTTTCAAACTTGAAGCTCTCTTTGTCTATACTTGTAATTATGTGTAGCATGCTAGTTCTTATTGTTTTATTGCTTTATTTTACAATATCTACAAATGAAATGTAGATGGAGCAGGAAATACATACGAGTGACAAGAAAAAAAAAGTATTAGATTTCTTTTTAGAATTTTTTTTTCTTTTCATGGAATACCACCATTTTTAACTTTTTAATAAAATTTATTAGATTTTGGTTTGATTTTGGAAAGGACCATTATGAAATCGAAAAAAGAGAAGCGAACTTGATGAAAATGATGCTAAAGGCGATGGTTCACAGCGGTGGTTAGTTTTTTTTTTGGGAAAGAAAGAATTTTAGAGAAAATAAGGTGTTTTTTTCTAGAGAAAGAAAAATGAGAGCGAAAAGTGAAAACGAAAAAAATGAGTCAAAGCCATTAAATGCTCGATTAATGATGAAACTTCACGTAGGAGTAGATATCAAAATCTAAATTTTTCATTAATTTCATTTTAGGTCGGATTATACATTTAACTAATTTTGTTTCAAAATCTTATTTATATCATTATATAAGTCATTTTCTATGATTTTATTTTAAGTTTAAAGATAACTTTAGTACTAAATTTAGTTTTTGATTGGGACGCTATTTCAATTTTTAATTTAATAATTTGATGTGTTGGTGGTTGGAGTTCAGGGGAACTCCCATTGTGGTGTGTAGCGGTGGGGTAGGATCTATTCTGTTAAAATCGAAACTATATGGCATCCATAAAAACATATGCATACAAATCTGGAATTTCTAATATGACATATATATGTATATTGTGAGTGATCTGAAATATCGGTATGCTGAAAGTGTCATTGAAAATTATTTCTATGTGATGTATTAGTATGTTTAATCATTTGCATTGGTTTTCTTGTGATTAAACTCACATTGAGCATCATAGCTCACTCCCCCTTTAATTGTCATCCTTACAAATAACCCATTAGGTTAGGACGCGGACGCGACATCCGGAGGGTCTCGGCTCGGCTTTATTTATTAAAATATTTATATTTATTATTTGATATTTTATTATTCAGAGACTGTATTATTTAATTTTGATTTTTTTTGTGGGACTTAGGACTTGTTTTCTTTTAGCATGCATGACTTTTAATTTGATTTTAGGTTACTGAAATATGAATATTAATTAGTTATGCATGAACTTCAGTTTTTATGAAAAATACAAACTATTATCACTTTTCCACTGCTAAGTTATAACTAAATTTTGAGTAATAAATAAATCTATCATTAACTAACTTCTCTTCTAAAATAATCAAATGTTTTAAAATGATTGTTTCCAAAATTCCAATTGCTTATTGGGTCATTTCAGTGGCTAATGTAATCTTCCAAATGCAAGTCTAGTGACTAGGCCGAGTTAGGGAGGTTACACTTTTCTACCCAACTAAATAGTCGAAGAATTTTTCTTCATGTATAGGAGATTTGCAAAGGAGTGTTTCAAGAAGTAATATATAGCTTTGTTAAGAGAGAAGGTAATGGCGCTGCAGACAGGGTTGCTACCCAGGCTAAAAAGAGGCTGAGTCTAGAAGACTGAATGAATTCACCGTCTTCTTCATTGGTACATATACTTAGCAGAGATGGCTTGCCAACTTGGCACAATCAAGAATATTTGTTTTAAATGGAAAACGAAATAAGTTAATTTATATATAGTATCCAAAACATTAAAATTTCAAATTTTAATATCAACAATCACGCTTCCCTGCATAGACTTAATACATACGTAAGAAACTATTGACAACATGATCTGTACTGAGTTAAATTCTAGAAATTATTGTACATTTTTGGTTTTTGAAAAGAATAGAGAATGCCCAACTTCTTCCATATATAAGGTGGTCCAAGAAATTAGGAAACTATCAAAATTTAACCAATAAAAAAAGTACATGTGAAACGTTAGTGGGCAAGCACTGCACGTTGGCAGAAACCGATGGTTCTATATTGTTTGAGGCAGATCAGAATTGCCAACACTCTGTAGAGTTATAGAGGTTAATTGAGCAAGACGACAAATTCCATTAGCCCCATTAGACCATCCCCTTTTAAAGTACAAGTTTCATTTTTCATTACACTTTTCATCAGTTTTCTTCCTATTATTAATTATGAAACACCGTACTTCAATTCACTTCCATTGAGGATAGTTTAATTAATCCTTTTTGTCTATATTTACCTTTTGGGATAAATAATTTCTCTTGTATACCGTGGATAAGTTTTCCAAGATGGGTGATAATTGATAAAAGTAAAAGAATCTTCAAAGTGTTGGACTCCGCAAGCACTCGAGATAGCTATCAATGTATCAAAAATGGCCTTCCTTGAATCAAGCAGGAGCTCTGTGTTTGTGGATAAAAAACTGATAATAACAAAGGGAAAAAAGCTTAGATTTGAAGAATATTATAAGTATAGACAATTTACGAATCATTTAAAGAATTCATCATTACCTTTTCTAAAAACATAATAATCATTTGTATATTGAAAGTGCTTTTCTTTTATGCACTTTTTGATCTCCCCATATTGATGGGCTACAATTCATAACAATATTTTTGGATGAATATTAAAATTATTTTTATTATATATCAATTTTGATTTACATTAAATTTTATTTTGATTCAATTTTAAAATATCACTAATTAGATAAGTTAATCTAGATTATTGATTTGGATATCTACAGATATTCGATCTGAAATTTGTGGATATAGATACTAAAATTACTATCCCCTGGAGATGCAGATAGACCCCTTGAATTTCCATTATCCGAGTCCGCATTTGTTTTTCGAATCTCAAATATCCGCAGATACCTGACTCCGCGTAGTTTTTTAAAAGTATTTAAAATTTTGATTCCAACAAGATTCAAACACATGACTTTTGACAATTAAAATTATACTTTAACCATTAAAACTAATCTCCAACTTTAGTTATAGTTTACATAATTTATTAAAAAAACATATAAATATCAATAAAAATATTTTATAAAATTAAATAATTTAATTAATAATAAAATTAAATATAACAATAAATAATAAATATAATAAATTTAAATTTGTTCAAAAAATTATCAGAAAAATATATCTTATTTAACCATTTTTTTCTCTTAAATCTCATATAGCTTCTCTTATTTTTTTTTTTTTTGTATTTGCAAATTTAACTGAACAAAGAGATGAAATCATTAAAATTTCTAAATTTGCAATTATCCCTTTTAGTATTTGATCAACTCAGTTAGTTAAATTATTTTCTAAAAAAAGTTAACTAATATTTATATAATTAAAATAAATATTATAATATGAATTTATTTTGTAATGTGACATAAGTATCTTTAGTACATATTATTATAAAAATAGTATACATATACTTTTAAGGACATAATATATCAATTGTTATATAATTAAATTGTGAATGTATAATAATTATTATAACATTATGATATTACAATGTACATTCTTCTATTAATGATGTGCAACCTAGACCTTAAACATGTAACTAATTTTATGGTATACTATAACATATACAATTAGTATTATATAATAAAGGTATATTAGTTATGTATATTATAATAACATAATTGTATATAGGATTACACATCTAATTCCATTTGGCATGTGGACTGGAAATAACATCGTCATATGACAAATTCTACCAGATTGACCAAAAAGCTTTCTCAAGGATCCCCTTTACTAATAAAAAATGTAAGAAAAGAGAAACAACCGAGTAAGAGTGATTTATTTGAAATAAGAATTGGTTAGTAAAAGAAAATATTTTCAGTAAGAGGGAGTCTAGTTGATGTAACAGAGGAGCCTAGCCTATATACAATTCGTTACATATTTAAGGTTTAGGTTTCATATCATTAATAAAAGAATGCACATTATAATATCATAATATTATAATTATTATTTTTCATTCATAATTTAATTATATAATAATAAATATATTATATGTCCTTAAATATGTACGTATACTATTTTATATAATATAATATGTGCTAAATATAATTATGTCACATCTCAAAATAAATTCATATATAATAATACTTATTTTAATTATGTAAATATTAATTAAGTTTTTTTGTTTAAAAAATTTAACTAATTGAATTGATCAAATAATAAAAGGGATAATCACAAGTCTAGAAATTTCGGTGACTCCATCTTATTATTCAGTTAGGTTTATGAATACAAAAGAATAAGATTTAAGAGAAACTATATGATATTTAAGAGAATAAGATGATAAATGAGATATATCTTTCTGATAAAATTTTTTTGAACATATTTAATTTTATTATTAATTATTCTATTTAATTATAAAAATTATTTTATTGATATTTATACGTTATTTATTAGTTTGTGTAAATTTTAACTAAAGTTGAGGGTTAGCTTTTATGGTTAAAGCATAACTTTAGTCATTTGAATTTTGTAAGAAGCAAAATTCTATATGTTTTGTAACCAATATGGAGTCAGATATATGAATCTGTTATCCGAAGAATGAATGATATTTACACATAGTTTGCAAATTCTAAGGTAAATTTGTGGATTTTTCTATCACTAACAACATTATCGAATTAGCACCATTTTATGTTGGATATTATATACACAAACAATTATATTAATTCAATATGAAAATAAATGCATGTATTTATTTAAATGTGTACAATTAAATCAAAATCGAAATTTTATCCATGCATATGAACAACAATACAAGTTTCATGTGTATAATTACACCATATAAAAATTCATATATCAAATTATACATTGAAATAATATATATAAATTCGATATTTATCCCAATATTTTTCATATACGTCATATGATTTTTTTTACTATACTTTTTCATATAGAGTTTAAAATGATTTGATATAATTAACAAGTGTTGGGTATAGTGATAAGATTATACATTCTCAAGAAAAAACGTAAATTTAAATCTTGAAGATAACATTATTAAAAGGGACAACTACAAACCTCAATAAACATGACATAATATCAAATTATTTATCTTTATAAAATCATTGAAAGAAAGTTTACTTCAACTTATTAATATTTTTCTTGAATCTGTGGGGGCATTCTCCTTTGTTTTTTTCCCTTCAAGTAGTCTCCACTACCATTTTAACAAGACAAAAGAAAAAAAATTGTGTAACTTTGATGATGATACAATTTGTACATGAAGAAAAGCAGGTAAATTTCATTTCACCATTTAAATTTAATGTTTGGAATTTATATAGGGTACATTGCTCTCTCTCTCCTTTTGAAGACAAATGGATGATCTGTTATCTATCCCAATTGCCATTTCCCTTTGTTTTGTCTAAATCGATGAAGCCAAATCCTTCCCTTGACCATTAGCACCCACTATTCTTCCACAATTCACCAACCAAAATTGTGGACATTATCCCTACCCCCATTTCATGCAATAAATGTGCCCATCTTCTGAAGATAACCCAGAATAAAAAACTAAAAGAACTATAATGATCTAAATTAAATTTTAATCATTTTCCAATTATACTAATTATTCTTTCTTTTTTCTGAATTAAGTATTTTAACTGGATGTTCAAAAACAAGCATTTCTTAAGCTTATAAGCACTAATTAATGGAATCTAATTTCACAACTACGTAGGCTCTTGTCCCACTCATTACTCACGAAGCGTATTCTTTTTTCTCTTTCTTCCAAAGGACTTTAAAAAGAAGTGGAAAGAAGTCTCACTTTTAAAAGAAAAGATGGAGGGACCAAGGGTCCTGAAAATTGTCTCATAACAAAGCTGAAAAGCCTGACTTTAGAAAGAAAATGGATAGCTTTTAGAAATTGAGAGGACCCAAATATATATGAATTATTATTTGATATATAGGTGGCTGAGATTTTTAATTATTATTAACCTTCTCAATCCAATCTAGACATTAGACTTAAATCTGAAATATTACATCAACCACTGAAATGATCCAATACGATCGGAGTTCATAAAACGATCAATTTAAAACATTTATTTTAAAAGAAAATTTAGCCTATTTTTAGAAAAACCCAAGAGTAAACAAAAACCAATTCATTTTAACTTTTTTTTCTTGAAACGGTGACTATTTTTGAAAGCTTAATTATTTTCTGATTTATTTACTACTCAATATTTATTTACAAATTATCAACGGAAAAGTGATTCTTAACTTAGTTTTAATAAAACTATATTTCATGCTTAATTAATTAAAAACGGTATTTTATCATTTTAAAATCAAATTTGAAATAAACAACCTAAATGTCATGCATGCTACATAAAATCAAAACCTAAAGTCCCATGCCACAGTTCCACATAAAATAATACAACCTCTGAATAATAAACTATCAAATGATAAACCTAAAATATTTTTAATGAATAAAACCAAGCTGAGCCAAGCCAAGCCCCTCCAAATGCCAAGTCCGCGTCTTAACCTTGTGGGTTATCTGTAGTGATGGAAATAAAAAGGAGGGAGCTATGAAGCTCAGTATGAGTTCCATCACAAGAAAACCAGTGCAAATAGTAGACAAAACATACATAATAACAATACATAGAATAAATCAAATTAGTTAGCAATACAGAATATCGGTAAATTAGATCGATTCATTAACATAGTATCTCAACGTTCAAAGCCATGTATGTCATATGAATGCAATGCAATTTCAATTAACCAAAATAGATCCTACCCAACTCCAATACACTCCATAGTAGGAGTTCCCCAGAACTCCTCTACCTTTACACCACGATGTGGATGAACCATTAACGTTGTAGATGAATTGGTAGTACGGTGTGGATAAACCACTAATAATAAAAAAGGTGGACGATCCACCAAGGTTCTTTTTGATAAAATATTTTTTACAGACAAGCTGTTAGTAGGTTGTGGATGCACAACACATTTGCATATTAAAATTGTTGATACGGTGTGGATAAACCACTAATCGGTGTAGATAAAAACTGCTAATATGGTGTGGATGAACCACTAAATGGTGTAGACAAGCTGCTAACACTTCATTCATACATATAGTCACACCCCATGCAATGCAATATGACAAACTCAAATAGATCAATACGGTAGCATTTAATTATGTTTTTGGAAGAACAATAAGGTAGCAAACAATATGCTTATAACAGTTCAATACAGTAGCAAATAATATGCTTATAACATATCAACTCAATAGCAAAAGTCATGCATATTAAGTGTTCAGTTTAACGGCAACATAAGGCATGCTTATAACAAATTAAAATGGAAACAAATAACATACTTATAACAGATCAAATATGGAAGCAATAATTATGTTCTCAACTAATCGATATAGTAGCCAAAACATATGTTCTTAAAGGACTCAATTTAGCGGCATCATAAAAAATGTTATACACAAATATTGGTAAATTAAACGTATTAATTCATGCATATTTATACAAATATAATATTATTTCAGTCATTCAAATCATGAATTATGGTACTTATTCATAATATTATGGGATTAATTGAATTAATTAAACACTAAAAATAGTTTGGGAACGAATCAGAGACTAATGTAACATCCCGTTTTCAGTGAAATTGGAATAGTGGTTTCAGGACCACAAATCTGAAGTAAAAAAATTTAGTTTAATATTATTTAATGGTCTACACTATGATAGAAATATCGTATAAAACTTTCGTTAAGAAATTTTACCGTTTACATGCCTAATTTGATAAAAAGGACTAAATTGTATTAAGTGCAAAGGTTGTGTTCTAATAGCTAAAGGTATTAAATAGCTATAGAATTTTAAACTAGATGTCTTTATATAGTAAATAGGCCATTAAAATGCTTAGTGGATAAGTATGAATAATCATAATTAGAAATTGAATGAAATATTAAGGTTAATTTTGGAAATTAGATATTAAAGTTATAATAAATAAAATAAAATAATCTATTCTCATCATCATCCACCAAAAATAAAAAAAAAATAAAAAAAGAAAGAAACCTAGCAATGGAAGCTTGAATTTGGACAACCTTATTTTGCTCAATTAGGAATGTATTTTTGTCCCGTTTTTGATAATTTCTATGTTTCTGATATCGTAGTAACTTAATCTAACTAGTTCGGGGATTAATTTGTAAAATTGTTAAAGTATTAGGGTTTTTCCATTGATGAATATGCTTGAATTTTGAAGTTTGATGATAGAAAATGAATGGTTGTTGTTAGATAAATAGGGTCATATGATTGTGTCCAAATATGAACGAGAATTTGTTCGATTAAGCAAATATGCTCGAGAATGTATTCCGACTGAGATTGCAATGTGTAAGCGGTTTGAAGATAGCTTAAACGAAGATATAAAACTATTATTCGGGATCTTTTAGTTGAAAGAATTTGTTGTATTGGTTGCTCGGGCATATAAAGTTGAAGAGTTGAGTAAAGAGAAAATACACGGTGAAATTGAAGCCAGAGACTCGAGAAAGAGATTGACGGGAAAGTCATGCCAGTCAGCATCGAAGAAATCTAAAGAACAACACTATCGTTCTACTACTTCTGCGGGATACTTCGATAGAGACAGAGGTACCCGGCGCTCTAGTCCTAAATCTCAGGCTACATCTGTAGCGAGTGTGGGTAGCGCTAGAAACACCAGACCCAAGTGCAAGCACTTTAACAAGCTACATCTTGGTGAGTGTCGAATGAAGAGTGGAGCTTGTTTTAGATGTGGTTCCTTTGATCACTATTTTAGAGATTGCCTGAAGAAATCTAAAAAATATAATATTCAAACTTTGAGGCCGAGCAACACAACTGCGAGAGGTAGACCGCCTCGTAATCCTAAAAATGTGAGTGGTAGCCATGGTATGGCGAAAGACTCTACTGTAGGGTTTGAGGCACAAACACCAGTTAGGGTTTATGCTATTCGTGCGTGCAAAGATGTTTCTGTGCCAGATGTTGATACCGGTACTTTCTTTCTTATTGATACTGATGCAACTGCTTTAATTGATCCTGGATAGACTCATTCATATGTTTGTACGAATTTAATGTCTAGTAAAAATTTACCTATTGAGTTCACTGAATTCGTGGTTAAAGTATTGAACCCTCTAGGTCAATATATGTTAGTTGATAAGGTTTGCAAGAACTGTCCGTTAATGATTTAGGGTTACTATTTTTTGGCTGATTTGATGCTATTACCGGTCGATGAATTCGATGAGATTTTAGACATGGATTGGCTAACTCTGCATGATGCTGTAGTAAATTGTAGACGAAAGCATATCATATTGAAATGTCAGAATGGTGAGATGTTTCATATTAAATCAGATAAATTGAATAGGTTGCCTATTGTGATATCAGCTATGTCAACACAGAAATATGTGAGAAAAAGTTGTAATGCTTACCTTGCTTATGTATTGGATACTAAAGTATCTAAGTCAAAGCTTGAATCAGTGCCAGTGGTTTATGAGTATCTCGATGTGTTTCCAGAGGAGTTATCTGGATTACTGCCAGTCAAAGAAGTTGAATTTGCTATAGAACTTGTATCGGGAACAACACCAATATCGATAGCACCATATAGAGTGGCTCTTACTGAGTTAAAAGAGTTAAAAGCACAATTGTAAGAGTTGATTGATTGGGGTTTTGCTCGACCTAGTTTTTCACCTTGGGGTGCACCAGTTCTCTTTGTTAAGAAAAAGGAGGATCGATGAGATTATTCATTGACTACCGTCAGCTCAACAAAGTGACAATCAAAAATAAATATCCACTGCCTCGTATTGACGATTTTTTTGATCAGTTGAAAGGTGTTACAGTGTTCTCAAAGATTGATCTTTATTTTGGCTATTATCAGTTACGAGTGAAAGATTCGGATGTACCGAAAACGGCATTATGAACCATGTACGGACATTATGAATTTCTTGTGATGCCATTTGGTTTAACTAATGCACCTGCAATATTTATGGATTTGATGAATAGAATTTTCAAACTATATTTAGGTAGTTTTGTTGTGGTATTTATTGATCATATATTTCAGACCATATTCTGATATATTTTTTAGATGAGACTGAACATGCTGAGCATCTGAGAATTGTTCTGCAAACCTTACGAGATAAACAATTGTTTGTTAAATTTAGAAAATGTGAATTTTGGCTTCGGGAAGTTCATTTTCTAGTACACATAGTATCTGCTGAAGGCATCAGAGTTGATCCGAATAAAATTTCAGTGATTGTTAAATGAAAACCACTAAGAAACATATTTGAAGTCAAAAGTTTTCTAATATTAGCCAGTTTTTATCGGAGATTTGTAAAAGGTTTTTCGATAATAGCTACACCGATGACATGACTATTACAAAAAGATGTGAAGTTTAAGTGGTCTTATAAATGTCAGCAAAGTTTTAATCAGATGAAAGCCCTGTTGACTAAAGCACCAGTTCTGGTTCAGCCTGAATCGTGTAAGGAATTTGTGATTTTCAGTCATGCGTCATTGAACGGATTAGGTTGTGTTTTGATGCAAGAAGGCTTCTAGACAGTTAAAGCCACATGAAAAGAACTATCCGACTCATAACTTAGAGTTGGCAACTATTGTCTTTGCTTTGAAAATTTGGCAACACCATTTATTCGGTGAAAAATGCCATATATTTACCGATCACAAGATTTTAAAGTATCTGATGTCGCAAAAAGATTTGAATCTGAGACAGCGTAAATGGCTCAAACTATTGAAATATTATGAGTTAGTTATTGATTATCATCCGGGAAAAGCAAACGTAGTTGCTGATGCTTTGAGTAGAAAATCCTTCTTTGCTTTGCTAGCGATGAATATCTGACTGTCACTATATGATGATGGCTCGATTTTAGCCGAGTTAAAAGCTAAACCAACGTTTTTACAACAGATTTACGAAGCTCAGAAATGTGATAGTGAGATGTTAGCTAAATGGGTACAATGTGAGTCAACTTTTGATTCAGAATTTCAGATAGGATCCAATGATTATTTTTTATTTAGAGGTAAAGTTTGTGTACCAAAAAATCCAAAGCTTATACAGAAAATTTTGTACAAAGCTCATAGTGGTAGCTTTTCTGTTCATCCAGGGAGTAATAAAATGTACAATGATTTGAAATAGATGTACTGGTGGCCGGGAATGAAATGTGATATTTCTGGTTTTATATCTAGATGTTTGATATGTCAAAAAATTAAAGTTGAACATTAGGCACCTTCAGGACTGTTAGAGCCAATGATGATACCAGAGTGGAAATGGTATAGAGTTATTATAGATTTTGTATCGGGGTTACCCCTATCTCCGAAAAAGAAAGATATCATTTGGGTTATCTTCGATTGTCTGACAAATTTGACACATTTTATTCCTTTACATACGGATTTCTCACTTGACAGATTAGCTGAGTTATATGTTTCGGAGATTGTCAGACTACACTGAGTACCAGTCTGTTTTATTTTGGATAGAGATCCACGGTTCACATCGCGATTCTGGAAAGAGTTATAGGAAGCTCGAGATTACATTTTAGCACCGCATTTCACCCTCAGATTGATGGTCAGCCCGAGCATGTGATTCAAATTCCCTCAGATATGCTTCAGTGTTGTGTTTTAGAGTTTGAAGGCAATTGGGAGAAATATTTGCTATTAGTCGAATTCGCATATATTAATAGCTTTCAGTCGAGCATAAAGATGGCACCGTATGAGGCTCTACATGGTCACAAATGTCGAACTTCATTATATTGGACTAAGACTAGTGAGAAAAAGATACACGAGGTTGATTGGATTCGCGAGACTGAGGAAAAAGTGAAAGTGATCCGAGATGGCTTAAAAACAGCTTCAAATCGTCAGAAATCTTATTCGGATATTAAACGTAAAGATATAGAGTTTCAAGTCGGTGATAGGATATTTTTGAAAGTTTCACCCTGAAAGAAAGTTTTTCGGTTCGGTCGTAAAGGAAAACTGAGTCCGTGATTTATCGAGCCATATGAGATTACTGAAAGAATCGGACCTGTTACGTACCGATTAGCTTTACTGCCAGAACTTGAAAAAATCCAAAATGTCTTCCACGTGTCTATGTTATGAAGGTATCGATCTGACCCTTCACATATTATTTCTTCGACAGATGTCAAATTCCACCCTGACATGTTATACAGTGAAGAACCGATCAAAATTTTGGCACGAGAAGTGAAAGAATTGGGAAATAAAAACATAGCTTTAGTAAAAGTTCTCTAGCAGCAACACGGAATAGAAAAAGCTACTTGGGAACTTGAGGAAGCTATAAGAAAGCAATGTACAAACCTCTTTTCTAGTAAGATTTTCGAGGACGAAAGTCTCTTTAAGGGGGAGTGTTGTAATAACTCATTTTCAGTGAAATCGGAACAGTAGTTTTGGGACCACAAATTCGAAGTTAAAAATTTTAGTTTAATATTATTTTATGGTCTACAGTAGACGTGTTCATGGGTCGGGTCGGGCCCGTAAAAAAATTTCAGCCCGTTTACAGGCCCGAGCCCAGCCCGGCTCAAAATATGGGCCTGAGATTTTGCCCAGGCCCAGCCCGTGGAAAAAAATGAAACCCAGGCCCGGCTCGACCCGACCCGTTTTTATTTTTTTATTTTTTTACTTAAAAGTTAAAACTAATTGTTATTAAATTTATATCAAATATCAAATTGTAATTTTTTTTTGTATATAATGAACAAAAAAATAAAATAAGATTACTTGTTTGAATTTAATTACAAACAATTAATTTGAATTTAATTACAAACAATCAATTCTTAAAAAAGAGTATAAAAATAAAAAATGATTATACAATTAATTACAAACAATTAACTCAAAATTTAATTACTCTTAACTTTTTAACTTTTAAACCTAAATAGTTTAAAGTTTATCATATCATTACATTTTTATGCTTTTAAAGGATAACAACATCAAAATTGATCCATTTTAAAGGATAACAATATCAAAATTGATCCATACTCTCATTGATCTTTGATCCATATTCCATAGTTCGGATGTAAACACGAAGAAAAAGAAATTAATGAAATACTTATTCTATAAGCTAAATTACATAATACATATGTACCAAAAAAGAAATTAATGAAATTCAAACTGCATAAATCCAATCCAAATTCATAAATAGAAGCATCTCCATTTCTCAATCCCATTATTTTCCTCCTACTAGTAGATAAAAATTACCATAATTTAATCAAAATTTAAGTTTTACTTTCCCACTAATATTTTGGAAGTTCACTTCTTTTTCAGAGGAATCTGTAAGCATAACAATGTTTTGAGATAATGACAGAAATTATCATCTAGAAAATCTGCTAATCTTGCATTCAATTGCAAAATGTTGTACAAAGTAAAATAAAAGAAATCAAATTAAATTAAAATCTAAAAAGAAAATGTAAATGAAAGCTTACGGAAAAGGATTGGAAACTAAGGTAAGCCAAATAGATTTCAATGTTGCTTGTTTCTGCAAAAAAAACAAAGCAAAAACAAAAAAGATGAGTTTAAATGAAGAAACTAAAATTGCATCCTGAGAAGATAAATAAAGCAGCTTTGCAGACCAATTTTTGAGAAGATAAATACATGCAAAATGATCCAAGACCAAAGCATCCAACATTTATCCAGGTAATTGTATCTAAAATTGTTGCCTGATTATCCAACATTTATCCCAAAATAAAGTCTTATTATCCATCTTATTATCTAAGTAAATGTATCAGTGCAATCCAAACTACCAGGCTGAAAAGAATATAAGTCTTGATGGATATCACACGTCGATCTCATGATTTCTACAATCAACTAAATACTCCCCGACTCTCCCTATCACCAAGCCACAAACACACTTGAGATATTAAATGTAATCTGGACAAGAATCTCATGAAAGAACATAACTTCCTAATAACAACAGTAGTAGATAAAACATGAAATAAGAGCAGCAGCAACAAATAACCATCAAATCCTCTAGAACAGAACATAAGAAATTCATAAAAGTATAACATCAGGAGCTTGAGATTTGCTATTGACTAAGTTGTAGGCTTTCAAAAAATTAGAAACATTAACGAATCAGAATCAAAATAATTAACATAAAATCATATGAACATCAACGAATCAAAAATCATATTAACATTATTACCCAAAAAATCAAAATAATTAACATAAAAGTCTTTTTACCTTTAAATGCCTGATTCGGGAACTGGGTGCAGGACCGGAGGTGGACCGGTGGAGGTGGATCGGTGGAGGTGGAGGTGGAGGTAGCTTGATGCCTTGATTTTAGAATTGGGAAAAAAAAAGAGGAGGGCACGATAGGGTTAGGGATTTGGAAGACTGTCGGGCAGTAAAGCAAAAGTTAAAATTAGCAACATTATTACCCAAAAAATCAAAATACAATGCAAAAAATATTATGAACATCAACGAGTAAACAAACGGTTTACCTTAAATACGAATTTGTTGCCGATTCAGGAATAAACAAACCCTTAAATGCTTGATTCTGGAACTGGGTGGAGGACCGGAGGTGGATCGGTGGAGGACGGAGGTAGCTTGATGCCTTGATTTTGGAATTGGGAAAAAAAAGGGAGGAGGGGAGAGGAGTCAGGGGACGATAGGGTTAGGGAATAGGGCAGTAAAAGTCAAACAAAACTTAAAACTTAAAATTAAAAATTAAAAACTAAATGTAGTATATTAATATATTTATAAAAAAATATATATTTAATATGAAACCGGGCCAGGCCCGGGCCAAAAAAATTTTGCCTAAGGCCCGGTTCGTTTTTTAAACGGGCCTCGATTTTTGCCCAAGCCCATATTTCGGGCCTATATTTTTACCCAAACCCTCCCATTTTTTGGGCGGGCCGTCGGGCCGGGCTGGGCCGCCTGACCCATGAGCACCTCTAGTCTACAGTATGATAGAAATATCGTATAAAAATTTTGTTAAGAAATTTTACCGTTTACATGCCTAATTTGATAAAAATGACTTAATTGCATTAAGTGCAAAGGTTGTGTTCTAATAGCTAAAGGTATTAAATAGCTATAGAATTTTAAACTAGAGGTCTTTATATAGTAAATAGACCATTAAAATGCTTAGTGGATAAGTATGAATAGTCATAATTGGAAATTGAATGAAATATTAAGGTTAATTTTGAAAATTAGTGATTAAAGTTATAATAAATAAAATAAAATAATCTATTCTCATCATCATCCACCAAAAAAAAAAAGAAAGAAACCTAACAATGGAAGCTTGAATTTGGACAACCTTATTTTGCTCAATTAGGTATGTATTTTTGTCTCGTTTTTTATAATTTCTATGTTTCTAATATCATAGTAGCTTAATCTAACTAGTTCAGGGATTAATTTGCAAAACTATTAAAATATTAGGGTTTTTCCATTGATGAATATGCTTGAATTTTGAAGTTTGATGATAGAAAATGAATGTTGTTAGCTAAACAACTTTTGTAAAGAGAATTTTGATGAAATTATCGATTTGGGATTAAATTGAAAAGGATGATAAATTTATGGTAAAATTTATGAATTTTGTGAAATATATAGGATGCTATTAATATGTATAAAATTGGCTAGGCTTGAGTAAGGATTAAATTGTATAAATTTCATTTTTCGAGCCTAAGGACTAAATTGTAAAGGAATTAAAAGTGTACGGCAAAATAGTAATTTTGCCAAAATTCCATGTTGGATTAAATTGAATCAGAATTATATTGAAATGAGTTAAATTCATTCATATAGATCCTGCCAGAAATCATACAGAGTTAGATCAAGGCAAAGAGAAAATATCTGATTAGTCGCCTTCGTATCTACGTACACTTATCGAGGTAAGTTTGTGTAATTAAATTATACATTTATATATTTTAAATTGAATTATTTCTTTGTGAATTGTATAATTGCCATGAATAAATACCGGTTGTACATTAGACAATTACTGAGCCCCATTTGAAACTTAGGAATCCGTAGGATTCAAATGACATGTCATTAGAGTCACTGATTTTAGCTCTTATGAGCTTCTCGATACTTAGCTCTCATGAGCTTTCTGTTTTTCAGCTTGGAGGAGCTTACCGTTTACAGCTCGTATGAACATACATGTACATGAATTAAAGGATTACAGTTCAGTACACTTCGTGTGTACTACAGTATCCAACGATATTCTAAATGGTTCAATAGACACAGTTCTGTTACGAGATTATATGAGTTCGATATGAACTATTACTGGTATTTACATAAAATACATGAAATATGATTATTTGATGAATTCAACCATGTGCGTTGGATCTTATATGTGATTTTCATGGCTAATATGTTGGTGATCATGTGTTTAGGCTTTTGGCCAAATTGATTGAGATATATTTTGTTTACTTACCTATTTTATGGATATATGGTAAGTTAAATTCTGTGTTATACGAACTTACTAATCTTAATTGCTTACTCTATGTTATTTTCTATGTTTTATAGTGATTTGGAAGCTCGTACGAGTTGGAAGTTGGTCGGAGCTATTTCACACTATCCATCAGTCCTTTTGGTACTTCTAGTAAATTAATTCCGGTTATAATGGCATGTATAGGTTAATTTGGCCAATGTTGGCATATAAGTGTTTTGTTGAGATTAATCACTTGTTTGGCTTGTGTTTGGCATATTTTGATATACATATATATGTGGTCTTATCATATTTAATGTGTGTTTGATATGGTTGAATGATGGAAAACTTATAAGTACATTGATGATTGGTTTGAAATAGTATATTTGGTATAACTATGCATATATGTATTTGGTTATCTAAGTAAATTTGGATATTTGGTTGACATGTTTTTAAATTGTCATTTGAAGTGCCTAAGGGCATATTGGTTGTATGTTGTGATAATACATGTTTAAGACTTGCTTTTAGCTTGATTTGAATGTCTTGTTATGGCTTGTTGATGTGCAAATTATTGTGTTTATGTTGGTACCAAATTGGGTGAGAAATGTGGCTTGAAAAATGACCTATTTTCGTCAACACGGGCAAAAACACGGGCATGTGTCTCAGCCGTGTGTGACACATGGCCAGGTGACACGACCTTGTGTCCCCTGTATCTTTTAAATTGCGCAAGTCAGTATGCTCACACGCCCTAGCACACATGTGTGTGGCTTGGCTGTGTGGCCCAAGTCGGGGAGTTACACGAGCACGGACACAGGCTAGTACACGGTCGTGTATCTCTATTATGAATGTCCACACGGTTTAAGACACGGTAATGTCTATTGGCCGTGTGAGTCACATGGCCTAACCACATGGCCTTGTGACCCTTGCAGCTTTGAAAAATTTCAATGATTTCTAAAAAATTCTTTGAGTATTTGATTTAGTCCCGACTTGTTTCTAATGTGTATATTGGGCCTCGAGGGCTCATATAAGGGACAATATGTTTGATTTCGACTGGTTTCTGACATGAATGCTATATGATATGAAATGTATGTTTATTTAATCTGTAAACTCCGGTAATGCCTCGTAACCCTGTTCCAGCAATGGATATGGGTTAGGGGTGTTACAACTAATCTGAACAAAACATAAAATTCTAGGTAAAACTATAAAATTTGAGAAGAAAGGGACACACGGCCGTATGACCAGACCGTGTGAGAAACCCTAGACTATGTGTAAGGGGTACACATTCGTGTGGCTAGGCTGTATAACAAATTCTGGCAGTGTGGGGGGTTCTAAGCTGTGTGAGAGTTGAATATTCTATGGTTTCATAAGGACATGGTCGTGTGGTCTACGCAAGTGGCCCACATGCCCATGTGGCCCTTTTTAGGCTCGGTTTTACCTGAATTTACTCGTAAAATAACACACATCTTTCACTGGAAGCCTGAACAATGTCTCTTGCGCTCAAATCTAATCCAACGCACCTAAAACAGGTCTTCAAATGACATTTATACACGGGTTAACATTTGATTTTGGGATTCGTCTTAATCAATAGTATTGAAATGTTCGGTTTAAAACTGAGAAAGATCATAAAAAGATTTATTAGCTTGAATGAAAAAAATAGTATCAAATAGAAGTAATACAATATTTGAGGATTTAATCATAGGGGTCGAGATGAACTTACAAATTTTTGGAAACAATTAAGTATAAAATTGACAATGATTCACTAAACCGATAAAAAGACGACAAAATAGGGGATAATTTGATTCGGGAAATGGAATAATTATCAGCAATGGAGAAAGTTATTATGGTAAGTAAAAGTAAGAAAAGAAAATAGGAGTAAATATAAAGATCATGGGGAAACAGTTCTCTTTAGGTTGGAAAAGGAAACAAAATTCTAATATGACTAGGAAAAGGGATTAAAGAGCTAGTTTTAACAAATTTTAGAGGGGTTGTATGTTAAATTACCCATATTACCAAATTTAAAAGGAAAATAGGGAGGGTGGTGTGACTTGAACATGAGAAAGCTAAAGGTAAGTTCAAAAGCTTAACCATTTAAGCTACTGCCTACTCTTGTTTAATTTCTACTTCATTTAATATATATTCTATAGTGACTATATCCTAGTTTGCTGAAATTAAAAAGAAAAGAAATGAGAGGGATGAGGTTTGAACCTAGGTTCTCTAAGGAGTGTCCTAACTACTTAACCATCAAGTTTAAGACTTATTTCTTGATTGTTCATTTCATCTAACCTGTTATATTTTAGGGTGTTACAATTATTGTCATTATGGTATTGATATTGGTCGAATCAGTTACTACTTATCATTTTGCTCTTAAATCGATAGTCTATATTTCATTTCGGTCAATATCGTTGCATATTGACTCATACAAAATTTTAATATTTTAAACCAACTGTTAAAATTTTTATTGGAACCATTTAATTTTTTATAATTACATTTAAAATTAATAGTTATTAAATTAAATTATTAAACCTAATAATTTTGAAACATATATATTTTATGGGTAACAACTGGGTTATTTATTAAGGAAGATAAACAAAGAAAAAAACTTTCTTCTAGATACAGTTTTGGAAACTAAGCCAAGGCAAAAAAAGTAAAATTTAAAAATAAATAAATAATAACCTATGCTCTTTCTTTAATCGTGCAAACCCAATCCGATGGTAGACTCGTTCAATTCCTGAGAGCATTCTCAAAGCCTTTCCTTTTCCAAGAGCATGTTCATCTTTCCCTCTTCTTAAGGAGTAAAGTTATGAAAATCCCTATGAAACTAAATAGATTTTACCTTCATTTTACTCTACATTCTAACGTCGTCCTCCTTTCTTTGTTTCTACATATTTTCCTTTCATTTTATTACAAGCTAGATAACCGTCATTCCTTTTGACCCTTGAGCCCTTTCACCATTTCTAAAAATCAGAAAGGTTGCTTTGGGGCTGCATGTCTTCCTCCTCATTTGGCATTTAAATCGATGGTCCTTCTTCAATTTCTATTTCTTTGGCCTCTTCCATTTCCCCAACCCTAGCCACCTTCATCACCTGACTCGCCTTTCAGGCCCTTTATCTCTTCCAATGTTAGTGAGGAGAGGAGGCCTTTGGATGTTTCATGACCTTTTCTAAGGTATCTGTTTAGAGGTTTTTAGCAGCCCCAATTTTTCCTCTTTTTTGTTCAACCATGTTTCTTTCTCCGTTTTCGGCATTCGAGTGACTATCTTTAACCGACCACCTACTGTTTGTCTCTCTCCACCTCTTCAATCTCCCATTCTAGCATTTCATCGTTTAGATAAGTGCTCCGTTCTCTTTATAACCCCTCTTTTTCTAGGATATGGGCCACTGCATTTCCAAATATCGATGTCTGACCGAATTTATAGTTTCAAAAATTTAGACTATTTGTTTCCAGATCAACGGTATACGCCATTATAACTAACTCTTCCTATTTTCTGTTTGCCATTTTTTAACCACTATAAGTGTGTTTCCTTTAATAATCACATTTCCCAACCCTAGATCCATCCCCATGTTAACTACTTAAAGACATGCAAGGGCTTCTGCTGTAAAAACTGAGGGTACACATTTGTTAATACGCATTTAGGCTCCAAGTACACTACCATTTAGATCTCTAACTACCATGCTCGAACATGATTTCAGTAAATGGGTCTGGAAGGTCGCATCGTAATTTATTTTCACAAATGGTTGTTCGGGAGGTTTCTATCATTCTACTTTATCCTCCTAGTAGGTAACTTCTCTTTTGTTGCATTTATTTCTAAAATATAGGGTTTTATACCTTTTTTGCTATTTTTGGGCTGTTTGCACCACTCTTTTGTGTATAATTTTATTTCTTATTGTTCATAACACCCATATAGCACATGCCACTATTCTACATCCCTGATTTGACATACCTGCAAAAAGTTCTGCTACCTAATCTTGATAACTTAGAACTGAACTCTTTTGTGACCATTGTATATTTAATTCCTGCCATACTTGACCTGCAATTGTACAATCCCTAAACACATGCTTAAGATTTTTTGCATCATTTGAACATTCGGGACACTCCGTCGTGTTAGTAAGGCACCTCTAATAGAGATTATGGAAGTTTTGGATATGGTTTTTGAAAATTCTCTACTTTGTAATCCTTATTTTGCTTGGTAAATCTATTTGTCATAGCGTTTTTTTTTTGTAAAATGGTATGTAATTGTTCAAATTTTCATTAAGATTAAGAATATTTGTACCTTGTATTAAGAATTTGTAACCACTTCTAACCAAGTACTCCCCAGAAGCTTCCTCCTCCAAGCCAACATGTCGTCCTGAGGTGTCTGAGCAAGAGGAATACACAATATTTTTGTGGCTTCATCAATTGTGAATTTATTAGTAATGAGCTGCATTTTTCATCTTTTGTTTTCTTGATCAATTAAATCAGAAACAATATTTATTTGTAAGCTACTAATATTCGAAGTTATTTTGTGATCTGTCAAACATTGATATTACTCCCCGTTCCTACCCGCCAACACATACCTCCTAGAAGGAGTCCCTTGCCTGCCCATATGCTCTTCCAGGTATATGAAGGGTGAGTATTGTAACAGCCCATTTCCAGTAAAATCAGAACAGTGGTTTTGGGACCACAAATCTGAGTCCGATAGAAAATTTATTTTAATATTATTTCATGGTCTGCATTATGATAGAAATGTCATATGAAAATTTCGTTAAGAAAATTTTACCGATTACGTGATTAATTTGATGAAAATGACCAAATTGCAGAAAATGCAAAAATTGAATTCTAGTAGCTAAAAGGATCAAATAGCTATGGAATTCAAAATTTGAGGTCCTTATAAGGCAAATAGACCACTACGAGGATTTAGTAGATAAGTATGATGATTCATCATTAGAAAATTAAATAAAGAAAATGACTAAATTAGAAAGTGAAATAATAAAATATGATAAATGATTAAATAATAAAAATATCATCATTTTATATCGTCTTTCCCAAATAAAAACATGGAAACCCTAGCTATGGAGACTTGAAGAAAGATAAACTTATTTGGCTTAATCTACCTATCTCGGGGATTAATTTATAAAGAAATCAAAGTATTAGGGTTTTTCCATGGATGAATATAGTAGAATTATGAAGTTTTCTGGTAGAAAATGAAAGGTTTTTGATAGATAAACAACTTTTTGTAAAGTGAATTTTGGTGAAATTGTGATTTAGGGACTAAATTGTAAAGATGGAAAATTCATGGAAAAATTCTAAATTTTATGAAATACATGGGCTGCTATTGTGATATATGAGAGTCGACTAGGCTTGGAATAAAGATTAAATTACATGAATTTCATTTTTCGAGTCTAGAGACGAAATTGTAATTAATTAAAAAGTATAGGGAAAAAATGGTAATTTTGTCAAAGATGTATATTGGATTTAGTTGAGTATGAATTGTATTAAATTAATGTTAAATTCATTTATATAGATCCAGATAGACCGAATACAGAGTTAGATCGAGGAAAAGAAAAATTATTGGATTAGTAGATTTTGCGTACACGAACACTTGTCGAGATAAGTTCGTGTAACTAAATTGTATATTTATATGTTTGAATTGAATGTTATGTATGTGAATAGTGTAATTTCCATGTATGAAAATAATCACAGATCTGACGATAATCGACAAGTATTAAGTCCCGTTTGAATAAATGAAATTCGATGGATATAGGGTTCCCGAATTGGTTGTGGTCCTGCATGTGTTGCGGACACACCATAGCTCGAAAGAGCGTCCCGTTATTAGCTCTCATGAGCATCCTGATATTTGGCTCTTATGAGCTTCCCATTATATGGTTCTTGCGAGCTTCCCGTTTATGGCTCTTATGAGTTTTACGATTAATGGCTCTCTGAAACTTCCCGATATTGGCTCGCTTGAACTTCCCGAAATTGGCTCATATGAGCTTTCCATTAATGGCTCTCCGGATCTTCCCGTTTATGTGCTCATAAGAGTATTCCCAAATATGAATTGGCAGATTATAGATTTGTACACTTTGTGTGTACTACTCGTGGATCCATCGATATTTTAAATGATTCAACAGGCAAAATCCTAACATGAGAAAATATATGAATGCGAAATGAATCATTATCCATATATACTCAAAATACATGGAAATTTGACATTTGATGAGCTCATACATATTTCTTGATATTCATGTAAAATAAATAACTAACATGTTTGATGAAGTTATGTGTTTAGGCTACTAGCCAATTTGCTTTTGATGTATTTTTGTATGCTTACATTAAATGTAAATGAATGGTAAGTTAATTTCCCATTATACGAACTTACTAAGCTTAAAAGTTTACTTTGTTTTATTTTCCCTGTTTTATAGTAATTTAGAAACTCGATTTGGTTGGAAGCTCGTCAGAGCAACATCACACTATCCTTCGGCTCATTTCGGTATAAATATTAAATTACTTTTGGCTATAATGGCATGTATAGGGTAATTAAGCCAATGTTGGCTTAAAAGTATTTTGTTGAAAATAGCCATTGGAATGGCTTGAGTTGGACATATTTGATATGTATATATGTGTGGCTTTATCATGTTTGTTATGTTTGATTTGATTGAGCTAGTATGTATGATATAAATAAGTATCCAAGTGATTTTGGTTAAATAAGTAAGTTTGGATATTTAAACATATGAGAGGATATATTATGCATAAGACTTGGTTTTGGCTTGGTTTGAATGTTTGGTATTGGCTTATGAATATGTTACAGTGTTACTGGAGGTGGAAGACAAATTAGGTGAGAAATTTGGTCTGGAAAATGGCCTATTTTTGTCCATACGGGCAAAGACACGGGCGTGTGTCTCAGTCGTGTGTGACACACGGCCTAGCACATGGGCGTGTGGTTTGACCGTGTGTCCCCTGCATCTTGTAAATTATAAAACAAAATACCCAAAATTATTCATACGGCCTAGTACATAGGCATGTGGCTTGGCCGTGTGACCCCTGCACCTATTTAATACAAGTCAGTATGCTTACACGGCATAACACATGGACGTGTAGCTTGGTCGTGTGACCCAAGTCAATGAGCATCCTAAATTGGATATGGGTTGGGACATGGTCGTTTGTCCCTACTTCAAATGCTCACACGACCTAAGACACGGGCAAGTCTCTTGACCGTGTGAGACATACGGCCTGGCCACACGGGCGTGTGTCCTCTACACTTTGGAAAAATTTGGACATTTTGCGAAAAATTCTCTGAGTACCCAGTTTAGTCTCAACTTGTTTCTAATGTGTATTTTAGGCCTTGTGGGCTCATATAAGGGACAATATTATTGAATATGATCGATTTCTAATAGAATATTAAATGATATGAAATATCTGTATTTGATTTGTATATTCTAGTAATGCTTCGTAACCTTGCTCCGGCGACGGATATGGGTTAGGGATGTTACAAGTACCCAAACTTGAATTTAAAAAATCTAAGTTCGAATAATATTTTGCTTTAAGGGACCTTGCCAATAACAAATCTAGACTATGTAATAACCTCCACCCTTGTTTAGCAAGTAATATGATATTGAATTTTGCAAAACTCCTAAAACTCATCCCCTTATTCTCCTTTAGATCGCATAATTTAGCCCATTCGCACCAATGGATACCTCATTTCTCCCCTGCTTTTGCCACCAAAACCTATTGATAGTACGCTCTAAATCCAAATAAAGAGATAATAGTAGTAGAAAATAGGACATCGAGTAGGTTGGAATTGCCTGCAATATACTCTTAATGAAAATTTCCTTTCCTCCTTGGGAGAGTGGCTAAATACTCCAACTATTAAGTAATTGAAATGCTTCTCTTTTGTTTCGACCAACTATATTGGGGAGACCCAAATACCTTTTTGGGTCTGAAGAATATCGTACCCTCAAAGCTTAAGAAATTTGATCCCTATTTTGAATCTTCACATTCAAACTAAAGAAAATTAGTGATTTATCAAAATTTATACACTGACCAGAACAACTTTCATATTCTTCCAAATTTTGCTTCAATATCATGGCTCATCTTCTTATGGATTCCCTAAATAACATACAGTCATCAGCAAAAAGCAATTTTGATATCTCTGGGTCTCGTCGACAAGTCTTTGCACCTTTATCAATCCATCCCCAATTGCTAACTCATCAAAGATGATAGCTCTTCGTTGGATATAAAAAATAAATAGTGGCTAAGTGGGTCACCATGATTCAAACTGAAATCTGTCATTAGTATTTCATTTTTCTTCTTGGGTCGTGGATATGAGTAATGGAGAGTGACCTAAAAATAGTACGCCAAATGTCGTAGGTGAAATTCAAGAAACCTCATCCACCAACATGAATTTGCCACCCTCTTGTCTAACCTCTCTTTAATATTGTTTTTAGCAAAATTGTCTCTCTCCCACGTGAACAATGGCCCTTCATATCCAATATCCTCTAGTTGACAGACTGTCAGTGCATATCGAAATTCCTCTATTCGTCTTTCTTCTCTGGGCAATCTCCTTTTTTTGTGAAAGAATACAAAATCTCGTTGAAGTCACCACACACCATCTAAGGAAAACTCTGGCCATGTCTTATTACTTTTAGAATGTTTCAAGCCTCAATTAGGTCTCTTGTGTCAAGAGCTCCATAGAATCCAATTATCCTCCATTTTTTACTCCCCTCTTCCTCCTAAATCTCAACATCAATGTGATGTTTCGAAAAGCTCCTCTGTGTTGTTGAAACTCCCATACCTAATCCCAGATTAAGCCCACCCCTAGTGCCATCCGCCAATACATCAATGTCATTATAAAAACCAAACCTCCTATGAACTTTTTTCATCTTTGTCGCATTTAATTTTGTTTCTATAAAGAAGAAAATTTGGGGATGATATACTTTTAACATATGTTGAAGCCTTTAGATAGCCTGCAGACTCCCCAATCCACAAACATTCCAACTCATGATTTTTATTGCGCCCGATCGGCCTGTCCCTTGACGGCCACCGACATTACTATGTTATTAGTTTAAGTACACTCCTCGATACCCCTCGAACATTTTGCCTATCTTATCCCATTGATGGGCATCATGGTTTACCTTGGCCTCTTTTTCCATTCTATGCCTTCAATGGGGTGTCTTTGAATCATGTTCCATTAGATCTCGTTCCACGTCATCTAAAAATCTTCCTTGCCTCATGATCCATTCCAAATTCAACCCCAAAACTAGATTATTTTTATCCCTCTTACCTGATAAGTTGTTATCCCATAATTTCCTTCTTGTAAATCACTCCTTAAAATTATTAGTCGAAAAAGTTGTCTCTCCTTCCTCACGTAGCTAGGCACTCCTAACTGTTGTAGCCCTTTTTGTCGGTACTCATAACGTGACGTCCCAATCCATCTCTGTCTCTTGAAAATCTCTTCTTAGTCGAATTGGACAAAAGTTATCCCCATAGCCCAGGCAACCACATAAAAAACTAAACAAATTAAGTTTCTCGCATTGGAACTTTGTGTATGTATAGTTCGAAAGGGAAATTTGAATTTTTTTGGGTGTTTCAGCGAGGATCTCACATCGATTTTTACCCTAATTTTTAGAAAATTCTTACACCCGTTACTAATTTACTTCGCATCATATTCTTCGAAAGGTCCAATAAATTTCCCAAACTATTTAGCAATATTTCTCAAGAAAAATCCCAATGGAAGATCATGAAGTTGAACCGAGAAGAAAGAATAGATTAATGACACTTGCATTAGGTTTTCATTAACATCAAGCCGATGAAAAACCAAAAGATGATTGTTAAACGTCCATGGTACCCCTCTTACCACTCTGTCGATATCCAATTGGTGAAAAAACCTAAATAGATACCTTTTTTCTTCCATATTTGAAATCTGAACACCTCTAAGCAGGTCTCACAGAGTTGCCAAAGTATTCTGCATTGTCGAGAGGTGGACGACGGTCGCCGTGAAAAAACACCCAACCAAACAAATATAAAAATCGCCTTCTGCGTCTCAGATTCCCCATATAACTACCATGCCTTATTTTCACCATTTGTAATACTCAATCCCGCCAATTTATCTTCCACGATAAAATCTATGCAGCAGTCTCCAAGCAAATCAATAAGACTAGATGAAACACAAAGGAGACAAAAATGAACCTTAGAAGGAAAACAATGGCGTACTATTAGAGCAAACTAGAGAAAAGAAACATTCCAAACCAACAGACCTTAAGCGATGCTATATACTCCTGAAACATATATTTACATATAAATATGAATGTGTATTTGGTACAATGATAGTGTACTTTTTTTATTCCACAATCAGCCTTAAAAAATTTCATGCATCTCTTTTTTAAATATTTATTCTTTTAATATTTTACAATACCCCTATAGGACACTTGCCAACCCTGTGACCCGATTTATAGAGTCTAAAAACTCCACTAGCAATGTACAAAATATTTTCCCTATAAATATATGGAAAATTATTTGATACACCGTCAGTGAAGTTTTTAGATTCCACAAGCGGGTTAAGGGTTTGACAAGTATATTATAGGGTGTAGTAAAAATAAAAAGCTAATTATATATATAAATGTGACACTTGTTACACCCTCAACCCGCTTGTGGAGTCTAAAAATCCCCACTAGTGATTATCAAATAATTACCCTCTAAATATGTTTATATGGATGTAACTGAGATATATTTGCATGTATATAATATATGGGTTTTTTTTACCAAAATAATGCATAATTTATTAAGAAACTAAAAATTAGACTATTAAGATATAGGAAAAATATTTGGTACATTGTCAGTGGAGATTTTAGACTACATAAATAGAGCCAAAGGTTGACAAGTGTCTTATAGGGATATAGTAATTTTTTTAAAAAAAGACACATGCCAATTTTTTTAAGGTTGCTTGTAGAATAAAAAAAAAAGTGCATTGTCAGTGCATATATATATATAAGATATTTAAATGTATACATAATTTATCCAGAAACTAAAAATATATTTACGAAAAGTATTTAAAAACATTGAGGAACCTGAAAGTGTACACTAAAACATGTTGGTATCGATATGTACCAGTACCAAGACAAAAAGGGTGCGCCCACAGTACTAATTACCTTGTTTTTAAACCACAAGTGGGGTTAAAAAATTGTCATATATCTTATTTATTTTTAAATTTTTAAATACAATTTAAGGACCCGCATCAATTTCACATTTTACAATCTTGCTTGCGAAGTTAAAAAAATCTATTATCAATGTATTAAATAATTTTCTATATATATATAGGGTTAACATTTTGTACATTGGTAGTGTAGTTTTTAACATGACAAGTAAAATAAAAATTGTCACTGTCTTATTTTTTATATATTTATTTTTAATATTTTATTGTATTCTGTAAAACTCGAATCATCATATAACTTTATTTATGAAATTTAAAAACTCTAATGATGAAGTATCAGATATTTCGTAATATATAAATTAATATTCAAAAGAAAGTACATGAAATAAAATGAAAGGAAAGGAACGGAATCATAAGGCACATTTTCACGTTTATTTTGAAAAGCACAAATGAAAAGGATTATTTTTTATATCACTTACATTGCTTGCTTCCATTTTACTCCTATATACCTTGAAATTCTTCATTTTGCTTTTCCACTTCCTTTCTTCCTTTTTTTTTTTCTCATTTTGAATTTCCTCCTCCCTTTTTCTCTTCTCTATCCCTCTTTCTTTTAAGTTTCTTTTTAGCAAATCATGCACCAAGTATTTTAAAAAAAATTCAATAAAAACAAAGCATTAAATATTAATTTATTAACAAATCTAATAATAAAAAATACTAAATACCTAAAATTAAACAAATCATGAAAATCCCAAAACTATACACATATATATATATATAACATCGTATACCAGTTTTTTCTTGTATTTATTCGCATTGCATTTAATAGTTTTGACATGCTGGGGACTTTTGCTTGTAGGAGAGTGGGTCTTTTATTGCGATATAAATTTGGAGTACATGGCTTTCCGAGCATTCTCAATCATTATGATTGGCATCAACTGCGAGTTTTGATGCCATCAAATATTCCCACAACACCTTCACATATCTTACAACTTTCAACTTTATATCTCTTCAATTCTTTTTTCTTTCTTCTTTTCTTTTTATAAATCACAATTGTCTTCATTTGTTTTACGGTCTACATATGATCTTGTTTAAGTCGAGAATGATAATGATAATGATATTTAAGTAAAGTCTTCTCAACAATACCAACTCTAAGATTTAAACATTGATTTAAATGTTTGAGAAAAATTACATTTCTACTTCTTCTAACTATTTATTGGTTTTTTTAATTGTACTTGTTGTGCATAAAAAATTCATATTTTCGTATTCAAATAAAATGTAGATTTTCCATGTAAGTATCTCACATTTGAATTATATTTAATGCAATAGCTTTAATAAATTTAACGTTTTTTATATTTATTTTAGAAAAATTCATCACAAAAATATCAACATGTAAATCACACATATAAATTTAAGGAAATTATTTGGTAAACTGTTAGTTGAGTTTTTAAACTACACAAACAGGATGAGAGAGTTGACAAATATTTTATAAGAGTATAATAAAATATTAAAAAAACACATAATAACATTTTAAAATTATTTATGAATAAAAAATACACTATCAAAATATCAAATTTTAACCCATAAATTCATACACTAATAATATATAAATTAAAAAAGATTATTTTATATAAAAGAAAAGGTTTGAAAACAAAAATCTAAAAGGCAAAAGCAGGTTGAGATTAAAGTAGACAGTGTGAGGCAATATAGAGTGGAGGTGGAGACACCCTTTGAGTGACTGCCGCCTATGAGTGGCCAAAATCTGTCCTAGTTTTCCGTGCCCACCCTCACAGAAGGGTCCCATCTGCCCTTTCCTTTAATTGCCTTATTCCAAACCAATCTAGCTTCAAACGTATCTCATTTTAATTGTCATTATCAATGGCCTCTGTTAAAATAATGAGATCGATATTCTGGGAATGTAGCATTTGATTTGAAAATATGGAAAGAAAAAAAAGGGAATTCCGAAAATTGTTTCTTTTAATAAAAGACTTACAGTACGTTTGGTTCGCTGTATTGGAATAGAGCCGTAATGGAATAGATGTGTAATAGAATAGAGGCGTAATAGCAAATCAATTGTTTGGTTGAATGTAATGGAATAGAGGCGTAAGAGTAATCTTGTGTTTGGTTGAATGGAATAGAGGTGTAATAGCATAATGGAAAAAACTAAAATGACTAGAATACCCTTAGCATAAATTTGTTTGGGTAAATGGTTATTGTTATTTAAATTTTAATAAGATTATTAATATCAATAATAAATAATTTAATCATATTTAAACATAATTATTATTAAATATAATATAATTGAAATATATAATTTAATAAAATTCTTAATAATTAATATTCTTATATGAATTTACTCAAATCATAATATATGATACTATAAAATATAAATTAACATAATTATTATTAAATATATTATAATTAAAATATATAATTTAATAAAATTCTTAATAATTAATATTCTTATATGAATTTACTCAAATCATAATATATGATACTATAAAAGATAATTTAACATAATTATTATTAAATATATTTTAATTAAAATATATAATTTAACAAAATTCTTAATAATTAATATTCTTATATGAATTTACTCAAATCATAATATATGATACTATAAAAGATAATTTGAAATAATTAATATTAAATATATTTAATTAAAATATATAATTTAATAAAATTCTTAATAATTAATATTCTTATATGAATTTACTCAAATCATAATATATGATACTATAAAAGATAATTTGAAATAATTAATATTAAATATATTTTAATTAAAATATATGATTTAATAAAATTTAAAATAATTATAACTAATAAATTTTCTTATATGAATTTGTATAATTTAAAATAATTTAATAATAATATATAATTTCATAAAATTCTTGATAATAAATTTTATTATATGAATTTATACAATTTAAAATAATTAATATTAAATATAATTTAATAATGATATATAATTTCATAATATTCTTAATAATAAAATGTTCTTATATGAATTTACTAAAATCAAAATATAACTTGAGAATTATATTCTGCACAAACATAATTAACTTATATTAAGAAAAGGTTAGATGAAAATGAAATTCTACATCATAATCCATATGTTATATAGTTTTACAACATCAAAAAGTTTGAACATTGATTTTTAATGGTGAGAAAGAAATCTTCTAACCCATTCCAATCGCGCAACAGAAGGTAAACTAAAGAAAACGATCGTTTGAGTTGGATGATCTGGAATTTTACTCAAAGCTTCATACCGTTGATCGTCGGTTAAACCTTCAATTTTCCATAAGGTTGAATATAAATTTGAAGCTTTCTCTTCCATCTTTTGATATTCTTCTGACTTCTGCTGAACTACCACCTCGGAGGCAATACTCCTACTGATTTGATCGCCAACGGCCTTGATGTTTTCGGCCAATAAAGTGGCAGCCTCATCAAATGAAGAATATATATTATCATGAGCATCAGATTTCTTCTTTCTCTTGTTTGAAGATGAGGAACCCCCTTAGTCTCTATCTCCTCGCGGCTCCGAACCAGAAACATCCATGTCGTCCAAAGAGACGTCAGCTTCACAGTCATAGAATGTGTTTCTCTCTTCATTCATATCTGTAGTAGGTACATCCTCAGCATATATTTCTTCAAGAACATCAGCAGATGTTTGAGCATCTTTCCTAGTCGCTCGATCTCTTGCGTATATGGCAGTAAGCTGGTCGTAGTAAGGGAAAGTACGATGTCTGAATTGAGCGGCTTCTCTGTGACTCTAAAAAAAATGAAGAAATCATATTAGTTATAAGTTTGGTAAAAAAACAAATAAAGACTTGAAATACATTTTACCTTTAAATAGGAGTCCTAAACTGCATCTTCAGCAACAACGAGCTGCCTATGCTCGTCCCAACCAAAACCGCTATTGTTTTGGCCATTAAGCATGTCATAGACGATTGACCATTCCCTTTTCAGTAACCTAATCCTCGATTCAATATTTGGTTTCGCCTTCAACATTGCATTTGGTAAAGCCTTTTCTAGCATTTTCTCCAACTCGTTTAAATAACCGGCTTTGAACCCGGTATCAGCATTAAATGTTCCAACGTTGTGCAAGTCCACCATGCAAGAAACTAATGCTGCATCTTCTTCTGGAACCCATTTTCTTTTGGTTCCTCGAACAGCTTGAGAAGAAGCATTTGATTGTAGAACACCTGACATTTTAATCTTAAGGAAAAAAACAAATTATATTAATTATTATTTTTAATATCATGAATCAAAAGGTGAATACTTTATAAAATTATATCATTAGTTCAATATCAACAAGTTTAGTACAATACAGAAATCAATTCAAACACCACCAAAGTTTCACAATTATTTAATACATAAAATAACATCAACAAATTAAGTCAAACTCATTTTAGCTCTAAACCTAACTAATTTCTAGATGCTTGCCATTCATTGAACATTTGGTTGGCTAGTTCCATCCTCCAAGTAGCCCAAGCATCCGATGGATGAATATTTGCGATATTCGGTTCATCGTCATCCACCACATTACTAGGTAACCCTTCTCCCACATCCGCTTCAATAGGATCAATACTCATATGGGTTCGAATAAAATTATGGAGCAAACAACATGCAATAATAATTCTATTGTGCACCCTTACAGGATAGAATGATGGACTTCTAAGTATTCCCCATCTAACTTTTAATAACCCAAAGCATCTTTCAATAACATTACGTGCTGAGGCATGTTTCATATTAAAAACTCTTGCGGAGAACTTGGCTGATAACCCTAACGCCACTCGTTCAAATGATATCGTTGTCCTCTAAAAGGTACAAGAAATCCCTCACAATTTGTGTATCCAGCATCAACTAGATAATAACAACCTAAAAAATAATTTTTTTTAAAATGATTAATTCAACACAAAAAAAAATTGATCTTAATGAATAATTCAAAGTCCTCTAACTATCTACTTTACCATGAGGAACTTTTAGTCCATGTGTCCTACTAATGGCATCTCGAAGAACCCGTCCATCAGCAACTGAACCTTCCCAACCAGGAAGAACGTAAACAAATTGCATATCAGGTGTACAAACACCTAGCATATTTGTTGCTATGTCACCTTTTCACGTTCGATATCTAGGTTTATCAACTGTTGGAACCCTAATCTTGATGTGGGTTCCATCAAGAGCACCTAAGCAATTCTATATCAGATGATATAAAACCTTGAGTTAGAATACTAATTTAACTCTAAATCAACTAAATGTTGTACAAACTATATATAAAACTCACAGCTCAATACCTTAAACCATTTCCACCTTGTGTTAGAAGAATCAGCTGTAATTGGCTCCGCCTTTTTAAATAACACATCTTGTAAGCGTATGACAGCATTTAAAACACTATGAAATGCTCTGCTAATAGTTTCCCCGGACCTTCTAAAATGATGCTTGATAACTCGATTTTTTAGGTGATGGGAGATGATATGTAAAAACATTGCCACTTGCTCATCAACAAGCATGTTTCTGGATGACTTCAATCCCCCAACGATTCTAACATCTCACATAGTTTAAAAAAGGCAATCCTATTCATCCTAACTTGTTCAATACAGGTCTCGTCACTAGCATATACAAGCCTTTTCACATAATCTCGTTTTGCATAAAAATCTAAGGTGTAGGACCTAATCATTGGTCTATAAGTATGTAGGCTAAGGCTGGCACCCATTCTAAATAAGAACCAAATCGCAATTCTACAGATTTCCAACCATATTGTCAATGCAGCACCAATTCTTTTACGCCTCACACTTTGTGCAATTAAAGGCAGACGAGCCATTACTGCAACATATTAAAATTAGAACTCAGTATCAATCCCCTGAAGTTGCAATTACACATTATCAATATATTTATAAATTATAAAATTTTTTCGTCTATAGCAATTTGCATAAATTTTTCGTCTTCAGAATTAAAATTTGTAGGTATATGTATAATTAAACTAAAATTAATTGTTGGTATTTGTTAGATTATAACTAAACTCATTATGATTTAATAAATTATAAAGCATGTTCAAATTTGTAGCTTTTGCTTTTGAGTTCAAAAATAATTTTCAAAAATAATTCTGATTTAGAAAGTTGTTTGTTTGGTATTACATACGGCGCTAACACTTTTGAGAAGCAATTTAAGAAGTAATACTATACTAGGCTTAATAATTATTAATCAAATTTTTTTTATCAAATTTATTACTAATCATTAAATTTAAGGTAAATTGCACCTAAGGTAATTAAATTGTTAATATATTTAGCTAATATGTCTCAACATTTTTAAAAACTTAAAAAGAGAAACTGTAAAAATAGACCTTCAAATTAGTTAACTAACTATTAAATCAACATTATAAATGTTTATTTAAAATTTATTTTTAGACTTTAGAGATGCAAAATTATTCAAATAAACCTCGTATAAGATATCTTTTTCAATTAATAAAATAGCTAATTCATTCAATTTTTGTTGAGATATTGTTAATCTTCAGTAAGATTTTATCAATTTTAATTTTGAGAACATTTTGTCCGTTGCTGTAACAAAACATGAGTAATTAACATTATACGCATTTGAAAAGGAATGAACTCTTTATGAATAATTATGTCAATTGAGTGTCATTTTATAATTTCATAATTTATTTGAAAATAATATTATAATCAATTCGAATTAAATAAGAAATTTGAATATTATTATCAAGTATAAAAATTTGCGTTAGCATTTTAATCGGTTGATGTACCGAATTATATTTTAATTAAAATATGAAGATTTAATCTTAAATTTGGACATTATATAAGAATCGAAATTGGAACTTGATTTATTGTTTGAGTCTTTAATAATTAATTCAATAATTAAAAATAGAGAGCTTATTATATAAAAAAGCCTTGTAAATTAATTCAATAATTATTTGACTCTTTAATAATAACAACATAATTAACCCTTAATCAAATATCTACCTCTACCTCAAGTAACTCTTTTACAGCATTTCATTTCAAAATCTAAAGAATAACAGAACTATATCATACCAAACTTGCAATTAATAATCCCCAAAACAAGCAGGAACCAGAACCTATAAAATAATATCAAAACAGACGCAACAATTTCAAGTTTCATCTTCTAGTCACTAACAACAACTAAACAATTTCTGAATTGAAAAAACAGCACTAACAACATTTTCCACTGTAAACTTCTTCAAACAACAGCAGAGTATCACAAAACTGTCTGAATTTAAATGGCAATTCACAAGTCTGGATCAGTCATTAAGCTAATTTAGAAAATGAAGCCGTAATTGCTCACTGCCTCAAGTCTGCAGTTAAGCTTATTAACTTTGATTGCAACCAAAATGAACCTAATGGTTCTGTACTACTACCTATGAAATAATAAACATAGCTTAAACAACTTCAATTAACATACTTGCATGCCTTAAAAGTCTTTGGATTACATAATAAAGGAAAAGAGACAACAATCTTCCATGTATCAGATGTAAGATATCTATCAAACCCAACACCATTCCACCTAAGCTAAGCAAACTGGAACAAAATCTAGCCAAAAGAGCAGAGCATTACTAACAACAAAATATAAACAGACCAAACAGACCAAGACGCAACAACAACTAAAATTACGCAAATTCTCCATTGTTTGGAATTTGAGCAGATTAAGTATGCCAAACAACAACTAAACAATCATAAAGCTCATTAGCATGCCAAAGAACAAAAACAATAGATCGAAAGCAGTTAAGTAGGAATAGCAAAGGAGAGTAGATTCGTCCCCTCAAGTTTCTCTTCACAAATCGTAGAGGAGTTTTACTTGGGGAGGAAAACTAACCTGTAACCAGGGAAATCGGGGAAGAGTTCGATGAACAACAACCTGTAATGAGAAAAGGGAAATCGATTAACTCAAACAAATAATGCAATACAGGCAAGAACCGAAACAAAGAACCGAAACAAATAATGCAATACAGGCAAGAACCGAAACAAACTATTTAGCCTTAAAATTATGTCTTTTAATCGAACATGTAAAACAAACTTTGGAAAATCATCTGGAAAACTAACCGGGTGAATGCAAAATCGGGCAAGATTGCGATGAAGAAGATGTCTGAAATAAGAAAAGGGAAATCGATTTGGGTTAGTGAACAGTTAAAATAAAACAGCAAATCGGTTCCTCCTTCTTGATAAAATGAAGAAAATCAAAGAAACAAACTCAAATCAATGGCGGATTGAGTGGAAGGGAAAAGAAATTACCTGTGCAAGGAGGTGTCGGAGAATCTGAAGGCTGAGGACGAGGGCAAAAAACGGAAAAGCAGAGAAGGGGAAAACACGGATTAGGAAATCGGGGATGAGGGAGCGTAATAGTTATTACGCGCAATAACTGCATAGGGGGTAACCGATTACACGCAGATTGAGATTACAGCGAACCAAACGGCCGTTTAGCAGTGGGCCCGCTGCATAGGGGGGAATACGCATGCATTCCCCCAACCAAACGCGCTTTAATGTTTTAATTAATTTTATAGTAAATTCGTAAATGAAATTTTGATGCATATGTTACTCCATCATGTCAGGTTCTTTGAAGAGAAATCATTAGGTTCAAATGTAGTACCAGCTGGAGGGTGTCTTTTTCCTTCAAAATCAATCTCTGCTATTAGTCAATAATCATCTCATTAGAATTTAAAAAAAAAAATTCTTTTTCTTTGCTAAATTCGGACCTCAATCTACTACCATGATATCCCATAGATTTGAAGTTCAAATCCTAATTTTTATTATTATATGTGACATGAATCAATGGCTAGTTAGCAACAATTGACTTAATCATATATAAAAATATATTAAATTTATTTAAGTGTACATTAATATAGGAACTGGATTCCAAGACATATATAAATTTATACTAGGGATATGATCGCGCTTTGTGTGGTTGACCTTTTTTTTTTATTAAACTTTAATAAATTAATTTTAATTATATAAAAATTTTAATAAATCTTTTATCGTATAATAGATATTAACATTTAGCTTTTTTAGATTTGATTTTTAAAGATTCACTTTATAACACTTTACAAAATAAATCCTTGATACATATATATATATATATTATAACACGCACACAGGTATTTATAAGTACGAGAGTACCTGGTTGTTCCTAAGTATGACTTGGCTACAATGTGGCTTAGATTACTGATTTTGCTTGGAGATTAGTCTTTTTGGCCGAGGTAGGTGTGGTCATCCCATTCTGTTGAAGGAATGGTTATATTTCTTCCCAATGATATTGATTATGTAGTGATGTTTCAAGATATGTTGATTTGTTTTTATTCTCCAAAGTTGTCCTTATATTTTGCAGGAGAAGTCCTTCTATCCTTGCCTTTTATTCTCATGAAGAAGTCCTTGGTTTTTTTTTATATATAAATAAAATGCTTATTTGGCATATATACAGTTTCGTTAAACAAAATGTAGCTTAATAATGCAATCATCCTACCAATTTAGTCTTAATTTAATTGATATCGATATTGTTGCCAGTATAAGAGAATGTTAGTTTGAGTGCGCTGAAGTGCAATATCCTCTTATTTAAGAGTTGGGGAGGGACTATAAGTAATTCTAAACATTATATCAGAAAACCAAGACTAAGAATTGTAATACCGCACTCATATGCCATCCTATTTGATATATAGGCACAACAAAGTCATGCAACCTAACACGAAAAAATCAACCAAGTTATAAGGCAAGGATGGAATAAATAATCAAAATTAAAATAATAAAATCAAACTAAAAAGTAAAAGTTAAACATTTATCAATGTAGGATTTACAATGCGGAAGGTAGATAAATTTTGGATAAAAGAAGCAATGAAAAAAACGATCAAAGGTAAAATCATGTGTAACGAAGTTATAATATTAAACATTAACATTTAATTCTAATATTAAATACTAAATTTAATCCTCAAAATTATAATATCAAAGTTAGGGAAAAAATGGCTTAAAAAGGCTTATATATACAATGAAATTAATTGTAGACATTAAATTGTAACGTTTGTGAGAGGAGAATGTTTGGAGTTACTATTTTATTAGATGCTTAGAGTTACTTTTTTTTTTTTAACCTTGATTATTATTTACACATTAACTCTATGTAGAGAGATATTATTTTATAAACTTTCTTTACCATATTATTTATGGTCTCTGCCAATTAAAAATAAATATATTATCTTTTTTTTCACATCATATACTAATAAGAAATAATGTGATTATTTTTATTTGAGGGTTGAAAATATTATATAATGTTAAGGGGAAAATATATATATATATATATATATAAAAGTAAGGTTTTGAAGAGAAAAATGGAAAAGAAAAAAAATTAAAAAGATTCAATATTTAAGTAGAAAATGAAGAGTAGTAAGGTGTTATTTTAAATATCTATTATATCTCCATTTATTTTTATAAAAAAAATTTTGATACAATATTTAGAACTACTCATAGTCATTTTTCAACCCTTTAAGTAGGAGGATAATATACTTCAGCATATTCAAACCCACCTCCTCCTGTACTGGCAATAATATCGATGCTAATCGAACTCAAACTCAATCAATTTTATAAAACTTTAGAAATATATTATATAATAATATAATCATATTTACTTAAATAAAACAAAATTAACTCTATTCCTATTTTACTATTAAATTGAAGTTAGCAGATTAAATTTACCCCTATTTATTCTATAAGGCTTCCTATGAAGCTGGTTTACATATTAAATAGATTTGTTACATTATCCATATATAAATTTAGATTTTCTTTTAAACGTGTGTAAGGAGGTGGTAATAAACCAGCTCACCAGCTTGTTGAATTTGTCTTTGGTAGATAGAGATAGTGTTTCTTGCTGGTGGCATGATCCGTTAGGGTGTATTGGTCATTTCATCTATAATGAGTTGTTATTAACGAGATATTCTTTTTTTTTAAATTAAAAATATATATAAATTTATACATTAAAGGTGGGCGAAGTCAAAGGAGCTAACAACTTGCATGATAGTTCATGTGCACATCATACTAACATAACACTATTTATTTTATATATCATGTTAATAAATAATTAAGAATTATAAGAAATAAAAAATAAAAAATTAATCAAAATTAAATTTAAAAAAATAATTAACATAGAGTACACATGAATTGTCACGCGAGTTGTCATATTTAAAAATTAAACATTTTAATTAATATTCTCATTAAATACCATTTCGACTCTTTTTAAAAAAGGTTAATGATTAAATTTAAATTTTTTAAAAAAAATTAAAGACTAAATTTAACTTAAAAAAATAAGAATCAAATTAACTAAATATATATATACATTAAAAACTAAATTTAACATTATAAAAAAAAATAATCATTCGTATCACTTTTTAGAATTTTTAACCATAAGTGGTTGTATAGTTCACTGTATAAATTTATATAATGGTAATGTGTCAGATACTTTATATATTACAAAATCTCCATTCATCATCAAGATTCAAGATTATCGTCTCCCACGTTCATTCTATATACCCAACTGTTGCGCCGTTATGGCTCTTTATTAAATGATCATGCCCATGCGTGTCATGTTTTCTTGCGTCTAATAATATAGCGGGTTGAGCTGGAAAAAAATTAATAGGATAACTCATAAAATTATACATTATGTTTTATTTAATGTGTAATTTTATATATAAATTTTAATTTTATGTAATTTTATACATAATATTTTGATATGGTTCAATTCTCACAAATTATTAATATGATTATTGATATAGTATCATTTTATACATAAATAATTATATTTATTAAATATAAAGACAATTTGATATATTTATTTATTTAAATGTGCATAATTAAATCAAAATAAAAATTTCTTATATATATTTAAATTATAATAAAAGTTTCATGTATATAATTATACTAAATCAAAATTTATGTATCAAATTACATATTAATTAAAATTTACCATCATCCTAAATTAATTTTCTTAAAATTAAGTTTTGTAAATAGAGGCAGTAACTTTGTGAGAGCTTTGTTTTTTGATTTAGTAGTCCAATTCGACTTGATTCTAGATTATTAAAATTTAATATGATTATTAAATACGAGAAGATTTTTAAAACAAACTGACTTGTTAATTAGGCAGCTAGTTTAGAGATTACGAGACCATGCGGATGGAGGCAAGCAGTTGTGGATCCAGTGATGGGAAACCATAGCTGCCGTAACCATGCTGTACCTCTACGTAGGCCAATTAGAGTTGGGCAAGGCGGCGCAACATTCGCTGCAAATTCCTTCTAAATTATTACCCTAAACACTGCACTCTAATTAGGATGTGCATGTACTTCTTTAAAATCTGGAAATTACTGTCACCCTAGAATTTACTGTTTTTATCCATTTAAACAAATGATATTAAAAGCCAATTGAGTTTTTGTTTAATTTATTAAACGTGTATTATCTTTTGTTATTTGGGTAAGAATAGTTTACGAATGATTTAGAAATTATATAAAAAGAAAAAACCGATATTAAAATATTTTTGCATTATTTCGCGTAATACTATATATAATTTTTCTTTGGTGAAAAAGAAATCAACTAACTCCATAAACTAGACCATTCCCCTACGGGGAAACCTCAAACAAGCGTAGATCGTCTCTTTTATCACGAACCAATTTGACCAAGCTATCAACATCCTGATTATCCTTTCTAGAGATGTGCTAAATAGTCCAATGCATTATCTATGACAAAAGCTGATGACTTTTCCTAATCAAAGCAAAATTGGAACTATCTGAAAAGCTCTCTTGGATAGCCTGAGCTGCCTCAAGATTATCAATTTGAATCAACACATTATCATAGCCCCGGCCTATTAAAAGAGTCAACCCATCCAAGATGCTCCAGAATTCAGCATCGGATACGGAACAATTCCCCAAGTATCTGTTGAAGCCAAGAATCCAACCTCTATTTCAGTCTTGCACTATTCTTCTTGCTGCAACAAAACCGACTGCATTTTTTATAGACCTATCAGTATTTAAACAGACCCAATTACCTGTCAATAATGAAAGTGGAATCTGTCCCTACGACTCAGTTGTTGAATCCCTATTAGGAGAGGCATATTACTTTGCCCAACTAGACAACACCTTAATAGTTTTACTAACACTCGAAGACATACCCTGAAAAATGAATAGATTTTGATTCTTCTAAATGCACCAAGCTAGAATTCTAAAGAGACATTGCCACTCCACATCTCCCAAGCGCCAACCATGCTGATGCTGCAAATTTGATATAAGCCATTCTTGCAAATTTCCCGAGAAAAACCTAACATGCTGCTCTACTGGAATTAGCTGATCCTAAATATTCCTCGTTGCAATACAGTCCTTAATAACATGCAACACATCTTCGGAAACATGCCCACATACCCCATAGGCCATATCATGCCTAAGACCCCGATGTACTCTTTCAGCATTCGTAAACAGGCGCTACTTGAAAGCGAGCCAAATAAAAAACCCAACCTATTAGGGTCATTGGAATTTCCAAGAGATCTGACGTACTGCCTCTTTCAGGTTCCACGTACTTTCCCGAAGTTTCTCATATGCACTTTTAAGAGAAAACGAACCTGTTGAGGTACCGCCCCAAATGATCCTATCAACCCCTACTACCGGATGAGGTGGAGGAATCCCAATAATCCTCCAGATCACCTACTCAGGTAAGCAAATTCGGAAGAGATCAAGATTCCAAACAACATCACCTGTAACCATATCACTCAGAAGACAGACCATATCAAAACTGGAATGACCTGGAATCAGGCTAGCGAGAGGCCCCACATTCGGAACCCAGGGGTTACGCCAACATCTGATACTACTTCCATCCCCCATTGACCAAATTAAATTCTCACGAATAAGTGGTAAGGCCTTTGTGAAGGCTCTCCACAAGAAAGAACCTCTTCCATGCGATAATGTTTCAGGCAATCCATTTGAAATCTCATACTTAGCCCATAAGACCCAGACCCAAAAATCATTAGAGTCAGTCACAATATTGAAACTTAACCTCATCATAAAGGAAGTATTGCAATCTTGCAGCTTTTGAAAACCAAGTCCACCATGATCCCAAGGTGAACAGACAGTGTCCCAACTAACCAAAACTAACTTTGTTCCACCATTTGAAGACCCCCAAATAAACAGCCTAACCATTTGCTCAATTTCCTCACAAGGCCCTTTATGAATCATTATTGATTGCATGAAATAACTAGGGATCAAAAACATGACAAATTGAGCTAGAATGGCCTTTCCTGCTAATAGCAAGTTCCTGATATCCCAGCATTGCAATTTACTACGAACCTTGTCAACTACAAAATGCAAAGTGTTGTTAGTTACTCCATCATGAAAGAGAGGCACCCCCAAATAGGTTCCAAGATTTTGTACTCTATGAAAGCCGATGATATTGCAAATGTGCCTCCCAATATCATCATCTACTCATTTTGAAAACCAGATATTAGTCTTGTGCGCATTGATCTTATGTCCACAATAGTCACAGAAAGTGTTCAATTATTCTTTAAGTATCATGGCTTGACTCTCCTCATCTTGACAAAAAAGAATCAGATCATTTGCAAAAAAAAAAAAAGGCGAATGTGGTGGACCTGAGCGAGACAACCAAATAGGAACCCAATGTCCAGAGTTGATAACTGAATGAATGCTATGTTCGAGCCACTCCATGCACAAGACAAAAATTTAATGAGGCAAATGACATCCTTAACGAACACTTCTTGCTGGCTAAAAATTTTGAGTTGGAGTTCCATTCTACAAAATCTGCATAGTGGAATTCATGATGGCTGACATAATAACATTATGGAGTACGTTCAGAATACCTACAACCTGAAGGGATACACCAATGAAGTCCTAATGCACTCGATCATAAGCTTTCTCTAGGTCGATCTTGACAACCAACCATTTCTTACTCTTCCGCTTGTTTTTCATGGAGTGAATCACTTCTTGTACAATAATAATGTTATCCGTAGTGTTCCTTTCTATAATAAACCCACTCTGCTCTTGGCCAATAATCATTGGGAAGACCACTTTAAACCAATTAGCAATGACCTTCATAACTAGTTTATAGAGAATTGAACAAAAGCTTATAGGCCAAAACTACAAAAAGTTCTCAGGATCCAGAACCTTAGGAATAAGGACAATTAAGGTGTTGTTCAGTTCGAAGTTAATACATTCCCCTGCAAAAATCTTCTTAACCCAAACACAAACAGATGCACCAACTCGGTTCCACTGACTCTGAAATAAAAAAGGCATGAAACCCATTACTTCCCAGAGCCTTTAATGGGCCCATATCAAACATCGTTGTCTTAATTTCTTCATCGGAGACCAATTTGCTCAAGAACTAGGTCTCCCCATCCTCAAGCAGTGAAAACGAACTAACAAGTAACCCCCTTATTGGACTCAGTTTCTCACCTTACTGGGGAAGGGTTGAAGAGGATTAAAGTCTGGAGTCCACGGCTGGATCGTGAGGTATTGCCCAAAAATAATCTACGACCCTTGGGTAAACACCTTCTCGTAATCTTCCCTACTCTGAAACTTGACCAGAAAGTATTCATTCTTAACATCTATGAGATGAAACAGAAGTGAGAGTTTCTAAAGACTATAGATCCTATTATGTAGAGTGGTATATGCTAAATTCTGTCCTAACAATTTCACCACCACCGTGGTCGTCATATCCCTTAACAAAATATGTTGTATCCTCTCGGAGAAGTCTATCGTAGGTGTCCCATTAACAGTGGACCTTGTGATATCTCCCTTTATGAAACCAAATTCCTCTTCACAAACAAAATCAAAAAAACCCCTTGCCAACACTTTATCCTTCCAGGATATCGCCGGCGTTGAAGACAAATCCATGGCCACGTCTTCTCCCGTATTCGCTTCCAAACCCTTGAAACAAACTCTCTTGGTGTTGTGATCCACATTTAAGGTATTGTCGTTGCCACTCTCCGCTTTTTTTTGTTTTGATATTTTTAATATTTTTATGTAATTTATATTTTATTACTTCATTCACAAAATTTCATTCTAAATTTTAATTATTTGTTTATACAATATTAGTGTGATAGAGGATAAAACGATTTAAACTTGTAGTGGATAAAAGTCTGACAAAAATTTTAATCATTGTTTTATACAAATCATTCCAAATTTTAATTATTAAACCATATATTAAGAGTACAATATTCTCCTTCCATGTAATAAAGATATCTTATTGATTTAGTATTTTACGAGCTTTAAGTACGAGCACTTCTCAATCCAAATGTTAATGGATTGAGATATGGTTGTCTTTGGATGGAGATTTCAGAAAATAAAATTGTTTCTAGATTATAAAGATGATTTTTATCATTCTATCGACAAGTAGAATAATTTTATTTAATATTAATATTATACATACTATCTAAATATAATTAATTAATATTATAGTTTTTAATTTGAATTTCTTTTTAAAATCAAATCTTATCTAAGTCTAAAATATTATTATAGGTGTATAATAGTTACATCTCTATAACATTCAAAATTTTAGCAGTAAGAGAGCTGATTGTATAAATGATTATACAAATAATTAAATTTATATTTAATATGTATCTATATTTATATTAAATTTCTCAATTGAATTAGTATCACAAGTCAAGTAAGCATCAAATAAATTGAGAAATCATTAAAATATCCTTTTATACACAAGATTATATCATTATGATAGTGCTTTTGTATTTTTTATATAAAATTAATAAAAAAAACCAATCATAATAAAATTTTGGCCAGTTACACAATAAATTTTAAACATTTAAAATTACAATTCCAACTAACCAATTATTTTTATTTCAATTTTTTATATACATACTTATTCTATAATTTTTTTCACTAATAGTCTAAGCGAGCCATAATTTCGTAATTAATAATAATTATAAGCGGAACTTGATCCGACTTTTTCAAACACTACTCTTCTGTTAATCAATCCGTACCGGAGCATCTCCGGAGGCATAATGAAACTACGTGTTGTGTAATTAGTTTAAAAGTTCGGTGTATTCCGTCACAGTTCCCGTTACGACGCCGTCAAAGTCCCCCATTACAGATTCCCCGTCGCTGTTAAATGGACCACCATTCACCCACAATCCACACCCTCTTTAAAACCGCAAAAGAAATCCTCACCGTTCAATGTACCCTCCCCTCTCTCACCATCACCATCATCATCAAAAGCTAACAAAAACCAGAAAACAAACGCTCGAAACCAACAAAAACAAATTATCTCTCTCTCTCTCGCTCTCTCAAAGAAAGGGGAAAAAGAAAAAGAGAGATCAAGAGTTTTTATTTTCCTATTTTAATTATGAGGAGAAAGTGTAGAACAATTGGAGAAACTGCAGTTATGGAACTAGCTGACGTCGGAGTTCAAACGCGAGCCGTGGCAACAACCGGAAGAGTTCAGAAGAAACGCAGAAGATTAAACGACGGCAACAAAGAAGAGGAATGTAGAAAAGTAACTTCTTCTACGACCTCAACTACATCTTATATCCAGTTAAGAAGTCGGACAATTCTAGCGGATCGCCATCGTCGTGAGGGCAATCGGTGTTTGAGCCTTAACTCGGATCATGATGATGACGTCTCATGTTGTTCAAGCAATATTGAATTGAGTGATAAAAGGATTATGGAATTGCCAGATCTGGAGGTTAATTTCAAAACTTCCTTCTTTTTTTTAAAAAAAAGTTACTAGGCTTTGTCTTTACAGATTATTTCGTTTTGTTCCTGCTTTAATTGCAGCTGTTAAATTCGAGAATTTTTTTTTTAAATTTTCGCAGGATGAGAGTATTGAAGTTGAAACGTCCACGCATTTCAGCAGCAGCGAAAGGTAGCGCTTACAATAATTATAAGTAGTAAAGTTTAATTTAATTTTTTATTTTAATATATAAGTTACTGTAACTTACTTTGTCACGTCTCTTGAATTCGAATTTCAAAAGCAGTCGTTCATTTTCTCTTTTTCGTTTTAAATTCTCTTTTCTTTTTTCTTTATACACACCTCCGCTCAAACTCTTTTGCTCTTCTTTCTCTCTTCGGTTAATTCTAATTTTAGAGAAACGACACCGTTGAATGAGCTCCGAGCTGAACCAGAAGACCTGGATTCAACGTCGAGGCCATCAGAGACGAATTCTCGCCGTAGGTCAACGGTGGAGAAAATGCCAACCGAAGCTGAACTCGAAGAATTTTTTGCTCCTGCCGAGAAAAAACTTCAGAAACAGTTTGCAGATAAGTATGTTAATGCACATGCACTTTTAAGAAGGCTTTAGATTTTCTTTTCTATTGTTAAATTTTCTTAGCAACCAAACGGCAATTTCGAAACTAAAATAATTCTTTTCTTTTTTTTGTTCACTGTTTTTAGGTATAACTATGATACTGTCCAAGATGAACCGTTGGAAGGACGTTACGAGTGGATTCGATTAAAGCCATGAATAAAATGTCAAGCAATTACTAATTTATTTAGACGAGGCGATTTGTTTTAGGCACTGTTACTAATTTAAAATTTTAGGTTCTTTTTACATTTCTAGGGTTTTCTTATTACAGAATGACGAAGAAGAAGAAAATGAAGCTTCTTTCCGATAAAAGAAAATTGTAGGAAATCCCTTAAAATTCGTGTCTGTTTCTTCGGCTAAATTCTGCTGTTTCTCTCTTCATTCTTTCTCTGGTACGCGCCACTGCTTTCGTCAGTTGTAGAAATTCTTATGTTTTGTAGTTATTTTTATGCATTAATTTAATAAAATAAAATTTATAAACAATGACGGAAAAATCTTATTATTTGTTTTGTTTATAGCTTCTTCTTTTTTTTAAATTGTAAGTAATTCTTCTTTGGATATTTTGGAAATATCCTCAAATAAATGAACTATATTGTTAAATATGTTAATTAAGATGAGATGGAGCAAAGGGGAATAATGGTGCTGAATGCTGATGTAGAAAACAGGAGAGGCAACTTTACACGCGCCAGGCTGAGTACGTTAGGTACACGTGTTTTGTATTGGAGTCATGATAGTTTATGCAAATCTTATCCCAAATTCCCCATATACGACCGCAATTCCTTACCCTATTTTTTCCAAGTAAACATAACATTTCTTTAGAAGTTGTAGGTCATGTGGCTTGATGGATGCATGAAATATAATCATCAATCCAATGCATGTCATTCTCTTCATTTTATTTTTTCATTAGTATTAATAATGTTTTCAAATATTTTATATCATAATATATTTTGTCTACTAAATTATTGATGATAAAAGAGGTTTTTGATTTAAATAGAGTGAAAATTAATTATTAAAATATTTATTGTTGAGAAGGTTGATTTTTTTAGAGAAATTTTTGAGGTGTTATTGAGTAATCGGTTGAATCGTTAATAATGGTAAATATTGTTCCCGTGTTGAGATTTTACCTTCTTCCTTCGTCGAGAGTCTTAAAGGGTTCATGGAGGAGGAGCGTGTCAATTAGTGGAGATACAACTTGCAAGGCTTACGAGAGAGGTGGCAGGATAGTCTGTAACATTAATTATGTAAATCACTCATGTGTGAGGAGACTTGAACCACAAGTGATTTACATAATTTATGTTATACACTACACTGACACCTTTCTCATATGTTGTACAGGTTGTTGTATTTCCACCAATTAAGATACTCCTCTTCTGTGAACCCTTTATGGCTCTAGGCAAAGGAGGGAGGTAAAACCTTGACTCAAGGACAATACCAACCATTGTTGAGGCTCGGTTGCCTACATGACAAACGACACTTCAAAGAATTCTCTTGAAGGAGGCATCCCCTAAAAAATAAAAGGAGCTTAAGTGGTACCATATTGGGGGGGAGTCGATTGGTTGCTTGGGGGACGATTAGGATTGTAAATGAATAGAGCGTTCAATGAACTACTTGTGAATCATTCGTATAATGTTCGTTTACTAAGAGAAACAAACAAATAATTTATGCTCATTTATTAAATGAACAAGTTTGAATAGAGGTGTGTTTGATTCGTTTATATTCATGAACAAGCTCATTTATTAATTGTTTATAAGACTTATTTATTTAAAGATAATATTTTCTATGACAAATATTTAATAATATTTTCCTTCTATTTTTACATTTAAATTTAGTTGGTTTATTTATTTAATTCTTCATTTGTTTGTTTGATTTATTGTTTGTGAACATGTTATTGAAAATTTAAACAAACATGAACAACTTTAGCAAGAACAATACCTTAAGAATCAACATGTAGGTGTATCAAGACATTAATGAGTGTTGGGTTGAATTATGAGTAATGCAACTCTCATTATTTTGGAACGCATCTAATATAGATTCAAGGGGCCGGATTAACACCCATGAATATCAAGTTACATAAAATTATCTTTATTTAATTTTAACTACTGGGAATTTTAACCTTAACGCCCTTAGATGTCAAGTCCTCTTTAATTAAAATTTTGACTATCTAAAAGAACTAATGCTAATAAATGCAATCAATGGAAGACATCCTATATAATTATTCTTTTGTTGTGCCTATAAATACCATTCTCTCTTTATTTTCTTTTTTTAATACAACAAAAAATTACCTCTCATCGCAAAAATCTTCCCAATATTTTATTTATTTATTTTAAATTTTAAATTTTAAACTTTATTATACTTTATCAAGGGGAGAGAATCATACTGCTTTAGAAGCTGTAGATATAGCGAATTTTTTGACTTATTACTTAAGCTAGCATTTATTTATTGTTAATTTAATTTTAGTATTAAATTTTTAAGGCTCATAAGAAAACAAGAAAAAATCAATTAAGTCTCCTTTTTAACGGGTTTTTGTTTTTTATCACGTTGGTAAAATTAATTAACAAACTAAATAGATAGTGACACATGGTAATTTTTTATTTGATCTTATAGTTTTATCATAAAAAATAATAAAATTATTAAAAATTAAAAAAAAACATTTAGAAAACATTAAAATTGGTATAAATTTATAAAAATTATAAGACTTGTAAAAAATTCATAAAAACTTATAAATATGATAAACAATTATAATTTTTAATAAATTATAAAATTAATAAAACATATAAAACATATTTAACATATTTAAATTTTTTATAAAAACTTATAAATAATATAAAATTTTCATAAAAATCTAATAAATTATAAAAATTTAAAGAATAATAAAATAAAAATTATGAAAATAAAGTTTTTAAACACTTAAACTCATAATGAGCACATGACATCAAACCAACTATTGGATAATGAAAATACTTGTCAGACTGTTAGGGCCATTTTTATGTTGAATAAAATGTCATTAATCTTCCAAAAATAAAACAATAATTGTGGGACCCTTTATTTGTTATTTATAAATTATTATTACTTTTAAAATTTTTATCTTCAATTTTTTTAAGTACAATCCAATAGTTTAGACCTAAAAAGGTTGAAAATTATTTTCTAAGTATTGTGTGATCTAAAATATTTTTAGTACGATTAGATTTTTTAAGCCAAAATTTTCTTCATGCGACAATTGCAAATATGTTAACGTTAGCATGAAATATTCTGACGATTATTCCCATTATCCAACGGTTAGTCTAATGTCATGTGTTCATTTTGAATTTAGGGGTTTAATTTCTAAAATAATCAACCTATAAATGGATTTTTATATATTTTTAATATTTTATGATTTTATATATTTTTATAATTATTAGAACTTTTTGATTTTTTAAATAAGTTTTTATGCTGTGTTTATAAGTTTTATAATTATTGATAATTTTTTAGAGTTTTTATAATATTATCCATTTTTTTTGTTTTTTTAATAATTTTTATATATTTAAATAAATTTAAATTATTTAAATTATCTTTATCTTTTATAATTATTTATATAGTTTATTATAATTTTATAAGTATTTATAATATTTATAAGTTATTATTTTTTTGTAATTTTTTATAATTTTTATAAGTTTATATAAAATTTTAATATTTTAATAATTTTAATAATGTTTTTATTTTTATTTTACATTTTTTATGTGAAAATATAAGATTAAATCATAAGCTGCCATCTGTCGCCATTTGATTGGTCCATCAATTGATTTTAATGGTTAATGTGGTCTAAGATGGAAATTGCTAACGAAGGGGCTTAATTGATTTTTTTTATTAACAACAAGGGCTCAATTAGGTGCCAATTTAATGTAGGGCTCAAATGATATTTTTCATTCTTTCTTAAATGCCTTTTGTGCGTACCTATAAGCCAATTTTAAATATTGTTGAACATAATTATTAATTACCTTTTTGTTTACTTACTAGGTTGAGGATCAAACACTTCGAATTGGACAAGACACATTTTTCGATATTGACTGAGGAGTAATGTTGATTGAAATCGCATTTAGAGGTTGTGGGTTTTTTTTAAGGTAGATAAAATACCTGTTGGGGATCGATCCATATAAACAACGAACAAGAAGAAATCGAGAAGATCAAACACACAAAATTTACATGGAAAAACTCCTCTCCAATGAAGAGGATAAAAAACCACGGGAAAAAGAAGACTTCACTAATGAGCAAATAATCAAAGTGTACAAGATAGAGATAACAACAAACAAACCCTAATCCCGAAAACAAAGCACTCTAGCTAAAAACATGAAAATCCTTTAAAGCTCTCTCAAAACTCTCTCTTGATCTTCTCTTTAAATTTAATGTGATGAAGATATGAAGAATGATAAATTCTAGGGTTATTAAAGCCCCTTTTATATGTTGAAATTCGTGGCTAAAATGACTAAAATATCCTTAGACTAATCAGAGTTTGATTAGGAAAAGAGTAGAGTTTTACTAAGAGAAGAAACTCAGTGTTTGTAGGAAACATGACATTGTCTGTTGTCACAATGTCGGGAAACTTCTCGTCATGATGTTGCCAGCTAACTTTGGTGTTGCGATACTAAAGTCCTTGTGTTGCGATATGGGCTACAATAAAGGCCTAAAAGTTTCCGAAAATGAGAGGCACACTCCACAATACCTCATATTTCGATTCGCTTATTGTTTCTTTTAGCTATGGTGGAAAGGTGGAGATTGAAGATTCTTTCCTTTTTCTTTTCCTATTGTGAAACAACAACCACCTTAGAAGATGTAACCCTAATTAGGGGCATTTCAATTGAAAGAGTTCTTATAACTGGTATTGCTCAATTTTATCTTAATCTAGAAATGATAAGGTTAATCGAGCATAATCTAGTCAATAAAGATGATATCAACAGTGACTAAGTAAAGTTCTCTTGGATGAACACATTGGTTGAGCATTTATAGGAAAACCATGAAGTTCGATGGGTTGAGGGGAATACAAGAGCATATTATTTAGATGACTAATATTGCAGCAAGGCTAAAGACCTTGGGGATTATGGTGGATGACTCCTTTTTTAGTGTAGTTCATTTTGAACTTATAGTCTTTGAATTATGGATCATTTCAAAGTAACTATAATAATATTAAAGATAAGTGGGATGTTAATGATTAAGTTAGTGTAAACTCAAAATTATATAGGGTTTTTATATATATTTTTATCACCTTTTTACTTAATAAATATGTTCATCTTGAGTAATTGTTATTAAAATAAGTGAATTTTACTTAATTAGTAATATTGGGAATGAATTTATTGAATTTATAACATATGTGAAATTGTGCTTAATTACATTATTTTTTTACACATTTTATATTATTTCATGTTAATTTATTAATATGTGATTTTTCACTATGTAGGAAGACCATTGAAGATTTGATTAATGTGAATGAAACATGGACTTGCACAAATCAATTCATGTGGACGGCAAGACCATGCAACTTGGGTCATAAGGTTGATAATTTGACCCAATAAAAGATGTGCTAAAAGATAGATATGTGTACTAAATTATTGGACTGAGAAATTGTCTAACAAGGGGGAATTAAAGCCTAGTTTTGACACAAGTAGATAGTTGCCCAAAAGCAAGCTTTAGGGTATTTAATTGAAGATCCTTATAGTTGGAAAATAATTAGAAATCAGCCAAACAACTTTGCTATTGAAATTGTCCACCCTATAGCTATTAATAGCCTTGGTTTGAATTCAAAATGAGGAGACCAAGTTATCCCCTTTTTCCATGAATTGTGGCCAGCCATATGTGAGAGAAAAAAGAAGAAATTTAAATTCTATTTTTAGCAAACTCTACCCCTTACCTTCACCTATAAATACCATGCACCTATCACTTCTCAAATCATCCCTGATCCCTCATAACTCATTTTTCTTCTCTTATTAGCATTTTCTCTACTTTCTATTTTCCTTTTCCTTCCCCTTGCATAGTCATCCATTTCCCTTCCCATCCTTTAGCCAACATAAGCTTTGTTAAAAGCATTATTTGGTCAGCCACCTTAGGAACTCCTTAGTAAAAGAAGCATCAAGTAGAACGGAGGAGCGCATCGATCAGAATAGATCCGAAAGGCTACTAAACTAAAATTGAGTTTACTCTTTCCTCTTATTATTTAATTTACTTATATGTGCTATGTGTTTATTATTTTTGACATCAACGATGATGTTTTAAATCATATTTGCTAGGATGATTATGTTAATTCAATAAGATTTATTTGATTCATGTTTAACATGTTTGTGCCTCAGTCGATCATGTTTTCAATTAAAATCATGATGCATTTCATTCATACATGATTTAGTGCACTCAGATTAGCTGAGCAATCCTAACCAGACGACGGTTAGTAGACACATAATTGAAAAGTGCAATGCTCAATTTAGATCATTAAACCCGACTAAGTTGAGGTTCATAATATCTTTAGTTAACTCATTATCCTGCATAGTTTTTAGGTTTATGTGATTAAACTATTGCAAACATAAATGGCCCTGTAACCTCGTATAAATACTAAGAAACCCTTAGTTAATATGATCAGTAAAATGCATATTTAACTAAGTAAAAGACTCTGAAAGGACTTAATTTGGTTTCCAAACTCATGAAAGGTCGATTTGCCATGGAAGTATTTTGAACATTGTTAAACATGATAAATTAAATTGAATTGATTAATATAATTATCCTATCCAATTTAATGTTCATTTTTTTTGTTGCTAAAGCCATTCATTCATACATTTAGGTAAATTACATCTAGATTAAAATTGCATTAGGGATCACTCTTTGCATTTATTTAATTTAATCATCACTATCCAAAATTATTGAGTTTTTACATCAAATTTTTATTTCTAATTTTCCAATTAATTGATTAAGCTTATACAGTCCCTGTGAAGATAATAACTCATTCTACTTATTACTTGAACGACTGTGTACACTTGCGTATATTCCTCCTTACAATTAGTAAGCTCGTTCAAGTTGAAGTAAGATTAAAGAGTCAAGGAAGGCATCCCTTGAACCTTGTGGGTTAAGGAACTTGCAAAGGGCTTAAGGTGAAAATTAACAGGTTTAAAAGGAAGAAAAACATGCCTTTTAATGTATCTAATGGCGAGAAAAAAATGAATGGAAAATAATTTTCATTTTGATAAGAAATGAGGACACTATAAAAAAGGTTGCCAAAACACAAAGCTTGGTTCAAAAAGAAAAGTACTTATTATGTTTCTATATGTTTTGAATTAAACTTTATTGAAGTTCCTAATAATAATTGGTAGTTTGATTCTAATGCCACTACTTATGCATTCAACATGATGCAGGGATTCCTTTTAATCCAAACCACAATCCTAAATGAGGATTTCATATATATACATATATAAGAATCATATGTAGGTTCTGATTGAAGGTATGAGGACTTATTATTTATTCATCGATATTGGCTATCACTTAGATCAATTTTAGACTCTTTAAGTATCTTCAATTTCTAGGGACTTTATTCCTACTTCAAAACTTAATGTTTATGAGAATGATGTTAAGTTTAGATATAGTTATTTCGTTTCATTTAAGAATAACACTATTATTGGATTTGGAAACATTATTAATGGTTTTTATAAAATGAAACTTAATAATATTTTTACCGAATCCTTATTTGTTGATAATATTAATGTTGGAACAAAAAATAATATGCTAAATGAAAATTTTGCTTACTTGTGACGTAAATGTTTGGGTCATGTATCCAAAGAAAAACTATAAAGATTAGTAAAGAATGAGATTATATTGAATATAGATTTTACTAATCTTGGTCTATATGTGAACTACATTAAGGGTAAGCAAACCAAACATATTAAGAATGGTTCCATAAGAAGCATTCAAGTTCTTGAGACAATACACATTTATAATGTGGACATTTTGATGTTCATCTTTTGATGGTAAATATTATGGGAAATACATTGAATCGAGATAATTTTTAGGTTCATTTGCAAAATTCCTAAAAATTTGTGGCATTTGTGCATTATATTATGCTACGAAAACACCTCAATAAAATGATGTGACAAAAATACATAATTAAACTTTAAGGGATATGGTTAGGAGTATGATGAGAAACTCCTCTTTACTTATGGCATTGTTGATACATGTACTCGGAACTACTTTAAATATATAAAACAGGGTTCTTAGTAAGGAATTGCCAAAATCTCCTTTCAAGTTATGGACTGGAAGAATACTAAGTCTAAGTACCTATATGTTTGCGATTTCTAAGTGGAAGCAATAACATATAATCCACATGAAAGAAATTAGATTCTCATACAATAATTGAATACTTTATCAATTATCTAGAGAAATCTAACTATATTTTGAGAATTGTAGAAACTGGTAATGCTAGATTTTTTAAGAATGATAATGTTAATAAGAGTGTTTCAAAAATAAGTTGCAAATATACAAGAAACTATAGTAGAGTTTTTTTGTTGGAATCTAGTGCCCTTAGTGTAATGATTTTGTCTATATGTACTTGTAATTTTTCAAATAAATTGGTTTAATAAAATATCCATTTGTATCACTAATATCTTCGTATATTGTCCTCAATGGTTTTTGCATGCAAAGAAAATGAAGAAAGTATTGACTAATATTAGTAGATAACCTAAACACGTCTAATCAAAATTGAAAAAAATTGATTGGCAAACTAATATGTCATTTATCAAAATCTATTTGGGGAGATACTTTGTCTTGGGTAATGGAGCGGATGACTCCTAGAAGATAGAGACATAGATGTGATTGACTAGATTAACAGTACATCGGATAGGACCCAAGTAGAATAGATCCTAGATTTGTTTATGGATTTATTCACTTGTAACGTTCATAGTGTGATGACGTGGCATCACTTGTAGTAGTTATTCTAGGTCATTTTCGCACTTAATGAGTTTGTTTTCTAGCACTTTTATAATTAAATATCGCATTTGCTGTAGTAGTAGGTTAGGATTAAAAGGTAATAAAAATAATGTGTTTTAGGATTACAAGGTAATAAAATAAGTATTTTTACACATTTTCTGCTATTTTAACGACTCACAAAGCTAATTCGAGTCTTATGAGTGACTAACGAGCTATTTAAGTGTGTAGGATACCATTTGAGGTCCAAAAATACAAGGAATAATGATTGGGCCATGAGACAAGGAGCCCAATATGCGAACAATGCTGCCAAGGACCAGGAAAGCACTCAACATTGTCACAAGGAACTACCTCTTATCACACCAACGCGATAGAATTAAAAAGATATGGCACAGCGTCGACGTTGGGACAAGAAACATTCCAATGTCTTGGCGACGCGACTTAGCGTGGAAGAAAAAGGCTGATTTCTTTGGACGACACAATTCAGAAATTTTCATAGTTGGACTCTAGCCTTTAGCATAATATATTATTCAGTGGTATTTAAGTGTATCTCGGGATTCTTGGTCGCCAAGTAGGTTGTTCCCTATATAAGCAACCTTAGGGTCACCGGGATTGCAAACAATTTTAGACGTAGATAGTTTTCTATTCCATTTTAGTTTTCTTTTCTTTTTATGTTCGTGTAGTTGGAACTTTTTTTATTCCGATGTAAAGAAAATTGTGAGCAAAGATTGCTCCAGATCCGTACTTCAATATAATTATCAGTGAGCATTCTCCTATCTCTTTCTTATTTTATTTATCTTCGTTAGCTTGATCAATTAACTATCGTATGAATGTTAGAACAATTTATTTTGTTTATTTTATATCTTGCATGTTTTGATTGTTGAACTAATTAATTAATCAAGTTGATTAATTAACAAAAGAATAAGAGTTCATAATAGGATTAGTTGGTATAACTTATGTGTTCTTAAACAGTTAGAATTGGCAACCTTAATAAGTAATCATAAGGGATACGAGATCGGGAGATAAATCCAACTGAGTAAATCGTAGTTGTCGAGGCAGAGAAAGTGAGGTCGAGAGATAAGTGAGTATTCATCGATTAATTAATTAGTAGAGTTGGGAGGTAATACTAGTTAATTAATAGCTAATTCATATTAAAACCTGAATTCTGAAATTAGTTAATCTTTTGTTTATTAATTAGGGATTTAATATATCATAGACTAGAGGCTCGTGTTGTCGACACTAGGAATAGGAAAGTCCCTTAAGTTAATTTAGGTTTAATAATTTAACTAATTTAATAAATATATTAATTTGGACTTACACTACTAATTTGTGACTTAATTAGATTAGTAATTATTTTCTATAATTAATTTAATAGTAATTTCTCCAATTTGCAGTTCCTTGGGTACAATTCTCGAAATACTTGTCGGTGTAACATTGTAATACAATAATATATTATAATTTGACCCGTACGCATGAAGACATCGCCAATTTAATTTAATATATTTTTGGTGTGCTATTTTTACTATTAACGTTCACATTTTTATAGGCGGTCATGTGACATACCTTAATCTTGAGTGTATGACGGATTATATATGTGTGAATTGTACACTTTGATATAAATTAAAGCGTAAGTTCAAATAGATAAGGAATCAAAAGTTGGTTTGTTGAGTATACGAATTTTGTATTATGTAGCATTATTCCACAATAGTGAAATTTATAACCAAAACAAATGGTAAATAATATCCTCTCATTAGCATGACATGATAGATGGAAAGTAATGTGGCCACGAGTCTTTTGTCTTAGGATAAATGATTTAATTACTATTTGATAGTAATTGAATTTTCATGAAGAAAGATTTAATGGCTACCATGAGATAAAATAAGATCACAGTAAGAGAACAAATTTATCCCAAAGAGATTAAGGATATCCTATGAGGGTAACACACTTACGACAAGATGATTGGACGAGCACTTGAAAAGTAACTTTTGTAATGATATATCAAAAAGGAGAGCTCAATCATGATACTTTAGTGGAATGACTTCTTGACTAAATAAAGTTGTATTTAATAGGTGAAAAGTCGAAACTTAATTAAAAATTATTTGAGCCCTAATTATATATATCCAATCAGTCTCTCTGCTAGCTCAAGATAACTAGAAACAAATTGCATGGAGAACCAATAATAAGAAATGAATGAAAAGGATGAAGTAAGAGAAATTGCATGTATCACTATCTGTAGTGAATGTGTTTTCTTGCTAAGTACACAAGATGACTTAGAAATTAATTTAAGTTCTTCCAATTATTATTTAATCCATTTTTAATTAAATAATTGAAGTTCAAAGCGAGAATTAAATTAATCGGTCATTAAGGGTTTGTTTAATAAGATAATTAAATATATTTTCCTCATGGATTCTAATACGGTACATTTGCCATGACTTTAAAAAAATTAAAATTTGGTTGAGAAAATAATTTAATTGCCAACGGACTCTCTACGTTGCCATGGTCTTACACATTATTTCCCATATTTATTATCCTGGCAGACTCCATTGGTTGTTATAGTCAAGCCATCTTACACTTGTAATCCCCATGTTTAATGTCCTGGCGGACTATCCAGTGTTATCTGTACCGGCAGGCTTTATTGGTTTTCATAATCAAGCTATGATCTTACACCTTAAACCTCTTTGAGGTGTCACCTCGAAAGACTTTACCGTCATTGCAGTGGCGCCCATAAAGCTTGTTGATTGCCATCACAATGTTACATTGTGGAATCTAATAATTATCGTCATAGTGTCATCTCGAAGGACCATTAGATACCATTTCGTTTCACATTTAACCTTGATGTTTAAACACTGTAGTGTCTCATCCGCAAGGCCCAGAGCTTCGCACATCACAGTTTGCACCTAGCAACACCGTATGTCAGAATTTAACGGAATCCAAAATCCCTATTCATCTACCCATTCCTCGATTTCTCCATTTCCAACCTTAATGCTTGAACACCGAAGTTTCCCCTCCACAAGGACCGGAGCTTTACACATCATGATTTGCACTTAGCAACACTGGATGGTTGTAACAGAAACCCTCTTCCCCAAAACTAGCTTCGTCTTACTCGTCAAAAATCTCCCCTTCGTACTCTGCCGTTAAAACATGCAACACTTGCAATTCATTAACGCACTTTCACTAGTTATGCTACCTTTTAGACAGAGAATCATAACTATTACATGCATACTAAACTACATTGGCGAATACTCATATACCCCTACAATCTTATACATGCTTAGCATTCGCAATCAGTAGAGATCATACTTCATCATATGACTAAACATAGATTCATGCCATCTACACAACATCCTAGGAATGGAGTACAGAAACTCACCCGAATTTCCCTTATTCCCATTAGCTTAGCTTGTCCAATTGCTAGAGTCTCCTTTATTCTGGTAGCTAAGCACGACAACCAATTATTAGTTAAACTAAAGGTGATAGGTACTTAAAAACCCAGAATCATGAATTATACATAGGAGTTTAAGAATACTTACTCTACATCTTCCTTCTATCTACAAGTACCGAAAGGTAAGGAAACTTACCAGTTCTCGATTTTCTTTGCTTCTAAACTTCATATCACATGATGAACGCAACATGCAGAGCTTTCTTCAACTACATCTTCTTCTTTTTCTAAGTGGCTGAAAAAGACAATGTTATAGAAGGAGAAAAACTTGGTAAAAAGAATTGAAAAGAATTATGTTTCCACATACACCTAATATATACTCCCAAAGAACGATCTCCACAGACCAAAACAACTACTTATTCCTAATCATTCTGTCCCCCAGTATGGAACCAACCAGTTCTATCCTAACGAAACCAGAATTGAGATCCAACTAGTCATAATTCAACCATTTAATTTTTTTTGAATTTCCTAGTGGATCCCGACAATACACTAGTCATTGCAATTTAATGCTAGCTTTCTTTAATTTAGGGTCAATAAAGACAACCGAGTGTTACAACTCCCCCACACTAAAATTTTTTTTTCATCCTTGAAATTTCCTCTCTTACCTAAAATTTTAAGGCAAACTCCAAACTACTTTTCCTTGTCTAAGAAAATTGTCTGTATACCTAAAGGTAGACACCTCTATAATTTCCACTTTTCATAATGCTGGCCTAACACTTATAAATTCATATTGATCTTATTCCACTCAAACAATGGCTTTTATCCTTACTCCATACAAGGTAGTTAACTACATAAGGACTATTTCATAATCATTCTAGTGGATTCTTTCTTGCACCATCGGCTAGGCGTTTGGTTAACACAAGGCCAACGGGTGATTCCTTGATTAGCATTCATCATCTGGCGGGCATTTCCACTTTTATGGTTAACAAAGGGTGTAAGAAAAACCTTCTTGGTAGGTAACGTGTGTTAAACATTGGTTGGGTGACCTGAACCATTTCTGGAGATTTGAAATTTATCTTCCCATGAATGTTTGGTCATTTAAAATTGAGATATATAGGGAAAAGAAATTACTTTCACTGGATTTCGGGTTTCTTTTCAAAATTTACCTTTTGTTTATTTCTTCTTCAAAACCTTCAATTTCTTTTCTTCCTTTCCTCCTCTTCCCCTCCCATAGTTTTCCCTTTTGTCTTTCACAATCTACTGAAACTTTGTGATGCCCCAAATTAGGCCATCGTCAGGAGGGAAAAGAAGGGACTACAATGATTGGAATTGGAGGGGTCATGGTGACAATATGCCTTCTTTAGCACGGGTGCAAGGGTCATCTGATCACAGAGCCAAAACGGCCATTGAATTGTTGTTTTACAAATGTACGGCTAGTTGCGAGGAGATGTTAAAGCATTTATTATTTAGAGGAATCAGATTGCCCAATTTTACCTACGATTTTGAAATCGTAGTCGTAGAAGGAGATTTCCAGTTGAGTGACTCCTGCGATGGGTTTAACCTTCTATCAAGCTCGACCGAACATCAAATTTTTAGCTCGAATTAGAGTTTGAATAAGCTCGTTTATCAATTTTTGAACTCAAGTTCAAACCCAAGCTCAATTAAACTCATTAGTATTCAAGCTCAAACTCATTTGTATTTAAGCTCTTTTTATATAATAAGAGTAAAAATATAATCTCATATCATAAAATATATTTAAGCCATTAGGGCTTCCATATTCCTTTACATCATTCCTTCTGTACGATGTTGAATGTCTATGGGATTGGACCCGAGCCACTTATCAGTCCTTGTTGGTAGACTATGGTAGCTTACTTGTTGATTGTAATAAACACTGTGGGCTTTCATTCCTTGCCATATTTCAACATTTTTACCAATTGGAGGTCATTACCTAAGGGATCCCAATTAGAACGGTCTCCTTCCTCACTCTCGAGGGCCATGAATCTATAATTTAAAGTTGCTCTTCAATTTTAAGTTCAGATCGCCACAAGTTCATACGGGTGAAAAAGAAGCTTGATGGCAGCTTTGGCTTTCCTACGAGGTGGTTTATCCCTCACTAGTATGTTTGTCTTTAGTGAAAACCAATCGCCTCTAACCTTTCTAGGTCACAGTAAGACCAGATTAACTCCTAACAGCAAGGAACATTTTTCTGTTATTGTTTAGAAGAGTAAAGCCCTAATGGCTTTAGATCAATGGGTTTAGAATTGGGAGTGGACCCCAAAAGAGTCAAGCCTACCAATGAAGCATGGCCTTATGGAGCTTCTGATATGTTGGCCTAGTCCTTAGTGAGGAGAAAAAGGGAGCCTTCCACCCTTCAAAGTATATCTCTTTTACGCTTATCTCCCTCAACACTTGATCTTGAGGGTGTTCTTTCTCACTAGACCCTTACTAATCCTGTTGCAGACTCCTAATTTGTCATTGCAGGTTCTTATATTCCCTTTAACACATCCTCCATACATGGATGTGGAGGCACTTATGAAAAATACGCAAGAAGTTGTGGCGGTAGCTGGCGTTTGGACTCGGGAAGTTAGTAGTAACTACATGAGGTATATGCTAGAAGGAGAGTCCTCCAATCTGGGGGAAAGGAGCGAAGCTAGTTTCGTTCGCCACAAACATGGTAAAGAACCCTCGATCTCATTGAGGAAATTCCTCGGCTCTTCCTAAGTCATCTCCATTCCACCCACCAAGCCAAATTATAATGCAACCCCCTTCCCACACCCATCGACGTCTCTACCCGGGACTTCAGTTTAGGTTACTACTAGTTCCACCTCGCACACCTCCCTGATTGACGCCATGGACTATACCCTTTTTTCTAGTGAGGTACAGACCTTCTTTCCATGGAGAAGGCATATCAGTAAATATTAGTACCCTTTTTCCCCACTCATAATTTAACAAAAACAAGATAAGGATTTGCTCCTAAAGTTGATGGAATTCACCTATCCATCTTCTTCCTCCGAGGGTATTCACAAGCCCACCCTCGCTAGGTTGGCAGGTTCTTTCTCTATAATGGTTGCGGAGTGGGAACTTATGAGTTGGGCTCTCCAAGAGACTTGTAGAAAGGTTGAGACACGTCAGGTTGATTATGAGAGAACCATACTTTCGGGATAACAATTACCCGCCCAACTTCGCCAATCCCATGATGCCCTATTTCTACAAAATCATGAACTTATTCAATCTGTCTCCGCATGGAAAGCTAAATACCAAGTATCGGTGACTCGAGAAAAAGATTGAGAAAAAAAGGTTTGCCATCTAGAGACACTAGAGAAACAACACGTAGCTAATAAAGAGCAAATACGAAAAGAGAACAACAATGCCTTGGAAAATTTTATGGCAGATACCAACAAAGGTATTGAGGTATATTTTCCAATTTTAAGGAACATCTTGATACTGCCCTTGCAAGTAGGTATAAGTCCCTTCGATATATGCTACATGAACTTTAAACGTTTATGGCTTCTCGCATGACTGACCTTGGCTTCGATGTCCTAAATCGCAAGGGGGATGTGTGAAGGAAATTCCAAAAAAATAGAATCAGTCAGGAGAAATCTTCTATAATCATTATTCAGACACGTCCAACTAGGATTCCTCGGATGGTATTACCTTCGATGATGCAACCCCTTATGTTGCCGCCACCTCCTCTACCTAAAGGGAAGCTAATGTTGAGAGGGAGGAAAACACAGAGGAAACGATTGATCCACCAGTTAGGGATATAGCTTAATTCTTTATTGTACTTATACAGATCTTTTGAAGTAATTGAAACTCCCATACTATCTTTTCTCATCCCTCTATCTCTATCGTACTTTCCTTTCCTTTTGTGACGTTTATCACCAATCTTACAATGATCCGTCAACCTCCACTTATTCTCATCACATTTACCATCTTACAACAACTTGAAGGACTAAGCCAGATCTAATTTATCATGTATATAGGGGTTATTTTATAACTTCTCATGTCTAAAGGGTCGGCTAAACTAAAGCTCTGATACCACTCAATTTGTAACACCCTTTACCCATCTTGATCGTGAAGTCTGGGTATCAGGTGCCATAACAATTCGACTACCTTAACACAATTTTATTCTATTTTGAATGCATACTTAGACAACTTAAGCCTTCAATTTACTCTCTAAAATCTACAAACTCATCATGCTAGTTTCAATTTCATCCAACCTGACATTGTTAATTAATTTAGCGATTATTTATAAGTTTACATTATGCCGTAATACAGGCTAAAAATAACTCCAACCCTGAGCGATGGCCTCTATTGTTGCCCTTTTATATACATAAACAGTTATCGTGCACCACTTAACTTAGAAGAGTCTAGCTTGGTCCCTCTTGATGTCCAAGTCTTTATCTAACATGCATTCAAGCAATAATTTTATAAGTTCAAGAGAACTTAGTGGTATCTCCACATAAATAACCTATCGTCAAATATAAGAGTTAAATTGGGTCAATTTCCCACTTAAGGAGCTTGTTTTCTATGCAATTTAGGATTTTATATTACATTTTTAGTATTTAGGTATTAGGATTAAATATTAATAAAATAAGTGTTTTTTAAGTGTTGTGACCCAATAGGCCAACACGAGCCTAGGTAGTACTAATATGTTTAATTAAGTATGTAGGATGAAGAATTAAAGGGGCATTCAACATGAAAGCAAGGGATGAGTAATGCACAAGCTTCTTGGGACGTCAAAGCACAAAAAAAAGACTAAGGCATATTTTTCATGCCGTGTCACGCCACAGACATAGAGTGTCATGAAACAGTTCGACATGCTGCCTAAGAATATCGAGGCTATTTTCGTCCACCCAATCAACTTTATACAAAGACCTAGGATGTGTCGAAGACCTAATTTGGGCTGCCAACACTTATATAAATAAGACATTAGGGGTTTGATATAACGAAGTTGTCCTAGACGCCTTCAAACCCCTAGTAGCTTAAGAGTAAGATTAGATTAATTTTCTTTCGACTTTTCATAACTCTTTTGTTTTTCCTATAGGGATCAGTTTTGATCCAAGAGCTTATTTATATTATTAAAGTATTTTAGTATACTTTATCTTCTCATTCGGTTTATTTCTTTATTCCAATACTAAATCCACAATTATTCAAATCTCTTGTCTTCCAAATTAATTGTGTTATTGACATGATTTATTCAATTGGAGTCATGATTATGAATAATATTAGTGGTTTAAGGACGCGTATTGTAACGTGATTTACACAAGTGTACATAGTTGTTCAAGTAATAAGTAAGTAAAAATGAGTTATCGTCTCTACAGGGACTGTATAAGCTTAATCAATTAAGTGTAAAATTATAATTAACAATTTCATATAAAAACTCAATAAATTTGGATAGTGATGATTAAATTGAACTGAATGCAAAGAGTGATCCCTAATGCAATTTACTCTAGATGCAATTTAACTAAATATATGAATGAAGACTTTAGCAACAAAAACAATCAACATTAAATGGGCTAGGATAATTATATTAATCAATTCAATTTACTTTATCATGCTTAACAATGTTCGAAAATACTTCTACGGCAACTCGACCGTTCATGAGTTTGGAAACCAAATTAAGTCATTTCGGAGTCTTTTACTTAGTTAAATATGCATTTTACTGATCATATTAACTAAGGGTTTCTTAGCATTTATGTAAGGTCACAAGGACATTTACGTTTGCAGCAATTTAATTACATAAACCTAAAAACTATGCAAGGCAATAGAGCTAACTAAAGATATTATGAACCTCAATTTGTCTGGTTTAATCAACTAGCTGTCGTCTAGTTAGGATCACTTAGCTAATTTGAGTGCACCCAATCATGTATGAATGAAATGCATCATGACATTAATTGAAAACATGATTGACCGAGGCCTAAACATGAATAAAATAGATCTTATTGAATTAACATAATCATCCTAGCAAATAGGATTAAAATATCATTGTTGATTTAAAAAAAAATAAACTCAAAGCAGACATGAGTAAAATAAATAACAAGAGGAAAGAGTAAACTCTATTCAGTTCAACAACCTTTCAGATCTATTCTGATTGATGTGCTTCTTCATTCTGCTTGATGTTTCTTTTGTTAAGTGTTTAAGGGGTAGCTAACTAAAGAGTTCCTTTGACAAAGCTTTTGAGGCTAAATAATGAATGAGGGATGGACGAATATGCAAGGGAAAAATGGAAAAAGAATTGAGATGAAAACTAGTGAGAGTAAGAGAGGAATGTTGAGAGATAAGGGATGATCTTAGAAGAGAGGGATGACAATGTATTTATAGGTGAAGGTAAGGGTTTGAGTTTTCTAAAAATAGGTTTAAATTTCCATCCTTCCCTTTCTCATATGGCCAGCCATGTTTCAAAGAACAAGGGATGACTAGGTCTTCTCAATTTGAATTTCAAATTCAAGCTAAAAATAGCTATAGAGTGGACGGTTTCAACAGAGAAGTTGTTGGGCTGAATTCTAATTATTTTCCAACTGTAAGAACCTTCAATTAATTATCCCAAAACATATTTTTGGCAGCCACCTTTAATTGCCGAATTTGGGCTCTTAGTTCCCCTTGTTGGACAGTTCTTCAGTCCAAAACTTAGCAGACATGTCCATTTTTCATCACCTTCTTTATTGGGTCAAGTAGTCAACCTCTTGCCCCAAATTGCATGGTCTTGCCATCCACATGGATAACTTGTACATGTCCATGTTTTATTTATTTAAATCATGTCTCCAATGGACCTCCTACATAGTGAAAAATACATACATTAATAAATTAACATGAATTAATATAAAATATGCATGAAAATCATGTAATTAACATAATTTCACATACTTTCTAAATTCATGTCTAAAATTACTAATTAAGTAAAATTCACTTATTTCAATAATAATTACTTGAGATAAACATATTTATTAAGTAAAAGGTGGTAAAAATATATAGAAAAACCCTATATAATTTCGAGTTTACACGTATGCATATATGAAAAGTTATGATAGATGCTAGAGGACTGAAAACATATCAAGGAGGAACAAAATGCCCTTGACAAACATTTTAGAGGTAGAATTATTTGATGTGTGGGGCATTAATTTTCTAGGCCTGTTTCCTTCTTCTTACGGTAACAAGTATGTCTTAGCAACTGTCAACAATGTATCCAAGTGGGTTGAAGCTGAAGCATACCCAACGAATGATGCTAAGGTAGTCATGCGTTTCCTACCTAAGCATATGTTTACATGGTTTGGGACTCTAAGAGTTATAATTAGCAATGAAGGATCTCACTTTGTAAACAAATGGCTTAAGTGGTTGCTTGACATGTACGACGTGAAACATAAAGTGGCCACTACGTTTCATCCACAGTCAAGTGGGCAAGTTGAATGGGTAAACCGTGAGATCAAAGGAATCCTTGAGAAAATGGTTCGACCTAATAGAAAAGATTGGTCTCGAAGGCTTGATGATGCTTTATGGGCCTATTAAATTGCTTTTAAAACACTGTTAAGAATGACTCCTTATCGGTTAGTCTTTTGGAAAGACATGTCATTTGCCGCTTGAGTTGGAGAATAAAGCACACTCGGCTTTAAAGTAATTAAATTTATATCTTAAGCAAGCAAGTGAAAGAAGGATGTTACAACTTGATGAGTTAGAGGAGTTGAGGTTATTTTCATACGAGAATGCCAAGATGTATAAAGAAAAAATATAAGATGGCATGGCAACTGTATACAACCTCGTGAATTTAGAGAAGGACAGAAAGTATTATTGTTTAATTCGAGGCTAAGGTTATTTTTGAGAAAGGTTAAATCTTGATAGAAAGGATCTTATACCATCTATAAAGTTTACCCATATGGAGCGAAAGAATTGTACAATAACAATGGAGGTATGTTTGAAGTTAATGGTCAATGTTTCAAGCATTATTAGGATGGCAAATTTGAGCAAGTTGAAACCTCGTTCAATTTAATGAACCCTTAATTTGTATGTTTTTATTTTTAATAAATGGCATACTTATAAATTATTTTCTTGAATTAATACATTAAATGAATTTTGCCTAAGGAGATTGGAACTTAAGCGGGACCATTTGTGACCCCCTCCAACCTTTCTTGGGATACTAAGTTGATGTAATTTTTCGAGAATGAATTTTCTAAGTAATCCAAAAGTTTTAATTTTAATTTTAATTTCACAATTGAAATAGAAAGTTTAAGAAATGCCTAATTGATATTGATGAATAGTGCAAATCCAAAAAATTTGATTTCCTTTACAATAAGATCTCTTGATAGAAAACAAAGAACAAATAAACTAAAACTTTGAAAACCTAATAAAGCAAGAAAACAAAACTAAACCTAAAGAAATAATCTAAGCTACTCAAATGATGTCTATAATGTGTGCCAAAAGAGCCTATTTATAGCCTTTAGGTGGTTGTCGTCGTTAACCCTAGGTTAGTTGACATTCCTAAGCTTTAAATTCGATTGTGCAAACCAAAACGCCCTTCTTTCGTGTTTTATTCTCGTCATAGAGTCGATGTCGCGACACACCAACACTTGTGTCATGACATAGCAACCAATATGCTCCTCTACAGCCATCTTCAAAGGTATGTCATGAAACACCAACGCCTATGTCGTGACGTAGCAACTAGTATACTCCACTGCAGCCATCTTTATGGGTATGTCACGACACCCTCAACCTTTGCCACGACATTGAAGGCAGTGTCTTACTTTCTCCATTCTACTCTTTATGTTGCGACATCTAGTTCAGTATTAGCCCAGAATGCCTTCTAATGGTTTCTTGCACACTCACGAAGTACGTTAGCTCTCCCTTAGGCCTTATTCGGCCCTTACGGTCAATAAAAGACTCGATGTGCACATTTTATTGAATATAAGTAAAAAATAAAGAAACTTAATGAAAACATAACAAAAATGCTTGTATTCAAGCTCCTTAAATGTGAAAACTAGTTTAATCTGCTACACCAAATTACGACAGATCACTTACCTTCCAATATGCATAATTAGCACCATCAAGCCTAAAGGGCCGTGTTACTAATAAACCTTTCATTTAAAGCAAATATCAACTCTAGGAAATCCACTAGTTGTGTTTAGTGAGGGCTAAGATACCAATTTTTAGTTTTGAAATAGATTTTTGTGAGCAAAAATCGAGCAGTGCCAAAAGCAATACTAGTGACTAGTGCCAACTACTTCAAGCACTGGGTATGAACAAGGCAAAAAAATGATAAACACTCTATAAGTTTACGCAGTTTGGTTTCTAATATACTATATTAGAAGCTTGTACAATAAGTTATTACAACCTCTAACTCTCACTAGATTAAACTCATCACTTTTGTACCTAAGATCTACAAAACTTTCATCTATGTTTTCCCCTTGAAAACTTAAGACATTAACCAAGTAGCACATTTGATTTTTCATTCAATGTACTCAAAAGAAACATTCCTCAATGAATAAGATAAGAAATCAAAACTTGCTAACATTATATCAATTACAAACAATCTTCCCTTAAAACAAGCAAGATAACAAACATAAAGATTATATGCAATCAACTCAGGATATGTCTTGAATCTCCTAAATATACTTCTAAGTTTCACTTGGTTTGATCTGATCCATCCTGTAATAGCCCACCTATCAAAGACTATATCAAGTTATTATTTGGCGTGTAAGTCTGTAACACCCTATACCTAGCCCAATCGTCGAGCCCGATAACAAGTTGCTACACCACTGTCTCACATCGTATACAACATAAGTCGACACATTATTAAACATACATCTTTTTGTTTCCTTTATTATTATGGCATTCATATGAATTGTAGTCATACTTACTCTAGGGTGTATAAAACGTGCTAACATACATGGTACAATCATAAAATAAGCACCAAATAAGCATTAGGATCACTTAGCAAAATATCCCAAAACTGTTACATAGGTATCAATATTGGTAAGTGGTATCGATAATTCTCTTAAGTGGTATCGATACTGCTTAGAAAAATTGATACCAAATTAGCTTATTATTTCTCATCTTAAAAACCCAACTCTTGGAAAATATCGGTACCAACTAGTGAAATTGACTTCCTACACTTCGAAAATTGCAGAGGTATCGTATTTAAAACCCGAATATCGATACCTCTATTCCAAATCCTAAAAACACATCATATATCATCACATAGATAATTCCAAACTACTGCAAAACATCATGTATCAAATGCCACATAAATTTAGCACCAAAATATCCCAAATATCAGTCCCAAACATCAAGTTTAAAGTCAACAATTTTCCAAGTATAATAGGCATGCAAACAACTAAAAATCATAGCAAAGCAAACATAACATCTACCACATTACCTTTTATTCCTAAAACTCAAGTAAATAAATTAACACATATTAATAGCAACTAAAGATTCTGGCTTTGATCAACCTTCGAGACTACACCGCTCACACTGACTACTTATTTACAATGGTTAAAGATGAGTGGGTGAGCTTAACAAGCTCAGTGAATGCTCAGAACAACCACTATGCAAACAAGTCAGCATACATGTCACATAGTCATAACATATTTAACTCTAATATTATATTTTGCACGTTTAATCACCTTCTATTTATACTATTACACATTTATCACATTAATCACATGATTATTAAAGCATATATCACAACACATATAAATCACATTTAATCACATTCAGTTACATTTTATGATAGTTTGGCTCTTGAGATTATGACACATTGGGGACTCTATCACCACACATCAGATACACAAATCTCCAATAAACCAAAATCACTCATAGAATGGAACATGTCCTATAAGTGAAGCATATAGTGAACACTCTCCAACTCACTAAACACACATATCCCGATGAATGGAGCTTAGCTCACATTCTTTTATCTCTACAAAAATTGTCCTTGGGACTCAACGCCCTAAAAATCACATCACAAAGGTGAGTAGTCACAATCCTATGGCATGCCAACTATATTCAACGGTCTCATAAGATCACAAGGCTAGAATATCCTTATTATTCATAAATGATAAAACAAATATATTTTAATCCCATTTTTAATGCGTTTTTGGATGATTATTTATGCAAATTGGTGATGAAACCATTACCGAGGTACCATAACACAAACTTTCGAATACCTTAAAGCTAAAATTTTTAAAATACCCTCGAAACTTCTAGACCTAATTTTGGGGTGTTACAAAGTTAATTAAGTCAAGGGTAGAAAATGAGTAAGTTAATGAAGTATTTGTTTTTTACTGTGTGCCATACTTTGTGGGATTTTTCATTCGGCAAACTCTACGTTTTAGCAAACTTAGGGATTGGTGGACTCTTCTGTTAAGTTATTCGCCAACCCATATGTTTTGGCAATCTCGTTAGTTCGCAGTTGGATAGATTTGTTTTTGTGTTTAATATATATTACAATGGCTTAGTTAGTAAAGTTGGAGTTTAGTTAAGACCTAGTTAGAACTGAACTAGGGTACTGTAGATGATTAGATTTTTAATTATGTTTTTCTCGAACTTTTAGAGCGATCATGAGATCCTCTAACTTCCACTAAGTTTTGTTCCTGGATGTCTTTGCTATATAAGGATACCTTGCTAGCATATTTTTACGTTTTTGCGTACTTATTCTTCTTCGTTGCATTCTCCGCTAAATATTTAGAAATTTCTAAGTTGGAATCATTAACGAGGAGTTTCCAGCTTACTGGTAATTTCTGCTAAAAAAGCTAACGAAGGTTCAAGCAATAAGGGAAAGAGACCTACTAAGTAGATTACTGTAGTGGACTTTTTGGTGAGTTCCTTATTACTATCGTGTGTTATAAATTCTCTTATGATATGAATTGTGTAAAGTAAGTGTTCCCTCTCAATAACAAAATGTGTAGTGTCTGCTTTTGTGGTGTTAAATCAGTATTGTCAACGTGAGTATGGTTAGTTCATGTTTCAATATAAAATACCCTCATTACTACACAAACCTAGTGCCATTTATATATGAAAGGTGATATGTGATGAAGGAGAAGGATATATGTTTGTGATGCCTCTAGTAGGGCAGTTATATTGCAAATTAGACTGGCTGATCACAAGAAAACATGTTCAGCTAAACAGAAATGATATGAGGAGTTAAGGGGTGGAGTATATGTAGATGAATATGACTGATTGATATGATTCTGATTCTGAATTTTAGGTTTGAGATTGGCATGAGTATAAATTCATGTGCACAACATTCTTATTGTATTAAGTTATGGTTAAACAGGTGAATAATGTTCGCCCATGAGTCGTGTTAGAGTTTGTCTAAGAACTGTGAACGACATTGGACGTATTATGTTTAGTATGTCTAAACCTCTCTGAAAGGTTAAGTATAATTAAGAGTACTGATGCTTGTCTACCAGTAGTATCCTTGTATATCGTTTGTGTTACATTTATAAATGGAACTCACTAAGTTTGTTTGAACTTACTCTGTTAATTTTTCCTTCTTAGGCGTGTTGATTGAAGAAAGGGATTTTGTAGAAGGGGACTACGCTAGAGTTACTATTGGTAGTGAACCACTTGTCTAGTTTTGTATCATGCATAATCTTGTGGAAGGGTGGCGTGTAGACTTGTTTGTAACCAATTCTGTAATAATTTACGTCTTTAATTAAAACACTATTTTCTGAGATATTTTATGAACCCCTGAAATATATGTTAAATTTTATTGACTATGGATTATTAAATCATCTTTTAGGCATATACATCAAACTATTTTGAATGATATTTAACTACTACTGATGCACTTGAAACTTTTGTATGGGAAATAACCCATATTGCGATTTATACATAACTATGTTAAACTTTATAAGGCTTTCGCCAAATATTTGTCTAAAACTGTTTTACTTCTCGTATAATTGATTTGATTGTTTTGTTGTTATACTGGGGTTTATGCCAAACTTGGGGTATATGTCGAGACCACAAAGCTTTAAAAAGTTCAAGTATTTTTGTCAAATTCATTTGGTTTTTAAGTTGTTCATACTCGACTACATTTTTGTTTCCATTTGTTCTTCTTCCTTGCGTTCTCCACTAAATCGTTAGAAATTTTTTTGTTGGAATCTTAACAAGGAGTTTCCAGTATCTAGCTGACACCATTTTTACCAATTTGCTGGTAATTTTTGGTAAACCCTTAGGTTATAATAGAAGGAATTTACGTATTTACAGTAAAAAATGCTAGCTAGATATCCTTATATAGCAAAGATATCCAGGAAAAAAACTTAATGGAAGTAGATGATCCCATGATAGCTCTAGAAGTTCGAGAAGGAAATGATTAAAAATCTAATCATCTGCAGTACCCTAGTTCAGTTCTAACTAGGTCTCAACTAAACTCCAACTTTACTAAAAGAGCCATCATAATATATATTAAACACGGAACAAATCTATTAGCTGCGAACTAAAGAGTTTGCCCAAAACATCAAGGGTTGGCAAATAACTTAACAGAAGAGTTTGCCAATCCCTAGAGTTTGCCAAAACCTAGAGTTCGCCAAATGGCGAATTCCACAAAATATGTCACATAGTAAAAAAAAATACTTCACTAACTTACTCATTTTCTACCCTTGATTTAACCGACTTGCACGCCAAACCTTACCTTGATATAGCCTTTATCAAGTGAGCTGCTACACATCCAACTTGGGAAGTTGATTACTTCAATCCAAATCCAAACAAATCTCCAAGATATGTTGTTGTGTAGGTTGAATATAAAAGGCAGGTTGGTTGTCGTCCAAATTATCAACTAGAATTAAAGCCTAAGGATTTTTGTTGCCAAATTTGCTAACTTCAATAGGGAAAGTTTCTAAACGGGTAGTGTTAGACACTAGCTGGCACTGGTCTTAGGCACTACTTAAAAACTATCTTAACAAAATTAAATCCCAATTTTAAGTTTCATTATGTTTAGGACAAAGTTTAATTATATTTAGTTTTTTAACATTTTTAGTATGAATTTATTAGATTTAGATTTGAATAGGTTTATATTCTAAGTATTATTAGATTTAGGTTTTAATTAAATTTTAGGTTTTAAAATCTTATTAGGTTTTATTAGATTTTGATTTAGTTTAATTTCATTTTAGGTATGTTTAGATAAGACCTTTAATATTAGATTAGGAGTCTAATTAAAAGTTTTCAAAATAGAAACCCTAAATATCGAGTCTTGTAGTACTATCTTTAGATAGGTGTTGTAGGGGGTGCTCTAACCTTCCTTACAAATAACTGTACTCTTAAACCCAAATTTTGGTAATAAGACAAATTCTTAGCTTTTAAGATTTTTCCTTAGGATTAGTTCTAAAATATTAGGCAATAGGTGGCTAATCGACTTATCTCAAAATTGTTTAATGGTGACTCTATTTATTTCGGTCTTCATGTCTAGCTTGCTAGGTCTTGAGTCTAGCACGTTCTGACATGTGGTCTCGATACACCCTCAATAGAATGCAAAAATGAGTAGTATCAAGGTCCAGGTATCAATACCTTTGCTCTATTTTGTCTAGGTTTTTTTCTTTTTTACTTCAAACAAGTCTCGAATAACCCCTTTATTTACATATCCTTTGTAAGAGAAGTTGGGAAATTTTCCAAAATGCCTTAAATAACCTTAAAATGTCATTATTAAGTGTTAAATATAAACATTAAGTATAGTGAAATTAGTGCTAAAATGTGGCATCCTTTGCTTGGGTCATTGATTAAACTCGAGTAAGGGGTGTTACATTTGTTTTAGTATCAGAGCATAGGTTTAGTCGGTTCTAGGTTTATAAGCAAGTTTAACATTTCTTGGTACATAGGAATTGTTATGAAAAGATGCAATTTTTTGATCTTGATAATAATTAAACTCGTAATTATATATTAGGGATGTCAATTGATTCAAGACAAGCAGTTGATGAGGAAGTAGAAATTTTTGCCTCAAATTTGAATGGAGAAAGGTTAAATCAATTTATCGTACTCTTCTTTTTCATCAAATCCAATAGTCGGCTTCAACTCCGCAACAAGTAATTCTTTGTATTTGTAAGTACAACATTATTTTAAAGATCTTAGAATTATTTTTTATGAAATATTAGATTTTAATTTGTGTTATATTAAGATCCTCAAGTTTTTCTTTTTTTGAGAATATCAAGTTTTCCATATTCTTTTGGATAGTTGTATTTATAGAGTTTTAAAATGGTTTTTATGCTATATTATTAGACAATTTAATATTTGTAATAGGCCAATTTTGGCCTGGGCCCAAATCACCAAAATAAAATAAAAACCCAATAAAAAGTAAAAAATTAAGGCCCAAATTACCAAACCCAAAACAAGCCCAATAACCTAAAAACTAACCCTAGCCCACAATGTTTTCAAGAAACAAGAAAACAAAACCCTACTAGCATCCTCCAGCAGCCGCCGCCGCTCCTCCAACATCAGTCACGCACATCTCCAGCCACCAGCCACGTGTCCCCTCCACGTCCTTCACAGCTGGCCTTTTGTACTTGCAAAACAAACGAAAAAGAAAATAATAGTGTATTTTGATGGCTATAAAAGCCATCCAAGAAACGATTGTAAAGTTTTTTTTTTTACGAAAAATAGAAATCATAAAAAGAGATTGAATCAAAAAATTTTGAAACACAAGTACATTCAAAGGTAGTTCTTTTCTCTTTCTGGTGTTTCATTTCATTTCATTTTTATTTTTTTTATTTCATTTTGTTAAAAAATAAAGAAAACAAAAAATAAAATGGATAAAAATCATACATTTTTTGCTGGAGAGGTGAAGATTTCGATGAAAATTGGCTTTTTTAGGCCAAGGGAGTTGAAAAGCCCAAAAAATTAGCTCCTTTTGATTTTCTGACCACCGTGGATGAGGGCGCCGTCGGCGGCGACCGACGGCCACCACGATGGCCAACGGCCGGATCCTTGACCGGAAATTAAGAGAAGGGGAGAGATGTTGAGAGTTTTTTGTTTTTTTTTGAAGAAGTGAGAAAATGAAGTTAAATTTTTTTTGATTTATATAGAGAAGCAAAATGACGTCGTTTTGCTTTGGGTTTTTAATAGCTAAAACGGCGCCGTTTCTGTCTGTATATGACCCGTGCGCGACCTGACTCGAGGGAATCTGCGTGTTTCTGGCAAATGGGCTATTTGCGTGGATAGCCCTTCCATATTTTCAATTTTTTCCAATTTAGTCCTTTGCGGACTTTTTCCTTTATTTTTAAATTGGATTTCAAATATTTTTTGCTTCGCAATTTAGTCCCTGGCGCTAATTCCTTGGGGAAGTGACGCGTGTCCAGGAAATGGGTTTATTACCCATTTAGCCCTCCTTTCTTTGCGCATATTGCATTTTAGTCCTATTTCGATTTTATTTTTAAAATTATTACGAATTTTGCCTCAAATTTTATTCTGATTTCAATATAGTCCTTAGATTAGTTTATTATTGTTATTTGTCTGTTAATCTGTTATTATTGTTTATCTATATATTTATTTATATTCTTTTGTTATTTTAAAGTTTAATATCGTCTTGGTTTATATTATTTTATTTGTTGTTATTATTATTGCTATTCATGGCTATTATTTATCTTGTTCTTTTATTGTTAATATTTGCATTAAAATGATGCTTGTTATTATCGATGATGTTATATGTGCCACGATTTGTTCATTAATATCCTTATTGCAATCACTCGATAATTTAATATGTTATTCGTATGTGATTTTAAATATTATATTAGTTTTCATTCAAATTCAAAAAAAAAAAGAAGATTATAAAAATTATTAATAAATAATACATCGTATTTTGGGATTCGAGAAGATTGTGCCCTAACTTACTGGGTTCCAATTTTTCTTGTTAAATCTAAGTAATCGAGCATCTTTTTTAATCAAAGCATATAAATAAAAAGCTCATTCTCGAGAATTTGATACGTTGTGTCCTAACTCATTAGATATGACATTTTATTCTCTCGAGATGAGGATTTTTTAAATAAAGGCAATATTCTATGTTTTGAATTTTGAGAAATTGTGCCCTAACTTACTGGGGTTCGATTTTTCATATGACTTAAACAATTGAATATCCCTTTTTAAACTTCATTGCATGAGTTTTAAAAATTAAAGGCAAGTTCATTCTCAAAGGTTCAATGTGTCGTGTCCTAACGTACGGGATGTGACATTTTGCTATCTCAAGACGAGAGAGTCTTTAATATTTGTTTCGATTTATTCAAGTGTTTTTTTTAAATAGGATTATAAAAAAGGGATCGTATTTTAAATTTCCTTTCAAATCTTTGACTTTCGACACTTAAGACATTAAGTAATCAACTAAGTACCAATTTTTGGCGCATCGAGGGTGCTAATCCTTCCTCGTGCGGAACCGACTCTCGAACCCGTTTTCTAGATTTTATAGACCAAAAATTATCGTTTTAGTAAATTTAAACTTTTGTTAAAATGATTAAATTATGAGGTGATCTGATCACACCTAAATAAAAAGGATTGGTGGCGACTCCATTTTTGTTTTTAAACCAAAAAATCGACCATTTCTCAAAAAAAAATGGTTTCGACAATATTATTTATTAATATATGTTTATAATAAATTTATTTCTCAAAATACGTTTTTGAGAGAATAACTTGATATCCACAGATGTCGAGTTCGTTGTGGTGTCTAATCATCAAGATAATATGTGTCATGCATATTAGGTGGTAGTACACACAAATATATTTAGAGGATCTCAACACCCATGAATTTCAAGTTAATTTTGAGGAGATTTGATCGGGCTATTAATTTCCTTAAATCCCAACCATTCCTAATTAATATAGTGGAAGCTGACTCTTACAGTTGTCAAGTTCTATAAATACCCACCCTTACCTTCCCTTTCTTCCTAATAAAAACTTTATAATCTTTGCATTTCTCAAACTCACTAATTACACCAAAAAATTTTGCTTTCATTTACATATTTATCATTAAAAAAAATGGTTAGACCACATTACCAACTATGCTCTCAATATTGTGAAAGCTCCATCTCAATTTTTTTTATTTTAAATTATTGTGGTAAGTTTTTCTTTAAATTTCAATATTATGGTTATATTATACATTTAATAGTCGATAGATTGAACTCTTCGGGTCTGACACAATTTATACTTCTCGAAATCTGATCCTCAAATCGAGGAACCCTTGAAGGATGTTGGTTTGTTAATGGCATCTAGGGCGGAAAGGTTCCGCATCATTTTGAACTCGGTTGCCACCTTGGTGAAAAAATGAAGGCTAGAAACATTTACCTTCTAGTTGCCATGTGGGGAAGCCACCATTATATTTGAAGATTTCTCTTTAATAACTGGTCTTCAAATCGACGAGGAGGCAGTGATTGAACCTAATGACATCGATGTCGAGGATGTATGTTGTCGATTCTTAGATCTCGTGTCATCAGAAAAGGATTGCATGTGGCTAATTCTGGCAGCCAAATCAAGAGCAAACATACATGGGAAATTTGCTTATAAAACAGCCCTCATACGTGCATTATGGCAAGTTTATTGTGAGATTATTTGAAAGTGGATTCCAATTTGATCTGCAATTCTATAATTTCATTGGTCGAAGTAGATCCTTCTATACTCGTTTCAATTTTGATTGCAAAGATTTGGAATCAATTCCATTATTTTGTTTCGTACAAGAAAACATGGTAGGCGAAACAAAAAGGACAGGGTAGAAAACATATATGTTCTCTTTGAAGATCACAACCCTAACGACCACAACCCTGCCTGGAGGCTGAACCAATAAGGAATCCAGCACGTAACCATCGATCACCCAGATGTAGCACAGATTTTAACCGACATCTAAACTAATTAATTTTATCCTTGTATCGAACATTTATATTGTATCGGTGTTTTTTATTATTATGTTTTTAGAGGAATATTATTATCATTTAAAAAAAATTGAAGTTGATATTTGTTATCATTTTACAAAATTAAAGTTGTAATTTGTTATCATTTCACAAAATGAAAGGCTGATATTTGTTACCATTTCACAGAACCGCGTAATAGAATTGATATTTGTTTTCTAGTTTACATCGTCTTTTCAGTGTGGACATGACGGCATTGTATGGCCCGACTCCTACACCACCTGCATAACCTCAGCTGGTTTGACTTGTCCCAAATATTCGTTGTCGCATATTTGAGTCGACGTCAGTCAACCTTTTAGTTTGCGACACAATGACCTATCGAGAAACAACTTAAATAAAGTGCTAGGCGACCACATATGTTCATCTAGGACTGGTAGGAATACGTGTCTCCACACATTGTACAATTTTTCTAATTTGTACACTTCGTCCACAAAGCTAATGGGATCCAAGCGTAGATTGATACATGCTGCAATTTCATGAGTGCGTGGAAAATGAAGTGCGTCAAATCTCCCAAAGTCGCAAGTCTTATTTCTTAGGTGTACACGTACACTCCTCCGACAATACCTTGGTCCAGTTTGTCGAACTCTATTACCTGAAACCATAGTTCTTCATGCAATTGACACATTGAGTGCATGCAGTTCACTCATGTTGTAGCCTTCTTAATTTGCTTCACCACTTTCGAGCACCAAACATGGCCTCCCTGCAATTGTCCAACATAACTCGCCGCTTGCTTTGGGAATAGTTTCACCAAATGAAAGTATATTTCTTTCATGACCAAAGTTATCAGTAAATGATGCGTTGCCTTTAAAATGAAATTGATGCATTCCACCAGGTTTGAGGTCATGTGACCATATTGTAGACCCCCGTTGTAGGATTGTTTCCACTAATTGGAGGGTATGTTAAAGAGATACTGTGCCCCCTGGTTAGTTGACCATAAAATTTCCAACATCTCATGGAAACAACCCTTCACGAGCTCGTAACTTGTTACTAGAAGTGGATAGTAACGATTACATACCAAAGAATATTAAAAAAATGAACTATTACAAACCAAAGAATATTGGTCGCGGTTACATACTCATGTTGGTCATTTGTGCTCACTTAGTGGTAGATGGATATTTTTTTAGTAGTTAGACGCAACGTGCCTTAGACAATATCAATGGTGTGTGCAGTCCCAAATGCTTCCCTATTATTCAATTGTGGATAGTATTCTAGTTCCTCGATCTGATATATAAAGTTAGGAGCAGACATTCTCCTCAACCTAGATAGAAAGAAACACTTGCTGTCTGCTGACTCCCTTAGTGTTATTGTAAATGCAATTGGAAGGATTCCCCGATTGCCATCTTTTGCCACAGCCAACAACAGTCGATGGGTATATCTACCATAAATAAAGGTATCGTCTATTTGTACCAATGGCTTGTAATATTGGAAGGCTTGAGAGTATTGTTTCAAAGTCTAAAATATGCGGTGGAACACTCGACATCCATAGAGCAAGTGATAATTGTGGTACGTGGGCTATGTTTCCAAATCAGTTACGGAACCTGGGACATACCTTTCCAGCACCTGACACACTGCCATACCTCGTTGTATGCGTATCCCACCCACTATCATCTTCTCTAATGGCTTCTGTTTTGCTATCCATGCCTTACGGTACGAAGATGTGTAATTGAACTAACTACGAATATTTGCTATTAACATCGACATGCAACCCTTAGACTCACTTTCACCATCGCTAGTATTATCCCCGTGATCATCTTTGAATCCAACTATGGAAGATCCAATGAAATACCTGTAACACACGTATGTGGAGCGGTAAAGTTCTTTATTGTCTACAACCTCGTCTTCTTCTTGACAGAAGCCATGATTTTCCATACGCATCTATTGTCTCACATTGCACACTTGGCATCGAACTTCTCAAATCAAGATTTAACCACATGAAAGTTAACCCGTTCTTGATGTCGTATTGCTTTACTGCAACAAGAAAACTATCCTTAGTAGAAAACTCCTTACCCACTTCCAAATCACCTGAATCCAATGACGAACTTATGTGGCTCGACCTCCTGTTTGGTAGTTCTGCAAATTCCAACACATCATCAGTCGATAGATCGACATTATGCATGTGGGTTGGAGGCAAGTACGCTGTGAATCATGGATCTTATTCTTCTTCATCTTCACCCCTTTCACCATCTTCTAGTTCAGTTGGAACAAGCTTCGATTCAAAAAATAATGCAATTTCTGAACATCGGCACCGGGCTCCTAGACTAGATCCACATCAGATTCATTGCCATCTTTATTCTTGGACCCATCAACATCTGTCGTGTTTGATGTCGTCTCGCCGGTAGATGTCGCATGGAGTACATGTCGTGTGTGAATATATTATGTGAATGTGCAACTGTACACATCGAATCAAATAATAAAGTAGTAAGTAAGGTCATCTTCTCAGGAATTGGATAGGATTAATTCGGTTAAGCTATTACTATAAACTATATGAATCAAACTGTGGCAAAATAGAATAACAATTTGTAGAGGAATAATCACATATGCAATATTAAAATCAAATAACTAACTTAAAATGTTGTGGCAAAGATACAGAGACAAAGTTGAGAGGATCTATGCTGTTGAATAGGGAGGTTGGTATTGCTAAGATTCTTTCCTCATTGTAATACCCAATTTTAGCCCAGGCTCACAAAAAAATAATAAACCCAAAATAATAAAACAAAGTCTAAGTCCAGTACAAAATTATATCATTTGGCCCGATCGAAATGGCCCATTACTTGAAAAGGTTGAAGGTCCATCTACAAGCTTATGGAAATATAATCTTCAAGGATATGCAATCTTAGATATGATCTTAGATATGATATATGCAATCTTAGATATGATATGAAATCTTAGAAGATATGATTTTGTAATCTTAGAGATTTAATTTGTAGATACCCTTTAATCTTAGCCGTTGATGTAATTGATCTGTACCGTTGGATTTGAGGGGGCTCAACTAAAAATAGAGGCCTCTCCCTTCATTGTAAGGGAGGGAAGTTGGGAGTAATAATAATTCTTAAGAGTATTCCCTCAAATTTCTCTTTCTCTTGCATTTTTATTTTCTTTGGCGTGTTCAATAGGGTCCTTTCGACTTCATTTATTTGCGGATTTAGGCCCAGAATTTATGTCAAAGCTCGATTTAGTCTTTTTTTATTTATTATTTATTATTTATTTTTATTAAATTTGATTTTCTTGTTATTAAGTTATTATTATTGTTATTATTATCATTATTATTATTACTATATATACACATACGCATATTTTTTACAATAATATATATACATACATTTGTTTAAAAAACTTTTATAAACACATGCACATATTATATATATATTATTGTTCTATTTGCATAACTTTTATATACATATATATACATTTACATTTTATATACATATACAATTTTTTATTTCCTAACTTTTATATGCATATATATATACTTTTATATTTTTTTTGATAAATATGTATATACATATGTTTTCTTATATTATTCTTCATAAATTTATATATATATATTTCTAAATTAATTAATTTTAATATATGTAATTATTATTATTTGTTTATATATATATGTAATTATCTTTTTTATAATCTATATATATGTATATAATTTTTTTTATATATGTACATGTATATATTTTGTACCCTTTTTTCTCTTTATATGTTTTTTTTTTGTTTATTTTCTTCTTTTGTTTATCAATTTATGTTTTCATTTATATTTTAAAAGCATGTTTTTTTATTTCGCTCATTTATTTGATGCTTTGCATGTTATTGATTTATTTTTTTATTTGTTTATATTATTTCTATGCCATTGTTGTATTTATTACTATTGTATTTGTTATCACGATATTTATACATACATTATAACATTACATTATCTTTTACTCGAATTTAAAAATGGAAAATTTTCAAAATAAAGATAATACTCGTATTTAGGATTTTCAAGAAAATTGAGCCATAACGTATTGGGTTTCGATTTTCTTCGTAAAATCTAACAATCGAGGATTGTTCTTTAATTAAAAAAAAATAAAACTTGTCATCGGGAATTCAATGTGTTGTGTCCTAACGTATTGGATGTGACACGTTGATTTCTCGAGATAAAGATTTTTTTTAAAAAATATAAAGGAAATATTGAATGTTTGGGATTTTAAGGAATCGTGCCCTAACGTATTGGGCTGCGATTTCTTCATAAATTTTAAACAATTAAATATTTTCTTAAATTTTATTATACGAGTTTTTTGGACCAACTCATCTTGAAGAGAATAAAATGTTGTGCCCTAATGCATTGGGTGTGATATTTTTCTTTTCAAAAAGAGAAAGTCATAATAAATAATTTCATTTAACTAAGGATAGTATTTTTTTTAAACTCTCGACTTTAAGACATTAATTAATCAATTTGGTACCAATTTTTGGGCGTTACGAGGGTGCTAATCCTTCCTCGTACGTAATTGACTCCCGAATCCATTTTTCTGAAACTCGTAGACCAAAGCTATTTTTTAGGTGATCCAATCACACCTTAATAAAAGATTGGTGGCGACTCCCAATTTTTGTTTTTTTAAAGTCGACAACTAATTTTTGTTTTTTTCCAAAAATAAAAAATAGTTTCGACACTCATAACACAATGCTGCCATGGAAAAATCTTAACCAATCTACTATTCAAATTAAATCTAAGGTACCCTGATTCTTACGAGAGTTAGCCTTCAAGCTACCCTACCTAAGGCTTTGCATGTCTACAAGCCTTAAGAAGGATACCTAACACTATTTCTTCTTACTCTGTACAAAGCGCAGCTCTATGTCTAAAGTTCTACGAGTATTTTGTCGAATACTCGCTTGCATCATTCAATCACAATCCAACTCATCTAACCTTTTCAGAATTAAGTCATGTTTATGGACATACCATACATTCATCTATCTCTAGAGACTGCATGCATACATTTTAAAATAGCGAAAATTGAATGAAACAGTAAATCTAATCAGGATAATGCCTTGGTCATTAAAGGAACTAAAGATACATCCAGTAATACCAGCTCGATGAGATTAGCTCATGAGTTGGAAATTAAAATCCAAAATGAAAGTATCATTCAACAACATATTCCACAGTTAGAATTCACAGAAATCAATTAAGATAATGAAGGACGAACTTCAGGAAGCTTTTGCCAATTCAGCCCTCAACTCTAGTGCTACAATATCTTGCGAAGCCTAGGGTTGAATGCTTGTCTTTCTTCCTTGTGTTGCTGCTCTGTTCCTTAGCTACTACCCTCTATCCTTGCGTCTCTGGATCTCCTACGATAAACTGTGTGAGAGGAAAATTCGTCTCCGTCCTCTCTTTTTCTTTCTTCTTTTTATAAGGTAGGCCTCCCTCTTAGCACACACTCTTTTCTCCCTCTTTTTCAGGTGGATATTTCTGGTACAGGTACAGTTAACTAAGAGTGGCATAGATTGACAATTGAATCAGCATCTTCCTAGAATTGCCATGGCATTTGTGCTGGCAATCTATCCAACCTTTTGTCATGACAAAACTTCACTCCTTCACTTCTTTTCCTCTTTTTTGTATCGTCTATAAAAAAATCCAATTTCTTTCCTCACACAAGTAAAAGTAACATATAGTGACATTGAAAGCACAATCCAAACTTCATGATGCAACGTTATAAAAATACTAATATAATTTCCTAAAATGCAACTAAATTTCTCAATTATGAACAATTAACTAAGATTAAAGGCCCGAAATATAACTCTTTTCAAGAGTTATCACACCCCCAAACCTGAGTTGTTGCTTGTCCTCAAGCAAAATATGCATGAACGTAATAATTGTCATAGCAACATAATCACATTTGTATTGTTAGACCATTAAGAGAGCATTTTGTACTTTAGTTCTCAACAATCTTCTATGTCTAAAAATTTGATCAAGCTTCATAAGCTTATTTAACAAAGGCAATGCATAAAATATTGCCCTTAAAGAAAGAAAAATCCTAAGTACTCATGCAACTTTCACTATAGCAAGTATCTTCTAATTTACTTAGTTCATCTTTTAACTAACTCTTTTTTCCCTTTTTTTTAATATGGCCTTACACATACTCAGTTACATACATATTCATTTATTATGCCTATTTTTCCATCTAACCTTATACATACTCAATTACATACATGATTCTTTGACTTGACAATTACAATAGAGCATACTCTAAATTGTCAAATACTTAGTCATGTCAAGACTTGAATACTTCCTCATGAAGCTAAGACTTTTTACTAAAAAGATGGATGGGGCAAACAACTACTTTCTTAACTACTCAGTCTGTTACTACAGTGGAATGACCCTAATTTTCTTTTCTTTATTACACACTCTTACTTGGACTCACCTTTCTAGTCAACAGCACGATGGAGAAAAAAAAGTGGAGCTAACTTACTTGGCAATTCTAAGCATTGTAGTATTTGATGGCATTTTTTTTCTTTAAAATTTCTTAAACATTGTCATTTTATTCATTATTGAGTATTGCCTTTGTACTGAATTTAGCTTCAATAATCTTTAATTTTATTAAAATAAACTTACTATAGATCAATTGTAATTGGAAATAGGACATCTTAATTTTAGGGATCAATTTACAAGCAAACTATCCTAAGCTAAACTCACCTAATTCACTGTCACAATTTTCTAGGAATGTAGAAGAATTATATTCCTCATTGAACATCATAGGCAAAAATATACTCATCATAGTCTAACAATTCTTTGGCATTTATGTGTCATGGCAAAATGAATGTAAAAAAAATGCATTCGAATGCAACCTATATGCACAACATACCTCCAAACCTAAGGGATGCATTATCCTCAATGCATGAATAGACAAAAATTATGACTGGATAAACATATAATGGACAAAAAATGATAAGGCAAAAATGATGAATGCATGCTAAAATGAAATGAAAAATAAATAACAGAAAAAATGAATAAAGCTTGGAGTGAAATCGTTGTTACTTTAATTTGGACGAGTGGATTTTCATACAGCATGCTTGTAGCATTGCTTCTTTTTCAACATATTGATTGGAACCTCGTCTTCCTTTTCAACCTCTGCTTTATCATCTTCCTCTTCCTCTACATTAGAAAGCAGTTCCTTGGTGAAGTTGGGGAACGCAGGCATAAGCTTGGTGAAATTCTTCTATAGGGATTTCTTGATAGCAGTGTCCTTCTTCCTCACATAACCCCAAAATAGAGTCATGTTTTCATGTGCCCCGCCCAAATTGGTAGCAATTTGTGATTGCTACTTCTCGAACAAACTAAACTGCTTGTGCAACCTCTCAAGAAAACTGAGCACTTGTTGCTCAAAGACATTAGTAGAACTGGAATAGGTTGCTGGGGCACAATTTGGGATGGAGAATGTAGAGGCAGAACCGGAAGGTGGATGTCATGGCAATTCTTTCCCTAAAAACCTCAAAACAATCTGCTTGGTAATGGCCCCTTTGTTTGGAATCATATCTTCACTTGCTTGAACTGGGACTTTCACACATTGGCAAAGGGCAGTAATAAGGGACGGAAAATTTAGGTTGCCAATATTCTCTTGGGAACACGAACCTCTTTAAAAATGAAATTTTCCCACATTGATTTTCCTCCTTGTAATTAAAGAATAGAGTAGCAGCATTAGCTCATTTGAAATTGTAAAGTTATGAATAGAAAGACTCATACGGGATTTGAGGAAGTGGTACCAAACTCAACAATAGGGTTTCAAAAAAACTCGTTCTATAGTGTAGCAATCTTGTTTGGACACTGTGCACTTGGTTCCTTCTACACACAGATCCTTAAGAACTTGATCCAAGCCCTCCCTTGTGACTGTTGTGGCAAACTGAGAATGCTCATCTTAAGCATCAGGTAAGCCATACTCAGCATTGATAGAGTACTCATCAAACAGTACTGAAACACCTCTCACATTTATAAAAGCATTGTTGGGAGAGGTCAGGTAGGTATAGAACTCCCGTACCACCTTTGTTAAAACATCTTCTGGATGCAAGCAAAAGATTGTCTTCTCTTTGAACCTAGAATTGAACAACAACACATGTTGTCCATGTTCCAATTTTCATGGCATAGTATTCTTATGATGCCATCAATTGGTCTTCTCTTTGAACAGTTGAGTGTTCTTGTATGCCTGAGCTCAGAATTCCCCATTTCATGTAGCTCAAGTAGTCGATTATTACTACCAACGAACCAATCCACGTTCAGCTTCTTGATGGCCCAAAATGCTTTATGTTCGAGGTCAACAGGTAAATGGAAAGGCTTACCATAGATAGCTTGAAAGGTGGCACTCCCAATAGTGTTTTGAATGCAGTATGATACACCCACAGAGCTTCATCCAGTCTAGATAACCAATCTTTGCGAGTTAGGTTTACACTTTCTCCAAAATCTATTTAATTTCTCTATTAGAAACTTCATCTTGTCCATTTGTCTAGGGGTGATATGCCGTGGCAATCTTATGCCTCACCCCATACCTATTCAATGCGTTGGTGACTAATTTACAATCAAAATGGGAGCCTTGATCACTAATAATGCACGGGGTGTACCAAATCTTGTTAAGACATTTTTATGCAAGAACCGCACCATCGACTTGACATTATTAGTGAGAAGAACAACAACTTCTACCCACTTGAAGACATAATCTACAACCACAAGTACGTACATATTCCCCAAGAAGGTAAAAATGGATCCATAAAGTTGATCCTCCACACAGCAAATAACTCAACTTCTAAAATATTTTGCAGCGACATTTCATGCCTCCTTAATAGGTTTCTCGTTCATTGACAACGGTCACATGCCTGATACAATTCATGAGCATCTTTGAACAGATTTGGCCAATAAAAACTAGATTGGAGAACCTTTGCAGCAGATTTCATTCCTCTGAAATGTCATCCGTAAGGTGTTGAATGACAGTGCTGCAAAATCCTCTAAATCTCATCATCCGGAACACATCTCCTAATAATTTGATACGCATAGTGTTTGGATAAGAAAAACTCATCCCAACAATATTGTTTAGCATCATGAAAAATTTCCTTCTTCTTTGATTGGTGAGCTCAAGTGGCAGCAACCCACTCACTAGAAAATTTACTATATCGGCATACTAAGGTAATATTGTGACAACTAGGAGTTGTTCATCTGGGAATTCTTTCTTAATGAGTTGAATATTTCCATCTTTATTTCCTTCTTCTAACATTGATAAATGATCAGCCACTTAGTTCTCGGTCCCTTTCCTATCTTGAATTTTAAGATCAAATTCCTATAGCAATAATATCCACCTGATCAACCTAGGCTTGGCATCCTTCTTGGTCACCAAATACTTAATCCCAGACTAATCTACATAAGTTGTGACCTTGACACCAACTAGATAAGATCTGAATTTGTCAAACCCAAATATCATAGCTAATAGCTCATTTTCAATAGTAGTGTAGTTAAGATGTACGTTCGTCAGGGTCCTGCTCGCATAATATATCGCATGAAACATATTCTCCTTTCTTTGCCCCAATACTACTCCTATAGTGAAATCATTAGCGTCGCACATAAGTTCAAAATGTAGTGTCCAGTCTGGTGCTATGATAATCGATGCTGTCACAAGTTGCTTTTTAAATTCTTCAAACACTTTCAACTAGGGCTCATCAAAATTGAAGGCTCTATTGTGTTCTAAAAAGGGACAAAGGGGTTTGGATATCTTCAAAGAATCCTTAATAAATCTTCGATAAAATCTTGCATGACATAGGTAACTTCGAATACCTTTGATAATGGTAGGTGGCAGTAACTTTTGGATCATCTTAATCTTTACTTTGTCCGTGAAAATATCTTCCTGTGATATTTTATGTCCCAAAAAAATGCCTTCAAAAACCATGAAGTGACATTTTTCCCAGTTCAAAACAAGATTAATTTCTTCACAGCGAAAAAGAACTAACTCCAAATTCTTCACACAGTTCTTAAAAATATCGCCAAAAATAGAGAAATCGTCTATGAATACTTCAAGAAACTTTTCCACCATGTTTGAGAATATCGTCATCATGCAATGCTAAAATGTTGTTGGGCATTACACAACATGAATGGCATTCGTCTAAATGCGAAAATTCCATATGGACACGTGAAAGTGGTATTCTCTTGGTCATTGGAAGTTATGGCAATCTGATTATACCCTGAGTAACCATCCAAGAAACAATAAAAGGCTTTCCCAACTAATCTATACAACATTTTATCGATGAAATATAAGGGGAAATGGTCCTTCCGAGTTGTTTTCTTAAGCTTGCGATAGTTTTAAACTTCTTCAAATTTTATTTCCTTGGCTTATGCCACCTGAGGCTGAAATATGTTACATTTATAACCCAACTCTTATTTGATTTTGAAAAAATTCTCCGAATACTGGGGGTTTGAAATTTGCAAAGAAAAAACGCTCCAAGCAGGACACGCTATCAACAGAAGTATTAGATCTGCCTCTAGCTGGAAGCATTTTCAGTGCCATCTCAGCCAAAAGCGCTTCCAGCTGGACACGCTTTCAGTACTTTGTTGACAGTGCATCTTACTTAGAGCGTTTTTTCTCTACAAATTTCAACCCCCACTATCCGAAGTATTTTTTTCAAAATCATTTCAGATATCCCAAAGTTCTAGGGATATATTTTTAGAACCCATGTCGTCAAAACCAATGCACTGGATAAGTATTTAAAATTAGTTCTGCATCCAAACCGAGTACTCCAAGTTTCGATTTTCAATCAATTTGCAAAAGAAAATTCGAATATATGATTGGCGTAAATATTAATATTTTAAATATCGAACCTCAGTAATTACAATTATTATGTTAAAAAGCTTTTCAATTTAAAACCCAAAACCCTAACCCTAAACCCTAATACACTAATACCCTATACAACCAAAAAACCTAATATAACATAGGAAAAAACGCTTCCAGCTAGAAGCGTTTTCAGTGGAAATCCAAAAAAAGGCTTCCAGTTGGAAACGTTTTACTGGTGACACGCAGAAAGCACTTCCAACTGGAAGTGTTTTTTTGAATTTCCCCTAAAAACACTGAAAATGGTTTCAACTGGAAACTTTTACCTAAATCAACCTATTCCCGTAAAAATTCCAAAATTCGACATGTTTCTGTAATTTAAAAAAACGACATCTTTTGGGTAAATTGATTGATAGATAGATATGATATCCCTTCGTATAATATATATAATACTCACATAGACTAAAATTACCTTGATGATAAACAATATGTTATGTGCTTTATAATCTAAAAATTAATTAAGTATGATGTGAAACTGTTACACAAAGTATATAGGTGTTCTCGACATCAATATGAAACGTATCATTGTCTATCCTTGGATCTACCAAACCAAAAATACTTCCAGAAATCACCCTTTATTGATCTTAAAATCTTTATTTACAAGCACAAAGCTTCTGATGAACCAATATTTACAACAGCAACCTTTTGTAAATTTATGATATAATACCTGTAATATATACATATATATTGATAATAATTCATCTCCTTTTCCGTTTTTGGTTTTATTTATTTATTGATCTTCATCGCCCCGTGTTCATCATCTTTTAAACTGATGAAGGTTATGCAGGTCCAGAGGCAGGTGTTTCACCAATCAAAATCTAACACACAAAGTTTTGGATTAGAATGACAAATGACAAACTTAGTTGATATCTTCTACGGCACAAGTTACTAGTAAACAGAACATGGTGAAAATATCATGAAAGCCCCTTACTAAAAATCTAATTGCATTTTGCTCTCTTTACTCAAAAAATTAACAAACTAATCCTTGTACGTTAAATCAAAAAGCAAATTAATCCTATTAAAAATTTCATCAATTTTTAAAGTTAAAAATTAATCATTGTATGCCAAAATGATATACACATAATAAGCTATACATCACTGTTTGGTTATTTTATTAGTAATGCCAGGTTCCAACCGTACTAATAGATGAATTTTTTAACAAAAAGGACCGGTATGCTCTTTGAACTAACATAAAAAGACTAATTTACTCTCTCTCTTTTTTAGTAAAGAAGGCAACAAACAATCTAACTCCTAGTAGAGAGGGAGGGACCACCATGGAGGTTTAGCATGCCACAATTATACCACAAATTCTTAAAACATAATATGAAAATTAGCTGAAAGAATACCTTCACCAGAAACTACAGGTTTCCTTGTAATTAACTACATACATCTTTGGGGAACCCATCATGAATGCCATTAGGATATGTTTATATATATATATATATATATATATATATATGCATATGACTGAAAGAATTAACCAAACTAATCCCAAAGATGGCAACATGTTAGAGAAGGAAGAAAAGGTCCGGAATAATCTAATCTAAGTGTTGGGTGACAAATGCTCGATGACTTATAGTGTATATATACTCTATTATCTGAATAGGCAGGGAAAATGCAGCAAAAGAAGAGATTTCAAAAGAAGGTCGTCTGTTTTAATTATCTGCAAAGAAGAAAAGAAAAATGTAACCGGAGTTGAAACATTTTCACCTGTATTATCTCCATCAAGCACTCGATTTCCTCCTTTGACTGAAACAAGGCTGTTTATGTATACAAGAGTTGCGAATGACTTCGGAACCCCATAAATAGGAAGATCCTTGAGTTCTTGGGTCTTAAGGTTGTAAGAAACAACCAGACCGTCAGAGCCTTCCATGAGAATCTCATCATTTTTCCAAAAAGCCAAAGGCATTTCCACTTTTGTAAGAGGTCCAATTGTCAATATCTTTGTCCAAGATTCCCTCACTCCGTATTCCTTCATCACGTATATCTGAAACGATTTTTCAATCCCCTTTCTCGGATAGATTACTAGAGCAATGCGTCCATTCCACACAAAAAGGCTCCTGCACATTGAATAATCATACAAGGAGAGGGCACTTGGCATTGGTATTACTTGGAACTCTTCATTTCCCATGTGGAATGAAAGGATGACCTCATTTCTGTTATCATCAATAGCATACCAATGAAACGCTCCATTGAAGTATGTCTCGAAACATGGAGAATACCAGACATGAGCAGGGACCTTAACATTGTGTTCTTTCCAAGAACCAGTTGCCAAAGAGTATACTTCTACCCTGGAATGGTGGGGTAAGCCACTCCCACTTCGCTCCTCCCAGTACGAAATAATCCTAACAACTTTGCAGTGATGAGTTCTAGAATCATAACCAAATCCCAAGGCACTGGTTTGCGGGATCAAGTTTGAGATTGACGAATAACAAGGGAGACAAGATTCGGGGAGGACCATGGTCTCCCTAGTTGCAGGGTTACATAGAACTATATCATCTCTGTAATTCGATAGGCAAATAATTCCATCACAATGACCTAAAAGCTGTAAGCATGGTTCCTTCTTATACAGAGACAAATCCACATCTAAATTTATGAAAGAAAAACCACTGCTGCAGACCAACGACAACATGTTTTCTCTCTCTCCTAAGCATGTCAGCAGGCAGCGCTTGAGAAGGACGCATACATTGTTGTTGCAGTTGTACTTAAGGTGCAATTCAATGAATTTAGGATTGCTAATGAGAGCGTACCAGTATTTGCAAACACACTTGCACCGCATCAAAGATTCTACTGGCAACCGTAAGAGGATTTCGAGGAACAATTCTCTTGGCAGATCACCAATGACCTCCATACTAAACTCTTATTCTTCTCCCTTCCTACAGTAAATAGAGAATCCACATCCTGCATATGAACATAATCATCAAAAACCAATGTTTATACAGTTGCCGAAAACCCTGATTTTTCAGGAACAATATACCTGCATCAGTAACCATCTGCCATAACAAACCTTGGGAGAATTTTAATATATGGTTTAGGATAAGAATAGTAATACTTTTTAGGCAGGAATCTTACCAAACTCAAGTTATTTCCATCAATTTTGAAAGTGATGATCTTGTTAGATCTTTTACCTTGATGGCTGAGTTTTTTTCCAACTGCATTCTTTAGGGGTTGAGGCATATACTTTAAGAATAGATTCCTAAGAAATCTTGCCTCATCATATTCTTTTCTTTCTTTCAAAAGGCATTTTAATGAGCATTTCAAACAATCCAGTAGCTAGAATTTTGCTATTGCTAAAGTTGATTCAGGGTTGTATTTCAAGTTTCCAATGGATGCCTAAACCAGATCAGGCAAAATCCGTGCATGCGTGTAGTGCCTCGTGTTTTTCTTTTTCTTTCTTTCATGTTAGCTGTGTAAACATAAACAAAACATAAATTATGAAATGTGATAAAATCCTAAACACAAATAGATACATATATATATATATATATTAAACTAGTCATTGTACTGTTTCCATATCTATTAAATGTGTTGTGCTCAAGTCTAGTTCTCATAGTCAAAAGTTGCCGGTTCAAACCGCATGCATGCATATTAGGACCCTTGCATTTTTATTTTCCTTGGCACTGCCTGAGCAGGTAAATCATCTTGCACTTATTTTCCTTGCATTATTATTTGTTTGACATGTTCTTCTCATGTAAAAGTACTATGGAGGCCCATATACTAAGAGTCAGATTGCATTTTACTCTCTATACTAAAAAAATAGACAAATTAGTCCCTTTACATTAGATCAAAGAGTAAATTGATCCTTCTATTAAAAAATTTATCTATTTCACCCGTTAAAAACTGTAATCTATATGTCCGCATGACAGGTGGCACGGCACGTGTCAATGTCTGGTTATTTTATTAGGCATATCAATTTTTAATAGTACAAATAGATGAAATTTTTAATAAAATAGACTAATTTGCTCTTTAATCTAATGTATAATAACTAATTTGTCCATTTTTTCAGTATAAGGAGTAAAAATGCAATTTTAACTCTTAATACACGGGCCTTTATGATATTTTTACTGTTCCTCTCAATGTTTACACTTCATTCTTTACCGTTGCTTGAATATCATATTATAAATAGGGTTTATTTTTTTTATGGGAAGCACATCATCAAAAAGAATTAAATAGATCTAGATAACTTCATTTCTAGTGATGTACTATCATCTGGTTCATTACAAGTGCATCAAACATAAATCATATAAATATACCAATAACAAGGTTGAAGACTCAATGAGATAGTGCTTTACAATTCATGTCACAAGAGCAAAAATATCTACGTTACTTAGATTTGGAGTCTTAAAAACACATTAAGATATAGGCACTTTGGTCAACTACGGTAGCTGAAAATCTATGTTTAATACTCAACTTCATTAGGTAATTAAGCTTATGCAAAAATGTAAGTACTATTCAGTCCCTTTAACAGAGCAGTTAGATTGATTTCAATACCGAATCCATTCAACGCACAACCAAGCTAAGAAATAGAAGAAACCAGAGGCTCTTAAGCAAATTTACCTGCATTATCTCCTTCAAGCTTTTGATTCCCTCTGACTGAAACAAGGCTATCCATAAAAAACAAAAACTGTGCGAACTCATGAACTTGAAGGTTGTTATATTTTTGCATGCTAAGACCACCGTCTCCGAAATTTTATCATTTCCCGATATATCAATGGAAGTTCAACAAACTCCAGAAGTCCTTAACTTCTCAAACAGATAGATTATATATCCAAATGTTTCATGTTCACTCATGCTTAAGACATGCTAAAAGTATTCAAATTGCTTTCCTTCCTCTTCTTTCTTTGGAATAATAAAAAAGGAAAAAATTGTATTTTTCATAATATGCCAAATAGCCATGGTTATTACAGATAAATATGTAAATCGGACTATTACGGGCTTCTCCATTTTTGTTTTTTGACTATCAGTCATGCTAATGTTCACTCAAGGCTTAGCCTGCCGAATATAATTATAAAGCGGCAATTCCAGTGTTTCTAAAAGTTGGGTGGTGCTGCTAGTGAATTTGGCTCTGGAAATCAGCAAGAATAACTATGAAAAGCGATTCTCAGTGATGGATAGGATTATAAATCGCTGAGTCGGTTGTTTCTGCTAGCAAAATCGGGGTTCCAGAAATTAGCTTGAAGAACTATAAAAAATGGTTTGAAAAACTGGGTTTTCATCAAATTACAACTCAACATTCAGAAACGCATCATCATAAAGCATATATATATATATATAAAGTCAAGTATTTTTAACTGCATTCATCTCAATGACATATTGACAACTATTATCACAGAACTTCTATATGATCAATATATACTGACCATCCCATAAAAAATTTTCCATGAGCCCTTAAAAATAACCGACACAACATTCATGATTGAACGACTAATGTAAAATTATGTATATTTTGAGTAAAATAGAGTCGGACAATGAGAATGGAAAACAAAGTACAGTAATGTAAGTAAAGAATCCTGATTCCCTGATTCCAAATACTGATAATCCGACTCAGTTCCCAAATTGTTTTCATCAAAATTTTGAGTTAATCGTCCAAAACATAATACACTCCTCTAGCCTATGCTCTACTGCTAACAATCCCAAATTAACCATAACAATCTTTCATAGTTAACCCCTTGTGTCAATATCAACCTAAATAGGTAATAGAATCCATGTCCCTGTTAGTACCAAAAAGGATGTCATTATCATCTCATTTCAATCTATGTTCCCATTAATACCAGTTAATATCAGTATATGACGATCCATTTTTTTTATTTTTAAGATTTTGATCAATTAGTACAAGAGATTTTGATTTTATTAATTTTGGAAAAGATCACTAATACTGATTTTTTTAACTCATTTTTTTTTCATAACTACATTTAAAAACAGGTTCATTAGATTAGACTATTAACCTTAACTAATAATAATTTACTATATTTTAAATATTTATTTTATTTTTAAAAAAATGGATAGTAAATGGTTATGATTTTAACACCTATATTTGAATATAAAAAAGTTAATAGAAGTATACTTGTCTACCCATATAAAAAAAATTAAAATTTGATACACTAGAGGTGAATTTATTTTTTTTTACAAGCAAAGTTGAAATACGACCACGTGTTCTTAGGGGTTTGTGTTCAGTCGGCTCAGTTTCTTAATCGTAATAACCAGATAAATTGAAATTTTAAGGGATAATCAAAATAATCAGACCGAAATTTAGGGGTAACCGAAATAATCGAATCGAATTTCATCGGTTCAGTTTATCAATTTTGTGGTTTTTTTACCTTTTAAATTTTTTAAAAATTTAAATTATTTATGCATTATATACATTAAAGTTAATAAATTATAATGAAATTAATTATAAAATTGAAATTATAATTATTAATTTGAGCTCAAATTTTATTTTTTATGTTTGGGTTTTTTAAGTTGGGTACTTGGCCTGGATTTTATTTTACATTGGTTAGGTATAATTATAAAAATATTTTTTAATATTTAAAAAAATTGATTTATTCAATTTAAATTGTCAAAACTAAAACCGAACCAAATTACCCATTTAAATTGAAATATGTAACTGAATAAACCGAAAACCGATTTAACCAAATTTTTTTGATTTATTCGGTATAATCGATTTAACTAATATTTTGCACACTCTTACGTGTTCCCCCTAAAGAAGTATGTGTAATAACATAAGAAAAATGCTTATTTATTACATTTGTATTACAATAATTAGACATAAAATTAAAAATAGTTAATACAATTTTAAACTTGAAATTAGAGAGATAAACAGAAAATTTTGTAAAAAAAAAAAATTCTTCAAAATAAGCGAAAAATTCTCCTATCTTTGCTAAAAGTAAATCATAAAAAGAACTAAATATTACCGATTGAATTAATTTATTGCTCACTCATATATTAAAACATGCTTAAAAAATAATAATCTTTTATCAAACTAGCATAATTGATATGCTAAGAATTACTTGCATTAGTGCACTTTGTTAGTGTCATATAAACTTTTAATAAATATATTTCTTCAGTCTAGTGTACCAAAATCTAATTTTATCTAGAACTCTCATACCCAGATATAAAAATTTTCCTAATATTCATATCCAAGAATATGACAAATAAACAAACATACTTCAAAAAATAATAACAAAATAAAAAGAAAGCCGGAATAAAATAACATCCATCAATTTCAAACTATGTTTTCTAATAAAATTCAGGGAATGGATTGAAAAATTCCAAAATTCTGATCTTATCAAATAAGCAACTCATAAAGCAAAGCGGGCTAAGAAAAAAGAGCCAATAAAGTTAAGCTACATGAAATAATTTCCCACTTAATTATTTTAATATCCGTTTGTCGTATTATTGCTCCATAACCTTCCGCATCATGACACGTGTTACTAATCATCATATTTTCCTAACAAAATTTAATAAAATAAATAAACATATAAATCCTACTTTTGTCCTAATACGTTCTATTCACCAAACTGCCATCATCCAAATTCACCAAAACACCCTTGACAGCATCTCAAATTTTCAATGTCATCCCTTTCCAACTTTATACCCAATTTATTGCTAATTTTTTCCCCAATAATGCTATTCTTCTGTTTTTTTCCCCTTATTTTTTCAATAAATAGAAAGCTTTATTTTTCATACAAAAATTTATTCAAACAATAGGCTTTCGAGTATAGAAATATTGATGAAGAAAACTTGGATAATCAATAAATTTGTAGAAAAATTAAAAGTTAATGAAATTATACCTTAAAATTTGCTCTCCAACAGCACAAAGAAAATTGGGTTTCAAGAATATAGTGAGAAAAAAGCTGTAGAAGCCAAGAAAAAGGAACTTATTTAATTCACTTTGGTTCAAGCTTTTACATGCTAAAGGAAAAGAAGATAAGGAAAGAAAGGGAATTGGCTGAAGGAAAAGAAGAGGAAATCAAATGGAAAATAGAAGGGGAAATGAGGGATGATGGATATCGGACATGGTTTTGGGGTTGTAGGTTTGTCAGCACATCATTATCCCAATATATCCATGGAAATTAAAGGACAATGTTATCCATAATTAGAGGTGTTTATAGGTCGGATTGGGCTCAACTAAAAATTTAGGTCTATTTATTAAGTTTGGGCTCGACTCGGTTAAAAAAATAAGCTTAAAATTTTATTCAAGCTCGACCCAGATAAAAATATTAAAATTTGGACTCGATTCGGCTTGTACGTATTAATTTTTTATATTACTTTATATAATTTTTAAATATATAATATATCAAAAATATTAAAAATATCAAAATAAATATTTCCCAACAAATTGAAAATAAAGTTTAAAAAATATGTAGACTTAAATAACACTAAAATAAATACAACTTAACAAACAAATGTCTCTAAAATAATAACAAATTAACAAATGCTTTTAAAATAATAACAAAATTAACAATAAAATAAGTTTTATACAATATTCAAATAATAACAACAAAATAGTAGCAACATAATAGTAAAATGGTAGCAAAATAGGAAGAAAACAACAAGAAAATAACATTAAAAAACAAAACAAAAAACAAAGAGCAGATTTTTTTGTCATTTAGTGAATTTGGGTCGAGCTGGGCCTGGGCCAAAAATACTTTACCCGAGGCCCAGCCCGTTTTTAAATGGGTTTTATTTTTTTTATCCAAACCTATTTTTCGGATCTATATTTTTACTCCAATCTTTCCACATTTTGGGCCGAGTCAGATAACCCGACCCATGATCAAGCCTATCCATAATTGCCTTTTGAAAATGAAAGGATTTAAGATTTGAAATATAATATAAATTTTATCGGTTATATTTATCTCTTCTCTTTTGTCAATAAGAATCCAAATAATGCAAATCATTTGTTGTTGAATTGTAAATTGATTACTTTAAATCTTAAAATAAATAATAATAAACCTATTACTTTAATGCATGTATAATAATAGATAACGATTTTTGGGTACATGTATGTAGAAAAGTTTTAAAAACAATCTTCTACCAGATTCTTCTACCGGTAGATACTCTGGATTTATTATTTGTATAAGGACTGTTACGCTATGTATGGAAATGAAAAAGGTGACGGCAAAGCAATCACGGAAGTTTGTTTTTTCCGAGACTAGTTACGTTTAATAATTTTTTCTTAGGAGTATAAATATGATATATATTAAAAATTTTATCACGTGGGTGTGCTTGAGAATATTATAGATGCATGTTTTAAAATAATTATATTAAATAATAAAATTTATAATTTAAAATTAATTAATCATAACAACACATAAAATTAATACGGTATTAAAAAAACTAAATTAAATTATGAGTAAAATAAAATTTAAATATATAAATATATTAAACTATTAATACTAAATGCACTACAATTGTTATTGGCATAAGCTTAAGGTATATTAACATAAAAATGTATAAGAATTAGTGTTATTATGATAAAGGTGATAAATTATGCATATTAAAATATAAAATATATTAAAATGAATAATAGTATATATATAGGATTAAAGAATTCAAGTGGTCCTTGTATTGCTTCCGTACCTGTTTATTTGGAATCATCTCCCGAATAAAATAAAGAAAGAACAAGAATCAAAGAAAAGGCAGCAATTTAAATCAAGATTTTTCCAGCAGCCTATGGCAAATCACAAATAGAAGTAGAAGCGAAAAATAACAAAGCAATCTTGCATCAGACTACTTGTCTTCTTGTAGTTGGATCTCCAAGTTTTTGGAATGCTCCAAATTTCACTTGAGCATCCAAATCTGGATCAATACCGGCAAAAACATCTGTGAACAGGGTTCTAGCACCATGCCAAATGTGTCCGAAGAAGAAAAGCAAGGCAAATGAAGCATGCCCAAAAGTAAACCAACCCCTCGGACTGCTACGAAAAACACCATCGGATTTCAAAGTAGCACGATCTAATTCAAAAATTTCACCCAATTGAGCACGTCTAGCATATTTTTTCACAGTAGCAGGATCACTATAACTTATAAGAATTGGATCAAATTAGTCATTCTATTATTAAATAAATCAATTTGATTTTATATTATTAAAAAGAATCAAATAAATCCAAATTGTAATAGAGTTAACGTTTACTGTCTAAAAAATATCTTGAAAATTATTTGTTTTCAGTTGTGGTTCAGTTCCAAACAAAAGATTTCATTTACAAAATCATAAAAGCTTTAAAAATCTTAACTATATTAAACATTAAATGACATTTTTTAAACAATAAATGTTAATTTCATTCCAATTAAGCCTTATTTGATTCTTTTTAACAATACAATGACTAAATTGATTTATTTAATAATAGATGAACTAATTTGATAATGCCCTTATAATAAAGGGACCTCTCAAGTACATTCACCAATATATACATATATCATATGTACATATCATATCATATCATATCATATCATATCATATATATTGTATATTTAAATATGTTCACACTATAAAAATTTGATATGCGACAAGGGAAGAAATAAAGCATTTATAGAGGGAGAAATTGTAACATAAACCCTTTTAGAAACCTGATTTAGTTGAAATGATAGGAAACTGTAAATCTTTCAAAAAAAAGAAATTGTAATAAAATTAGAATAAGCCGCACACACAGCCAAAAACAAATACTCTACTAACTTACTCGTTTTCTACTCTTAGTGTAAACAACTACACGCTAAACAGTAACTTGATATAATATCCGCCGGGTTGTTACAAAAGCACATCCAAACATTATTGATTGATTATGATGGTTGACACCAGTGAATGGTACAAAAGGCATACTATACCAATTTGTAAGATATGTAACATTAAAACTGACAACATCTCCAAAATATTGGTATGCCATTCTCGATCTCCCATACACCCAAAAACAATTTCCCATGTAACCACTTTTTATCAACTTGAATTGCATAAATGAAACCAAGATCTTTTGTCTAACATTCTTTGAAATACTTGTACAACCTTTGTGCATCCCTTTTTTTAAGAAGCTTCTTTCTTTTATTTCCTAAATAATTTGTGATATTAGTCGACGTACAACCAATATTGTAATGGCCACTACATTCTTGACTTAAAACTAATACAATTTTTCGATTTGAGACACTAACTTCGTTCAATGTATTGATTAAATTCTTTTGGGTTGTTGTTACTTTTTTATGCCCACAAAAAAAACTTGCACTTCTAGGTGTAAGAAGTTTGTCATTGTATTTATCTACAAACTTACTTACAATCTACTTGCCTTCAACTTTCTTCAAACCATCATCTCTTTGCAACCAATTCTTGTTTCTTAACATTTCATACATTTTGCATAACTTTTTTTACAATCTTTTTATCGATCCTTCTCTAGAACAAGTGTAATATACTCCAATTAAAGATTTATCAATGTGAGACAAACGAGTATGGTTCTTTCGTATACTAAAACTAGTTCATCTCGAATATGCCGTATAACATGTCTCGGCATTTTCCAGGTCATCAAATTGCATTTGTTTGCATGGTTCTAATGATAATGATCCACTATAGGCACAAAATTTTTGAGTTAGCTTCCCATTAATGTCTTCAATTGAATTAAAATCAATCTCATCTTGTTGTTCAATCCCAATGTTTGCTTCATCTTTAAGGGAATTGTTATCAATAATAATCTCACCTCCTTTGAATGACCTCTTGCCATAACTTTGTATTTTTTATGTGATCAATTATGTATAAAAATATTATTAGTACATATTCAACTACTATTGGTGATTGAGTGGTGTATAAAAATATTATTAGTACATAAAAATCTATTTTATTTGTAATTGTAATATGAATTGATTTTAAAAGTTACTATTCTTCTTTTTACCGTAATTTCCCAAACCAAAATTTTGGAACTCTCCTACAAAGCTAAACTAAGCTCAGGGTGGAAATATAGACTATAAACCTTTAATTGATTATTATATAAATATATTTTAGAACAAGAGTTCCCAAAAATTAAATTTCAATAAAATATAGTTAAAAATCATTGAGAAATAATGAATAGAAAATTAAAAGTTCATAAATTACTATGTCTTTAAAACAATGAGAGGAGTGAAATACTATTAAACAATGAAAGATTAAAATAGGTATAAACTTAATATATATATATATTGGTTTTCTTCTTTTCTTCCCATGAAATTTTAGAGAAAATTCTATTAAAAGGGAAATTTGAATCTCAAATCAATTCATTAAACCAAAAAAGAAAAAAAAAAGGAATGCATGCTTTCAATAGTGTATAAATCATTTATCAAGAATATTATAACATGGAAAAGATATTAAAGCTATGGATCAATAGTATAAAAATAGAATTGTACCTTTTTAGAATTGAAATTTGACTGGTGATGATTTTTCCAATAAACTTTAAGAGAGTCGTTCAACGTTCCCTTTTTTTAATTCAAAACTTTTATGTGTTTAAAAATTAATGGCATGACTTTATTTCATTGGTGTCTAAAAACCTTAGTTTTTAGAATGATCCTAATATAATTTATTTCCAGTTTTTTTATTAACTAGAATATACTCTCACTTTTCTTTGAGAAAATAAATTAATGTTTTAAATATTTTATTTATATTAATATATGATAAGTATAGATAATTGAGTTTTAGCTCGACTGATATCATTATTATTACAACTTGAAAGATGTGAGTTCGAATGCGTATTATCTCTACTTCAAGGATTGGGGGATTATGCTTTATTTAGGCGTTGAATAATATATATAAGTGTTATTACGAAATTTTTTAAGTAAATGAATTTAAAATCAAAATCAAATTATCATGAAAGGTTATAAGAAATATGACATAATTTAAGACATAATAAAGGAATGTAATAATCAAACATATGTTCATGGTGCCATAAAAAATATATGTACATGACAAATATCATATGTTAAGATTTAGATAATGCGAATTGTAACACCCCTAACCCATATCTGTCGTCGGAATATGTTTACGAAGCATTACCGGAGTTTACAAATCACATACAGTTAACTCATATCGTTTACTAATCATATTCAAAATCAAACATATTCAATCATGTTGTCCCTTAAATGGGCCCTGAGGGCCCAAAATACGCATTTTGAAACAAGTTGGGACTGAACTGGGAACTTAGAGAATTTTTCGTGAAATTTCAAAATTTTCCTTAGGTGCAGAAGACACACGCCCGTGTGACCAGGTCGTATGGCTCACACGGCCAAGTGACACGCCCATGTCTTAGGCCATGTGGGCATTCGATGTGAGGCACACGGCCGTGTCCCAGCCTGTGTCCATACCCGTGTAACTCTCTGACTTGGATCACATGGCAAAGCCACACGCCCGTGTGCTAAGCTGTGTGAATAATTTAATTTTCAATAATTAGGTGCATGGGACACATGGCCAAACCACACGCTCATGCGCATGACACACAACTGAGACACTTGAATACATTTACCAACCATTTCAAGACATTAAAATCAAGCCAAATCTAAGTTTTATGCATGACATATCATGACATTTATTCAAACATCCATCTTATTAAAATGATTACATGTTCATTTAAACATAGTTATACCTAGTGCACCAATTAAACAAGTCCAAGCACACACATACCAAACAATACCAAGTCTCATACAGACATCAAAATATGTTATCATTAGCCATGCCAATGGCTAATTACAACCAAACCATTTCATCATTTGGCCTACCTTAGCTTATACATGCCATTATACCAAAGATAATTTTACTAATTATACCAAAATGAGCTAAAGGATAGTGTGATCTTGCTCTGACCAGCTTCCAACCTTTACGAGCTTCTGAGTACTATAAAACAAAAGAAATAAAATAGAGTAAGCATTCAATGATTAGTAAGTTTGTATAACGGGAAAATTAACTTACCATTTATTTACTTTTAAAATAAACATAGAAGTGCATCCAAATCAATTAAATCAATAACCTAAATACACATACATCCTCATCAAACATGTTAGTTATGTAATTTACATAAATACCAAGAAACATGGATGAGCTCATCAATATTCAATTTCCACATACATGTATTTATCACCTCAAGTATTCAATGAACATGTACATATCATAACTTTGTGTTTCAAGTATTTTCGTTAGTAATTCATCTTGAATTCATATCTCATACCGAAACTTTACCCGTTGAATCGTTTAAAATATCAATGGGTACATAGGCAGTACACACAAAGTGTACAATACGGTAAATCTGTCAACTCATATTCAAGAGTGCTTATAAAAGCACATAAACAGAAAGCTCATCCGGGCTAAAACAGAAAGCTCATAAGAGCCATATTCAGAAAGCTCATGCAAGCCTATAACGGGTAACTCCTAAGAGCCATTAATCGGGAAGCTTCAGATAGCTATATATCGGGAAGTTCAAGCGAGCCCTATCAGGAAGCTCACAAAGAGCCAATTAATAGGAAGCTCACGAAGAGCCATATATCGAGATGCTCATAAGAGCTAAGGTGTGTCCACAACACATGGATCACAACCTATCGGGACGCTCCGAAGAGCTATAATGGGAAGGTCGCAAGAACAATATAACGGGAAACTCATGAGAGTGAATAACGAGATGCTCATTCGAGCTATGGTGTGACTGCAACACATGCAGGAACAGAACAAATACGAGAGCCCTGTATCCAATCGATTTTCATGTATTCAAACGAGATTTAATATTTATCGGGCATTTTCGGATATATGATTTATTTCATAGACATAACAATTACACAATTCAACATTCACATATACAACATTTAATTCATACATATAAATGTACACAATTTAGTTACATGAACTTACCTCGACACTTGTCCGTATACGAGAATCTACTAATTTGATACTTTTGTTTTCCTCGATCCAATTCCGTACTAGGTCTATCCGGATCTATATGAGTAAATTTAACTCAATTTAATAAAATTTATATTCAATTCAATCCAATTCACATTTTAGGCAAAAATATCATTTTTCCCATATACTTTTAATTAATTTCGATTTTGTCCCTAGGCTTGAAAAATGAAATTCATGAAATTTAATCTTCATTCCAAGCCTAGAAATTTTTATACATGATGATAGAAATCCCATGAATTCCATAAAATTCATAATTTTCCATGAATTCAACATCTTTTAAATTAAATCCCTAAATCATGTTTTCTTCAAAATTATTTAATAAAACACTTTTAAATACCCATCAACACCTCAAATTCATCATCTAATAACTAAAATCATATGAACTCATCATCTAATAACTTCCAAAATTTTCAATAAAATCAGAAACCAAGGTAAATGTTACTAGGACCTAATTGTAACAATCACAAAAATATAAAATTTTCAAGAAACGGGTGAGGATTTAACTTACATGAGGCAAGAATTGAAAAAATAGCTTAAACCCTGTTCAATGTCTATTTTTAGAACTGAAAATGATGATGAAATGTCTAGAATTCTTTAATTTCTCATTTATTTCACTAAATTTGGCAAAATTAGTTCACACCATTTTATCATCTTTTTAAGGCTTGTGCCGCCCCAGCCATTTGCTTTTGGCATATTTATGCCTAAAGTCCCTCCTTATTTATTGGTTAAGCTATTTAATCACTATTTCTTTTAATTTACAAGTTTTACACTTTTTTTAATTTAGTCCTTTTTAACAAATTAGATGTGTAATCGGTAAAATTTCTTAATAAAATTTTCATACGACATTCCTATCATACCATAGACTATAAAATAATATTAAAATAAATTTTCTTCCGACCTTAGATTCATGGTCCTGAAGCCACTATTCCGATTTCACTGAAAGCGGGCTGTTACACGAATACAATCTGAATATTTATATTTTTTATAAATTTGAATCTGTATAACAAATTATGTAAAAATATGAAAGTAATGTAAGTATTACAAACATGCACAATATGTCAAAATATACATACAACTAGTTTTCTAACATGCGAAAATTATATATATATTTTAAAAACAATATATAAATAATAAAGTTATTCTAAAAATGGTGTCTTACCCCAGTTTGCTCTGCGTGATTTATAGGGTGTAAGGTTCTCATGCTTGTGTGCATGGGTATTTCTATCACTCTTTGTGCAAGGTTTGTCTTTGTTTTAGTTTTGCTTTTCTTTGTGCAAGATTTGTTTTGTTTTGATTCTACAAGGTTTGCTGAAATGGATGCGGAGTTTCATAACTTGTCTTTACAAGAAAATAAGGATAAGGAGTTAGAGATGTTGGTGTAATTTTTTTTACAAAGAGAGGAAAAGAAAAAGAGAGAAGAAAAACAAATTTAGAAAATAATGGAGAAAACTGTCTCTTCACCTTCACACACATACAACCTTTTTATTAAAAAAAAGGTTGTACAACTGCTTAACACTAGAGTAAAAAAATTTGGAACATAAACTAAAAGAAAACTTACAGCAGAAAAAAAAAAACTAAACTTGAAACAACTAGTAGTTACTACTGAAGGCCTAAAATAAAACTGGCACACAGAGCATATATTTGATCTCCAATATCAAAATCAAAGTACATCAACACTCCACCTTGAGGTTGATATTGGACATACCAAGCTCATGCTTGAGAAAAGAAATTTTATTCCTTGAAAGAGACTTTGTCATCAAATCAACAACTTGCATCTCAAAAAAACAAAATTCCACCTAGATTAGCAAATTTTTCTCAGCCTCATGAATAACATGAAACTTCACATTGATGTGCTTTGTTCTACCATGCTTATATGGATTTTTAGCAATGGCAATAGCTGACTTATTGTCACACAAAGGAACAGTGGCACTTTCTTGCTCAAACCAAGATCAGAAAGCAAATTTCTCAACCAAATTGTTTGGTTTGCAACAGCAACAACAATATATTCTACTTCTGCAGTTGATTGAGCCACAACTTGTTGCTTCTTGGAACTCCAACAGATTGCACTTAAGCCAAGGTAAAAAGCATACCCCAGATGTACTCTTCATGTTATCCAAACTCCCTGCCCAATCATTGTCAGAATACCTAGTCAACTTCACACTTCCTACCTTTAAATAATTCAACCCTTCACTTGTTGTGCCCTGTACATACTTGAGAACCCTCTTGGTAACTCCCAAATGAAAATTAGTAGGTGAACTTATAAAACTTGATATCATTGTTGCAAGGAACATTAAATCAGGTCGTGTTGTAGTCAAGTAAAGTAAGCTTCTAACTATGCTTTTGTAAATAGAAGGATCACAAGGTTTCTCACCATCATTCTTTGACAACTTCAAGTTTAGAGGCATTGGTGAGTTAACTCCTTTGCAAAATTCTAGCTTAAATTTCCTTAGAACATCCAAGGCATACTTTTGTTGTGAAATGAAGATACCAACCATCCTTTGATTAATTTCCATCCTAAGAAAGTAGCTCATTGAGCCAAGATCAGACGTATCAAATTCTTTTTTGCATACTGAATTCTGAGAGCTCTTCATCATTGCTTCCTATCACCAACAAATCATTAATGTAAAGAGAAACAACAAACAAGTCAACATTCATACCTTTCTTAAGATACAAAGTAACTTTATTAATGCTCCTTTGAAAACTAAACTTCTGCAAATAAGAATCAATTCTGCAATACCAGGCCTTTGGTGCCTCTTTTAGGCTATAAAGAGCCTTTTTAAGCTTGTACACTTGATGTTCTTTTCCAAAAACTAAAAAACCTTTAGGTTGACATAGATATCTTCTTCAAGCTCTCTACTAAAGAAGGTTGATTTTACATCCAAATGAAAAACATTCCAGCCCAATTGACCTACAATAGTAATAAGTAATCTGATGGTATCATGTCTAGCAACTGGTGCAAGAGTGTCACCATAGTCAACTCCACCTATCCACGCATAACCTTTTATGACCAACCTAACCGTATGCTTGAACACAATTCCATCAGGATTGAACTTAGTCATATACACCCACTTTACACCTATAACATGTTTACTACTAGGTAGATTAGTCAAGAACCAGGTATCATTTGTCTCAATTGTAGAAATTTCTACCTTCTTTGCATCAATCTGTTTAGGTACCTTTGCTACTTAATCAAAACTTGTTGGTTTAGCAAAGACAAAATTGCACCTCTCATACACATTTACTAAGGATTTAGTTTTGATAACCACAACATCAGTTGTATCAGCTATACCAAATTCATTACTAGTCACACCATGTTTAACATCATCAATTATATCATCTTCTTCAGGCATTAGCCAACAATCGTAATTCTACACATTATTCTTCTCCCAACTCCAATAAGAATCTTCATCAAAGATAACAATTACCCCTTGGATTGAGAAGAATAACCAAAAAAGATTCATTTCCAAGCCCATTCATCTAACTTGGTTCTCATATTAGCAGGTATATGGCTGAAACAAATATAACCAAACACTCTAAGGTGTTTCATAGAAGGCTTAGACCCAGACCAGACTTCAAGAGGAGTTTTCCCATCCACAACCTTAGTTGCTAACTTGTTCTACAAGTACACATATGTTTATACAACTTCTGCCCAAAACAAATTTGGAAGATGTTTTTCAAATAACATACATATTGACATCTCCAAAATAGTTCTATTTCTTCTTTTACAAACTCCATTCTATTGAGGAGTGTAAGGAACAGTGAGCTGATGTTGAATCCTAGAGCCTTTGCAAAAATCATTGAACTCCTTGGACACATACTCTCCACCATGATCTGTTTTTAAGGCCTTCAACTTATAATCACACTGATTTTCAATGAGTTTCTTGAATTCTTTGAATGTTGACAATACATTCATCTAGGACTTCAAGAAATACACCCAACACATTATTGTCAAATCATCTATAAACAACACAAAATATTTGCTACCATTCATAGAAGAAGTTTGCATTGGACCACACAAATCAGAGTGAACTAAATCTAATTTCATAGTTGCTCTCTTAACACCATCATGAGGAAATCACAACCTATGTGACTTTCCAAGTTGACAACTATCACATTTATCATCCCACACATTCAGTTCAAGAAAATTTGTTACAAAACCATTTGACTACATATACTTCAAGGTTCTAAGATTAAAATGCCCCATCCTTTTATGCCAAAGAGGATTGACATCATCCGTAGGAAAGCACACACGTTCACAATCAACATCAAGCTTTAAATAAAAACCATTGTAACACCCCTAACCTGAATCCGTCGTTGGATTAAGGTTACGAAGCATTACCGATCAAAACATAGTTTAGAACAGCTATTCAATACAATTCAAGCACAAAGTAATATAATCTCCTTTACAAATTTTTTTTTCTACAAGTCAAATTCGTATATTTGAATCACATAGTCAACCAAAATCAATCATACTTTTCTTGTCATTTCACATATACGTATCATGTTCAATATTAAACTATATCAATATCATTTATCCAATCAAATTACTAACCAACCAACAATCATCAAAATCATAGTGCACGTGCTTTATAAATACAAAGTTCGAACCATGTGACCATCAATTACATGACATTCGAATACCTAAATCATAATCAAACATAATTCATCTCATAAACCGAGCATACATTAAGACATCCTTTAGTATAATTTCATGCCTTTAACTAAATACTAAACATACCAATTCCACCATTCAATATTAAGCTAAACATACTATTTCATAACCTAATACAAACATCAACATCTCACTTATAACTATATATATAACTAGCAAAACATACCTAAAACAGAGTCATTAGTCACCATTTAGAATCGTACCTAAATAACCAATACACAATCAATATATATTCATCATATAACCTATAGGAGCATACACCATAAGTAAAAAAAAATACATCCATCATTTACCTCATTACTCAAACCAAATTATATGACCATCTACCACACAAGATAAACCATATAACATACTTCCAAAATGAGCTAATTACATGGCCTAATATACACGAACATTAGCATTATTATCAAGCCATTTTCGCATGGTTATACATATACAGACCAAAATGAACCATATCGAAATTAGCCTATACATGATATACGTCAAAGGTACAAACTCTTAAAGTATCGAAATAGCGATCGATAGTGTGATGATGTTCCTTGATGATCCCCGAACTCGAGCTAGCTTTATATATCTTATTGTTTTTCAATGAACATATAAACCTCATATGTACCTGAATCATTTAGTTGAATTTCACATTCAGACTCGTTTTATCATTGTCCGTTGAACCAATCGAAATCGTTAAGGATACTCAGAAACACATATATCACATACAATGCCATATACCAGATATGGTCTTACATGTTATCACATATCGATGCCTCTGTCCCAGACATAATCCTACATGGATCATATAAGGTGCTAATGTCCCAGACATGGTCTTACACGTAATCTCATACCGATGCCAATGTTCCTGAAATGGTCTTGCACGAAATCACACCTCGAAAGTCCTAACGTCATGACATACATATCCTATACTATTCCTATGGTTCATACAGAGCTTTCGGACGTCGTAATTCAATCAATTCAAGCTCGAAACAGGTCATCCCATGCTCAGTTCAATTCGGCAACATATATATTTGTATATACAATTGAATTTAAAAAAATTTATTTACTTATGAACTTACCTCGTTCGGAAATGAACGGATCAAAATGACTATTCGGCAACTTTCGACTTTCCCCAATCTAACTCCGATTTCTTTTTTTCTTGATCTAAATTAATTCAAATTTAACTTATTTAATCACATATCTATTTAATTTCATCCAAAAACACATAGATGGGTATTTTTCACTTTAGCCCCTAAAATTTTATATTTTCTCAATTTAGTCCCTATTTCAAAACAACACAAAATACACACAATTTCATTAAACCCATGCTTGGCAGAATCTTCCCTAGGTCCCTAGTAGCCCATTAATTCCATTTATTTCACATTTCAACACCTCAATTTGCAAATTTCACAAATAAATCCCTAATTTGGATTTTCATAAAAATCACTTTATAAAATATGAAAATCTAACATCAAATATTCATATTTCATCATTAAACATCAAAGACCACATAAAATACTCAATGGAAACTATCAAAATCTATAATAGTTTTGAAATCGAAGACACGAGCTAACTAGTTCAAGCTGCAATGAGCACAAAAACGTAGAAATCATTAAAAACGGAGTTAAAACCATACCTATTTGAAAAAAACACCATGGCCGAATGTCAAGCTCTTCAATGGCTGTTTTAACCCTATTTTCGGTTGTAAATGGATGGAAGATGATGATATTTGGCCTTGTTTTATTTATTATTAACTTAATTACCTATTTACCCTTTTACCCTTTAAAAACATTAATAATAACACCAATTGCCACTCCACTATCTCCACTATCTCATAGATGGGATATTTACTACATAATGACCTTCACTTTTAAGTTCTATAGCTATTTGATACATTTAGTTTATTGAACACAACTTTTACGCTTTACACGATGTAGTCCTTTTTATCGAATTAAGCACTTAAACGATAAAATTTCTTTACGAAAATTTCACACAACTTTAATACCATGCTGTAAATATTAAAATAATAATAAAATAATTTTGCGACCTCATATTTGTGGTTCCAAAATTACTGTTCCAATTTAGCTAAAACTGGGATGTTACAACCATTATTTTTCATTTTTAGATCAGTAAAATTAGAACCACAACCATTAAATATGTTACAGACATTACCCTTAAACTGAACACTAAAACCATTTTTAATCATTTAAGGAATACTAAAAAAACTTTGATTCAAATCAGGAATAAAAGAACATTATAGATTGTCCTTTTACCTTGTAGAGTATTTACAGATATTGAACCTTTTCCTTGAACCTGAACCGTAGCACCATTTTTCAACTTCACATTTAACTTAAAGGACTTATCAAGTGAGTTAAAATAGGCAGCCACAGGTCTCATATGAGTAGTACACCCACTATCCACAAGCCAAATAGAGTTATGAGATGGTTTAACAACATGAGAAACCATAAACAGATGCTCACTTTTCTCTTGGTTCTCTTCAATTGCATTTGCTTGCTATTGATCTTACTTTTTTGCTTGTTTCTTCTTGACCCAACAAAACTTTTCAGTATGTATAGACTTTTTGCAAAAAAATACATTGGAATTTGAACTTGTCTTTTTCCTTGAATCAACAATCCTTTTTAGCATGATTTATCCTCTTACAAATAGGACATGGTGGAAACTTTCCATTCTGACCACTGGTGGAAGAAACAATAGATTTGTCCTTGCTTGAGCTTTCAAATTTCTTCCCGGAGTTGTTGAACTTTACTACTTTGTGGGTAGCAAGAAAAGCACATTTACTTGCCTCATGGGCTCGCATTGTTCTTGCGCTTCTAACTTGCTAACAAGATTAGCAATAATTAGACTAGTCATGGCATAAGATTCCTCAATAACTGAAATTTAAGCTTCAAATCTTTAAGGAACATTGATCATGACTTTTTCAACTACCTTTTCATCAAGTAGCTATTCACCATAAAGTCTGATTTGGTTTACAATAACCATCAACCTGGTTGAATAATCATTGATCAACTTATCCTCTTTCATTTGCAGCATCATAAACTCTTTTTTTAGAGTTAAAAGTTTTATTTTCTTCACTTTTTCACCTCCCTCATAAGTTTCTTGAGTTTATCCCAAACATCTTTTGGTGTTTCAAGATCCATAATGCTTGTGAAAATGTGATCTACTAACCCAAAGTGAATACATGTTAAAGCTTTATCCTTTTTCAAGATTTCTTCATCATAAGCTTTGAGCTGAGCAATGGTGGGATTTTGTCTCAGTGCTGGTCGATCGTCATCAGTTTCTACAACCTTCTACAAGCCGAGAGATTTCAAATAAACTTTCATCTTAACTACCAAACATGATAATGAGTTCATGTTAAAATAGGAATAGATGTTGAAAGACCTTTAGAAGAAGCCATTAAATTTACTAAAAAATAGTAATAGAACCTCACAACCCTCAAGAAGAAGCTCTATTAGCCATTGTTGGTGTAATTTTTGTTGCAAAGAGAGGAATACAAGAAGAGAGAAGAAAAACAAATTTAGAAAATAATGGAGAAATTGTCTCTTCACCTTCACACACACACACAACCTTTTTATTAAAAAAAATGTTTTAGAACTGCCTAACACTAGAGTAAAAATAAGTAAAACATAAAGTAAAAGAAAACTTACAGCAGAAAAAAAAAAACTAAACTTAAAACAATTAGTAGTTACTACCAAGGCCTAAAAAAACTGACACAAAACGTATATTTGATTTTCAATATCAAACTCAAAATACATCAACAAGAGTATGATCTTCGGATGGGTTTTGTTATTGATTCATAAACTAGAAAAAGGAGAAGATCTGGAGCAGGTTGAGTTTCTGCATACAGATTTATGGTTTAGATCCATGATCTTCGGATGGGTTTTGCTTCGCAAAATTTGACTAAAAGTTTGGGGAATATTATGAGTCAATTCCTCGAGTATGATGCCAGTGGTCATCGTAATTTCATGAATAACTATATGAGGATCGTGGTTCGTCTTGATATTCGTGAACCGTTTATGCATGGGAAAAAGATTCGAAAAAGAGGTGAAGAGTATTTTGATGTTTCGTTTAGCTACAAACGAATTCCTTTGGTGTGTTATTTGTGTGGGAGGATCGAGTATAGCGAATCAAGCTGTCATAGGTTGTTGGATTTTCCTGAGGGACAAGCGGTGTAGGAGTGATCTGAAGAAATTAGGGCGGAGGTTCGCCAACAAAACAGAGGATTGACGATGCAGTGGCGTCGGGATAGCAGACCTCAAACTTTCCATAATGCGGGCACTAATTTCACGCAGGGTCAAAGCTCGAAAATTGCAAGTAATGCTGGCAAGGTCCAAAATCGCTGCCTATCTTTTCCTCAATTACCACTGTTTAGAATTGTTGATTCGCAGCAGTCGGTTAATGCTGCAATTGGCAGCAATGCATAGGTAGTGGGGTCGGGCCTTGGTGGCTTTGTCGTGGGCCAAGAATCTTCAACTGTTACTGGTAATAAGGATGGTCATTGGCTGGTGAATAAATGTGCTGATGTGGGCCTCAAAGAAACTGTAGTAACGGACGTTGACGAGTCTAAGAAGCGTCCTTGAAATGCGACTTTAACTGATGCTGAGCAGGTCAATCAGATGGATGGGCAGGGGGACTCGTCTCTTCTTTCAACTGTTCTTCCTCTCACATTGTACCATGATCAATATCCAATGGAACTGTAGGGGTTGGAGCAACCCGAGAGCAGTTGGATATTGTTTTTTCTAATCAGCCAAAATTTATTTTATTTTTGTCTGAAACATTAGTTTATTCTAAAAAAATTGAGGAGATTCGTGTGGTTTTCAGGTATGATCATTGTTTTACAGTTGATAGAGTAAGGAGTAGTGGCGGACTTGCATTTTTTTGGAATTCTGTTGATAATGTTTCGGTTTCCAGATTCTCTTCTAATCATATTGATCTTGTTATTGAGACTCCTGCTCTTGTTGGTTGACGTGGTTGGAAAAATTTAGTTATGAAAATGGTTTTCATATATAGTGGTAGTTTAAAAATTTTAAAAGCTGAAATTGATTTGTAATATTTATAATAATAAATTTTTATTTGAAAAGGACATGTGTTTTGTGTGATATAGATCTGATACGTTTATGACTTTCAACCAAATGATTTTTTTATTATTCTTTTGTCCCGAATTGCGTCAAGTATGGGCTCAAACAACAATAACCAAACACATAACCAAAAATAATTTATTATTTTTAGTTAGGAAGTAATTCTCTCAATCAAAACCAGTAAAAATTATTATTCCCAAAAGATAAACTTTATTTTAAGAAAACAAATTCTCACTACTTCATGGTAGAATAACAATATATAAAACTTATGTGTAAAAACTTGTGTAAATAGCTCTACGAGGGTCATCTATTTATAAGGAGAGATAGAAGATTCCTAATTAAATAAGTATAAATAATATTTATTTAATAGAAAAACACTCTACCAGAAGCACCGGCAGGGGGGACACACCCTAGATAAAAACATTAGGATTGCTGCCTCCCTCCCACATGCAAAATGAGGGGAATTGAGCCTTTCATGTATTGGATTATATATTATTTCTGAATTTTTTATCCAACACTTTATAATTTAATCCAACCCAATGTTTATTTTCTATTCCTAAAATAAATATTAATTAATTAATTAGATTAACTAAATTAATTTATCAATTAAATAATTTTCTCAACCCAATTCTAATTATGTTAAAATCAATACGATTTTGCCGTAAAAAATTCTATGATGAAATGTATTTAATATTCACATTTAACAGAATCATAATGACTATTTTAATTTATTTTATTTTAGAACTTTAATTATTTAATTAATTAAATAATAATATGAAAAATTTAAATTAATTTTCAAGTTATTTCTATACTCAGTCAGAAAACACATTCATTTTTTAATGTGACCCATTTCTCTAACTTTATCATTTCTATTCATTTTTGTTCATTTAGCTCTACATGCGATTCACTTATGGTTTCAACGGGCTAGCGGAAGGATGAATTGAACATATTTAATTAGGGTCCAAATAATTTATAATTAAGTTACAGCTTTTTGCCTATTAATTATAAACTTATTTAGTCACAAAGTCATTACACTATAGTATTGTGACTAAGCTCTTTCTAATTACATACCATTATGCAAGCTACTTAATAAGTGTATGTCCAATGACCTTGTCATCAATGTGTTATCCTCATAGGATATTCTTAATATCTTTAGGATAAATTTATTCTCCCAATATGACTATTTTATATCATGATAACCATTACATCTTCCTTCACGAAAAGTTAATTACTATCAAATAGTAATTAAGTAATTTTCTCATAAAGGTTGTAACACTTCTAACCCATAGCCATCACAAAATTAGGGTTATCAGATGCTACCACACATAATAGAACAAAATCATGTTATCTATCTTCAATTTCTCACAACACTAATCATTCATTAAACATATAATAAAAACATGTTATTCATATATTATCGGGGTTAAAACGAGGTTACAAAAGTTCTAAAACAATTTTAAAAAATCAAGGATTAATTTGAAACATTTTAGAAAAAATGGAAAAAAATGCAAAAACAGGGGTTATACGGCTGTGTGGAACTGAACCACATAGTTGTGTCCCTAAACTGTATAACAGAATAATGTTGTATAATCCAAGTTCATATGATCGTGTGAACCTAATTCTCATCTAAATCCACAAACCACATGGCTGTGCCATATGCCCGTCTATGGAACATGACCATGTGTTAGGTCGTCTATCAGCCTGTGTGCACCTAAAAGAGCCTTTTGAAACAGGTTTCAACCCTTAAGTTCACATAACACACAAACAACCAATTAACCATTATCGATCTATTCACATATATAAAAAATGTGTCAAAACACAACACAAATTATCCATTCCTAGGTGCCTAACAAATGTACCATCATGGCACCATCACATCCAATGCAAATTATACAACCTATTCATTCATTCATTAGTTCATATAAACATACATACACCAATATGAAATTCGCCATAAATACCACTCATACCTTACCTTACCATCAACCTAAGACATGCCTTGACTGCTACCAATATTATCCATACATAAACCTCAAACAAACAATTACTTTGATACATATACACAACTTACCAAATCCATGAAACATTTTAACATCACAATTGCATAATCCATAGCAATCAACTAACACCAATATCAAGCATTTCATCCAAATTTAGTCATTACCTCAACCTTTTCATCAACTATGATCAAGCATACCATAGGAAATCATTAAATCAACCTATTACATGACAACCATTATGACATATTACAATTTCAACTAGACATTCAAATCCATCAACCCAAAATTCCCTATATACATGCCACAAGACCAAAATAACGAGTCAAAATCTACCAAGATTGAAGCTTGATAGTGTGAGCCTTGAAGTTGATCCGTCTGCCTAGTTCCACAAAATGTTAACTACAGAAATAGGAAATGAAACAGAGTAAACTTATATAGCTTAGTAAGTTCATAGTTAAATCTAAACCAACTTACCTCATTCAAGAAATTGAAATTAAACAACTTAGATTTAAAGTAACCTGACATTCAATTTACAGAATATGTGAGATTTGTACAGGATTAAATCATCACATAAATCATATTCATCACAAATCCAATTAGGACCATTTATTTACTCATTCCATCAAGATCATTCATACATGTACAATCAAAATCATTCATGTATATTAACTTAGGTTCATAAATCTTTTTGATAAATAATCACACATCTTAACAAGTACTTTGAAAATCATTCACAAGTTTTACTAGTTCGATGAATTATAGTAACACAACTTGAATACTCGGGTAACTACACCATACTGAGAGCATCATAATGCTATACAAAGGCACTGTAGTGCAAACAGAGACATCAAAGTGTAAGTAGAGACACCAAAGTGCAAATAGAGGCACAAATGTACAATCTTGTACAAGCGCGCATTCTAACCTTATTGGCATGCCAATCGTATCCTAATTATTTACTATGTTCAAACGGGCATTTTAACATAATTCATTACATTTACAAATTAGAGGCATTTCCATAATATCTGAACACATGGTGTAAATAATATTAAATCATTTATAATTTTTATCCAATATCAAAGGTTCAACCATAATTCAATTAAAACCAACTCATATCAACACAAGTTATCAATATATTTACATTCATCTATACTATGAACTTAACTATTATATATGACTAACGAGATGATTTGTAGGGACTATACTGTAATTTTCTCTTTTCCTCGATTTTCCTCTTTACAATTCAATCCTTGATCTATATAATAGTTAAATTCAATTTATCAATTTCAATTTCATTATCATACTCATTTTTATGCATATGACCTATAACTTCATTTTACAAATTTTCCTTTAACTTTTACACTTTGTTCAAATTAGTCCCTAAAATCGAAACTATTAAAATTTTCACATTTAAACCCCAATATACACAACCAATTGTAACCTCATCCATAATCAGCCTTCAAATACTAAAAATTATATAATGTTCATGCTTCCCTAAGTTCAAAACCAACCAAAATTTTTTTACAAAATAGACCTAATTAACAACCAAGCTTGCAAATATTTCATTTAACCTCATGAACACCTAAAATTTTTAATGGCAAGTCCTAAAACCTTTAAAAATTTTATGAATTAATCCTGAAGTTAGCTAGAGTAAGCTACTGCGGTCTCAAAAACATAAAAATGACTAAAAACGGGTGAAGAAATCACTTACATGTAAGAATTTTGTATTAGCCAAACTTCAAGCTATAACTATGGTGTTTTCTTATTCTAATTTCGGTGGTAATAGCTAATGAAGATTATGATAAATTTTTTTGTTTTCATTTAACTAATTACAATTTTACCCTTATCATTAACATAAAAATTTAACTAGTTAATTAACCTTAGTCGTCCACTAACATTGATAATGGTTTAATTACCACTTAATCCCTTAAAAAAACTTTAATTATACACTTTATCTAATAATAATAAATAGTGATGAGGTTTTACATCTTTTACAATTTAGTCTTTTTTTCTTTAATTAACTATTCAATCACCAAAATTACTGGACCAGAACTTAATATAACTCTATACTAGACCTGTACATATTATAAAATGATATTTACTAACTTGATCATTGAAAATTAGGGTTTTGAAACCACCATTTTTGATACCACTAAAAAACGACATGTTATAACTCTCCCATTTACAAATTTCATCCACGAAATTTCTTACTTGAAAATAGGTTCGGGTATTATGATCTCATAGATTATTCAGTTTCCCACATAGCTTCCTCAACTTCATGTCGATTCCACAAACTTTAACCAACAGTACACATTTTTCTGTAATTCCTTCACTTCCGAAGCCAAAATTCTAACTGGTTTTTATTGTAAGTTAGATTGAGCTATAACTCAGTTTCATCCAGAGATAACACGTGCGATGGATCAGAACGATATCGGGTGTAACATTGAAACATGGAAAACATTATGAATTCTATCAAGTTCCAGAGGTACTACCAATCGATAAGCCATGAGCCCAATTCTTTCTAAAATTTCATACGGTCCAATGAACCTCAGGCTGAGTTTTTCTTTTCTGCCGAAACACAAAATTTTTCTCCGGGGTGAGACTTTTAGAAATACTTTCCCACCAACAAAATACTCAATGTCTTTTCTTTTTAGATTCGCATAAGATTTCTAACGACCGAATGCAACTTTCAAATTATCACGAATAATTCTAACTTTATCACAAAATTTTTCTCTAGGGTGAGACTTTTAAAAATAGAATCCAAAAAAAATAGTTCTAATCATCCTCCTTGTCATCCATCTCATTACTTCTGTCTCCCTCTCGTTCCTCTTCACTTTCATGATTTCCTTATTCCTATCCAGACGACGTAGGCCCAAACATGTCTGGCGTATAATTAGGGACCTTAATATTGTTTTGCCTCGTAAACTCTTGAAATATTGGCCCCGACTCTTGCATCCATTGTATCATCCAATCCAATTTAGGATGACTATTCTCACCAACTTCTTGTTGAGCTCGTGTCAATCTTTGTGATGAAGCTGATTTAGTCGTCGCTTCATGTTGTCATTTGTTCCAATCTTTTATTTGTTTTGCTCGTAGCTCTATGTACCGTTGGAACAAAGTATTGTCAATGATACTTCAAGATGGTTTCAATGACTGCTCGGTGGATGCCATGGGAACGCCTGCTCTTTTGCATAAGGCTGTCACTAAGTGGGGAAAGAAAACTCCCACTTTCTTGCCACTAACACATCTCTTAATGTTTTGATGGATCCACTTTCCAATACACACTTACTTTTTCTATAAAATAGCATAAAGTAAAATTGCTTGAAGGGTATTGACATTAGATACGTTTAAAGAATGCACTGCTCGTGTGCACACAAATTGAATCCTCATTTTAGCTTCTTAGAACATGATAGCTTGATTGAAGAAGGTTGGGATACTAGTACCTAGGCGATATTTCCATTCACCCCTTCCCTCTGTTAAGTAATTTATATAATATTGTCCATATCTATGTCCCTAAAGTATTCCAAATCGATTTCATCAATAAAATCATGGTCATGGAATGGAACATTGTAAAAATCACAAATAATTTGAAAGGTTACTTTAACTTCTATCCCTCGCACAGATACATCATCCCATATATGGTCGTTAGTATTTCTAGACTTGTGATTCCGTAAAGATGCATAAAATTCTTGAACTATTGGGACCACAACAATATCTTTCGAGATCATGCAAAAATGTTCCCACCTATGGTACCTAACTAAAGGCTGCATCTCCTTACAAATGATCATCGATGGGTCAAATCCCCTCTGTTGAATGAATGTTTTCCCTTGAAGTTTATTAAAATATTTTTCAACATTCGGGTTCTGTAATACCCTATACCCAGCCTGATCACTGAGCTCGAGTCCTAGGATGCTACACCACCGTCTCACATTGATTTCATCATAATTATCACATTTAGTATACAAGGATCTTTATTTTCTCTTGTTACTATAGCAATCATGCAAATATTAAGACCTGCAAACTCAAATTAATGTTTAACCATGCCAACATACGACACACAAACATAAAATGGACATAAATCAAGCATTAGGACCACTTACCAAATTTTCCCAAAAATGTTACGTAGGTATTGATACTAAAGAAGTGGTATCAATACCACATGAAAAATCGATACTAAACTTGCATTTTGTTTCTCACCAAAATTCTTAAACGTCGAAAACTAACGGTACCTTTCGCAACGTACCGATAAATTTACCTCGAGTAGAGATACTTGGGCCAGGGTATCGATACCAATTCTATATTTTGTTTTACTGCACTTTCGAAATTACAGAGGTATCATTTTAGTAATCCTATTATCGATACCTCTGCTTTATACTACCAAATTTCAGCATATATCAGCAACTAGATCTTTTAAACTCATCCTTAAATAACATACTTTATTCACCTAGATAAATAAGATTTAGAATATCCAAACAACAATCCAAATATCATGTTCAAATCCACATGCTTCCAAACGTAAATAACATGAAAATAGCCCCAAAATGACTTAAAAAATTCGATATAAAGTTTACCATATTGCCTTAAAGTCCCATATTAAAAATAAACCAATTACACCTACTATAGCAACTAAAAGAATGACTTGGATCAATCTTTCGAAGGCCACACCGCTCACACCGGGAATACGACTACTCTGCAAAGGTTAAAATGGAGTGGGTGAGCTTAACAAGCTTAGAAAATTATCAGAATAACCACTACACAAACAAGTCATTATGTAACAATTAAGCAGTCATATATTGTATTCACGACATCTCTAATTCTATATCAAAATTTGCATGTTTTATTATTTTTCAAGCAGTCTATTACTTACTGATTACAAGACTATTCAGGTATATATAATATCACACATATTAGATACATTGAATGATAGTTTGGCTCTTGAGATTGTGAAACATCAAATGAACTCTATCACCACTAATCGGATACACAGATCTCTAACACACCATATAGACTCGTAGAGTCGAATATATCCCATAAGTGAAGCGTATAGCTAGCACTCTTCAACATACCAAACACACATATCCTGTTGAATAGAGCTTAGCTCACATTCTCTTATCTCTCCAAAAACTATCCTAGACCTCAATGCCCCAAATATCACACCACAAAGGCGAGTACTCACAATCCTATGGCATACCAACTATATCCAATGGTCTTAAGGTTCACAAGGCCAAAATATCCACACTATCAACATATATTTACATATCGATTTCCACACATGTTCACTACATATACATATCATTAGCACATTATAACCATTGTCACATATTATGAAAGCATACCCACATATCTACTGTCACATAACATGAATTACATGCCCACATATTCACTTTCACAATAGTCATCACAAACTTACAACACATATCATAGTATCTCATACATGTTCATATTTTCACAATTGCACAAATACACATTTATCACATTATATCATAGGTGTGGGAACACTTACACTTGAAGTTTAGAGTAGGGGTTTAGGTTATATATAAATTCCCAATGTCACAATGAATCATCTATGAGCAATGATTCCAAAACACTCACCATAAATATGCTTTCACTAGAAAGCCGAAAGCTCAAACAAGTTTTTCTTTGCCTTTATATCTACTCCTTGAAGGTCCTATTGACTCTGATGCTTAAAAAAGATGAACCACACAAATATTAAATCAACAATCAGTCAATAACCCACCTAAAATAGTCACAAACATAAGCCTAAGCTACGTTCTCTTCTAACCAAACCTTCAACATAGAAAATTTAAAATTCGAATAACTTGATCTACACTTAATCTTTTAACACGAAACGAATTCCATTCATCTATATATTCATCTACGACTAATGCCTAACCTTTAAACTATACAAAACTATATGCTCCAATGTATCAAAATTTTTTGATAAGTTTTGGCCATTATAATGAAAATTCATTAAAACTCGATAAAATCTTAACAAAAATTCAATGTAACTTTAGAAACCTTCTAATTATATTAAAAAATTTGAAAAATACTTTAAAACTAAGTTTTAATCTAGAAATTAGAAATCCACTATTAATGACCCAATTTTTAACTTTTATTTAAAACATGCAATTTCATAACAAAAAACTCAATTCTAAAGCTTAGATAACATTAAAAACTAATGAGAAAGTGAATGGTCAGCTTTGATGGAAGATTAAATGAGTTTTGAGGCAAATTCAAAAAACCCACGGTTGAAGAAGATGATAAAACCTATGGAGTTTTTGAGTGTTGTTTTTGGAGATTTATGAAGGTAATTGACTTAGGAATGATAGGAAATAAAAGTATTATGGTTTGGGAATAAAAAATCAATTGAAAGATCAAGAGTATAACAAGGGACGGCAATAGCAAACTTTAGAGAACAAGTATCGTGAAATAAAAATGGGAATGGGGATTTATTAGGTTCAATTTTAAAAACTAGTAAAATAGCAACATAAATTCTTACTATTTTGACTCTGTTACAAATCAGTCATTTTTCCTAAAATGAAGGTATTGAAAACTCATTTTCAAAAATTGACTCAATTCCCTAATAGCCATTGTCGAAAACATTATTGAATACCAACCTTACAAAATTCCAAGCATATATAGGCTAAAATTCCTAAAATACCCTTGAAACTTTTAGGCCCTATTTTAGGGTGTGACAGGTTCGCAAAATTAAAGGGATTTTGAATCGTCGATGGCTATGGTTCATTAGTTCATCTAAATTTTGTAGGACACATTATCATTAAACTAAGAACAAAATATCAAGTAAAGATTTCAATGAAATAGTAAAAGTCTAAGCTTAGGAACCCTTAACCTCGTAGAAGTTGTTGAATTCCTCATTTCGTGCGGTGTTTATTGTTCCTTTGGGTGTTCCTATTTTTCATTGTACCAAATGTGATTGAGAGCTAGACTTTGTAAACAAAAAGAAGTGAAAATTATATTTTAGGGTTTAAAGAGTGTTAATAGATTTTGAGAGGGTTGAGATGATTAAGGGGTTAATAAGTGTTTAAAGAGGTGGATAAAGAGTCTTTAGGTTATAAAATATGTGATTTGATGGTTAAAAATAAACTAAAATCGGTTTTAAAATCGACGAGTCGCGCTATCGGGTCAAGTCACCTGTAGAAATTTGCAATGATGTTGCGACAGTGGGTTCCATGTCGCGACATCCCTACCAGTATACCAACGTTGCAACATTGAGATGCTGTGTCACGACACACCCTGCAGTTTGGGAAACTTGGGGAAACTGTCTTCTATGTCACGACACGAAAGTGCCATGTCGTGACGTCAAGGTGTTTTCTCCAATTCTTGCATTCATTGCGTGTTGTTGCAACACGGGGTTGTCGTGTTGTGACACCGACTCTATTTTAGCCCAAATTTTCATGTTTAGGATGTTTTGGTTTAAAGTAAAATACACCAAATAAAAGTTAGAACTTTAACTAGATGGTTAGTTGAATATACAACAATATACAGAAAAACTTAATTTTAAGTTTCATCACATTTTATTGCCGGATTCAGCCAATAGTTCCACCGACGTGTTCTCACTTTCGTCTCTTTCAGCATTTGTCCACCAGCTATCGTATTCCTTCACCTTTTTATGCTCATATTTTTCTTTGTACTTGCTTTTAACCCTGCATTAATAACATTAAACAAAGTCCTAAATTCAGGGTAGTTAGATTCGAAGGTAAATAAATAATGACACTGCTCCCCTGGTATCCTTCAGTTGTCCTCACTTTGGTGAGATCCGCATTTGAATGTTTCAGTTTCACCATTAATTTTCATCATTAATTCATTTTTTCAAGATCAATGGTGGATCTAGATGTGGCTAGAAAAGGTTTTCCCAACAAGATGGGTATCTCTCGATCCTCTACAAAATCTAACATTACAAAGTCTACCGGGATAATAAAACTATGCACCTTAACCAACACATCCTCTAACACTCCTTTCGGGTGGACAGAAAATTTTCCAGCTAATTGTAATGTAATTTGAGTGTTTTTGAGGTCCCCTACCCTGAGTTTTTCATATATAGATAAGGGCATTATGTTTATACTAGCTCCTAAATCGCATAGAGCCTTCTTAAAATAAATGCTCCCTATCTCTATTGGAATTGTAAAACTTCTCAACTCTTTTAGTTTTTTAGGTATCTGTCTAGAAATAATAGCATTACAGGATACATTTATGTTGACTTCCTCTCCTACCTCAAATTTTCTATGCCTAGACATGACTTATTTTAAGAATTTGGCATATTTTGGTACTTTCTCAATTAGTTCAATTAACGGTAGGTTAAAATTTAATTTTTTGAACAAGTTTAGAAAATTTACAAACTCTTCCTCATCCTATTTTTTTCTCTTTTAATCTGGAAGGAAATGATACTTGTGTTTTATTAGCTGTGTCTTCTATTTTGGTTGTCGGTTAGATGTCCTCCTCTGGTTTTAGTTCTTGATCTACCTTTTTGGGCTTTTCTAGAGGGCCTTTTAAATTTTCTTTTGCATCCTTTGTTGTTAAGTTTGTCAGGTTACTCAAGATTTTGCCCGAACAGAGCGCGATTTCTTTTACTTGCTCGTTCCCTTATTTTCGAGGATTATTCTCAATATTATTGGGTTTGCCTGTGCCAATTTGACTTTTAATATCTCCCATCATACTCATTAATTGGCTCATTTGGTCCTCCAACTTAGTCAATATTCTTAATGAATTAGTGGACTCAGATTGCACCTGATTTACTTTTGTTCTCATTGACTTCATCTCCTCTTCGATTTGATCCAGGCATTGAGCGCATATAATATGGTCATTTAGGTTGACCCTATCTTGAGGTTTCTGTAAATAAGGAGGTTGGTAGTTAGTGTTTTTAACTTGATTTGAATTATTATTACCTCTTCATTAATTTCCTCCCCATCTTAAGTTTGGGTGATCTTTCTAACCAAGATTGTAGGTACTTGAATAAGGGTTTCCACCCCTATTCTTGATGTAATTCACATCATCGGTAGGGTTATTGATATAGTGGAAGAGCGGTTTATCTATTCTATACACAAACGATGCACTATTCATGGATTCGATACGATTAAGTCTGTCCATTAACTGTTGGAATTTATCATCTTCCTGGATAGCTTTTACCTTAGCTGGTTTCTGGCCATATGTGAATTGTTTAATAGGCCACTAACAGGAGTTCAATTCCATGTTTTCTATTAATTCGTATGCATCCTCATATGTTCTGTTCATAAGAGCTCCTCCTGCTGCTCCATTTAATTTGAACCTGGCATTTGCATGCAACCCATTGTAAAACACCTACAATCGTATCCGCTCAGGGAATCCGTGGTGCGGGCATTTCTGGATCAACATTTTAAAACATTACTAGGCCTTGTGAAAACTTTCCCCTTCCAATCGTCTAAAACCATCAGTTTCTCTTCTTAGTTGAAACGCTTTGCTAATAGGGAAAAAATTTTATAAAAACTTTCCATTGAGCTCATCCCATGTCGTGGTAGATCCTGGTGCCTGTGAGTCTAACCAAGAAAAGGCGTTATCAATCGAAAAGAAAAGGGGAACAATTAAAGATGAATATCGTCATTAGTGACCCTGTTGTATTTGAAAGTATCACAAAGTTAGAGAAATCATTCTAAATCTTTATTCAGATCCTCATTCATTGTGCCCCTAAATTGTAGATTATTCTGGATCATCTGAATCATTGCTAATTTTATCTCAATGTTATTAGCTGTAATAGCCGACCTCATTATGCTCTCTTAAACCATATCCAGACTTGGTAATATGCAATCTCTTAGGGTTCTCTTGTAACAACCCATTTTTAGTAAAATTAGAACAGTGGTTTTGAGATCACAAATTTGATGAGTAAATTATTATTTCATTATTATTTTAATGTCTAAGGAATGTTAATAGGGTCATATAAAAATTTCGTTAAGAAATTTTGACGTTTGCATGTTTAATTAAGTGAAAATGACTAAATTGTAAAAGGTGCAAATGTTAAGTTCTATTAGCTAAAGTGTAACACGCCAAAATAAGGCCTAGCAGTTTTAGGGGTATTTTCAAAATTTTGGCCTATATGAGCTTAAAATTTCGTAAGACTGGTACTCGATAGTGGTTTCGACTAGGACATCTTAATTGTCAAATAAATTTATGAAAAAGTGTCTTAGAAAACCTTAATTTTAAAAAAGGAATGATTTGTAACAAAGTCAAAATAGTAGGCATTTATGTTGCATTTTTACCATTTTGTAGAATCGAACCTATTTCATTCCCAACCACAAGCTTTTTACGTCTATTTCTATCTTCTTCATTGTGCTTGTCGCCCCTTGCCATTCCCTTATTATTTCCTTCGATTTTTTATTCCCAAATCACAATACATTGATTTCTCATAATTCCAAAGTCACCTATTGTCATAAACCTTCAAGAAAAACACAAAAAACTTTATTTCACCATATTCTTCAAACATGGGGTTTCTAGATTTTCATCAAAACTCACTCATTCTATCACCAAAGGTAATCATTCTTGTATTCATAAGTTTTTAATGCTATTTATATTCTAAACCCGAATTATAAGCCATCAAATCGCATGTTTCAAATAAAAGCCAAAAATTGAGCCATTAATGGTGGATTTTGGGATTTTTCATACAAACTTGGTTTCAAAGTGTTTTTCAACTCATTTTAGCATAATTAGAAGGTTTTGAAACTTATCCTAAAGTTTGAGTATAGATTGAGATATTAGTATAGAAAGTTTTTTATGTTAATAGTCTAAGTTACATGGGGACTTAGCTTAAAGCTTGTGTTTTAGTTAGTTTGAATGAATATTTGATTGATGTGTGATTGTGGTTATTGTGTAAATATATATATGAAGCTTCAGATTCGTTAGAGCTTGGTACGAGCTAGAGAAATATTAGTTGAGCTTTTGATTTTCGATAAAAGCGCAAAGGGCTGAGTGTATGGAATTACTACTCGTAAACATGAGTCTTGTGACAATCGGGAATTTAGATGTAGCCTAAACACCTATTCTAAATTTTGAGAGTAAGCATTCTTGAACTATTCTTCTCTTGTAATTATGTGGTTGAATAATATGCATGATATGTGAGATGTGGATATGGTGCTTATTGTGTAAAGTGTAATAAATGTACAATATATATGTTATACAAATATACTAGTGTTTTGCAAACGATGCTATAATGTAGTGATAGTGCACGGATACTCAGTAAGGGATATATGTTGTTTCTCGGATATTTTGGCCTTGTGATCTCTTGAAACTGTTGGATATAGTTGGCATGCCTTAGGATTGTGAGTACTCACTTATATGTATAGAGATTTTGGGCATTGAGGCATTGAGACATGTTTGGAGGGATAATGGAATGTGAACTAAAGCTCCATTCAATGGGACATGTGAAGGGAAATAAAGAGAGTGTTAGCTATACGCTTTACTCTTGGGACATGTTTGACTCTACGAGTCTATGTGGCGTAAGGAGATCTGTGTATCCGATGAGTGATGATAGAGCTCACTACATGTTTCATAATCTAAGTGCCATCATATCTCATCTTATCTTATGTTAAATAATTGTGCGAAATATGTTCTATGATTGAATGGTTTTGTATATGTACTACGAAAAGACTCCTAGACTATGCATGTTTTAATATTAGATGTTGCTAGACTTACGAATGTGCTATTTTTTAAAAGGATTCGACAATTTGAGCAACGAATTAAGGGAGATTTGATGTTGATGGTGATGTTATCTTAAATTTTCGAGGAAGACTGTGTGTGCAGCAAGATATAGGTTTAAGACAAATGATCCTTATCGAGGCGCATAGTAGGCCTTACGCTATGCATCTTGGAAGTGGGAAGATGTATCATAGTCTTTAGGAAGTTTATTGGTGGCCTAGTTTAAAGCGTGATGTTACAGATTTTGTGACTCGATGTTTGGTTTACCAAAAGGTGAAGGCTGAACATCAATTTCCTTCGGGTTTACTACAACCTATTGCAAATCCTGAATGGAAGTGGGAGAAGATTACTATGGATTTTGTTTTGGGTTTGCCATTGACCCCTTCAAGGAAAGATTATGTATGGGCTATAGTTGATCTATTTTTGAAAAGTGCGCATTTCGTAGCTGTGCGAACCAATTATTCATTGCAGAAGTTAGTAGAGCTATATATTGCCGAAATTGTTTATTTTCATGATATTTCAGTTTTGATTATTTCAGATAGGGACCTAGGGTTTACTTCAAGGGTAGTTGCGAGCGATATCTGCCCTTACTAGAGTTTGCTTACAAAAATAGTTACCAAGAAAGTATTCGTATGACCCCTTTTGAAGCGTTTTTGGAAGGAAGTGTAGAACTCATTTGTGTTGGATTGAGTTGGATGAGAGGCAAGTTGTTGGGCCAAATTTAGTTTGTGAGACTGAAGAAAAGATTAAGCTAATTTTTGGTCGTCTGAAAGCAACATCTGATAGGCAAAAATCTTATACAGATATGAAACATCAAGATATCAAGTTTCAAGTTGAGGATAAGGTATTTTGGACAGTTTCACCGTGGAAGAAACTTATAAGATTTGGTAGGAAGGGTAAGTTAAGTCCTAGATATATTAGACCCTATAAAGTTGTTGAGAGGATAGGTTCGATAGCTTATCGTCTAAGTTATCATCGAAACTTGAGCGAATTCATGATGTTTTCAATGTGTCCATTCTAAGGAAGTATCATTTTGTTGCATCACATGTTGTGCCAGTTCAGGAAATTGAAATCTGCGATGACCTTACTTATGAGGAAGAACCAGTTGAAATTCTAGACCATGAAGTAAAAGTGTTACGAAACAATTCTGTTGGTTAAGGTTTTGTGGTGCAATCATAAAGTGGAAGAGGCTACTTAGGAAATAGAGGAAGCAATGAGACGTCAATATCCCTATTTGTTTAGCTAAGGTAATTTCAAAGATAAAATTCCTTTTAGAGGGGGAGAATTGTAACACCCCAAAATAGGGCCTAGGATTTTTAGGGGTATTTTGGCCTATATGAGTTTGAAATTTCATAAGATTGGTACTCGATAGTGTTTTCGACTAGGACATCTTAATCGTCAAATCAATTTCTAAAAAAGTGTCCTAGAACCCTTGAAATTTGAAAAAGGACTAATTTGTAACAAAGTCAAAATAGTAGGCATTTATGTTTCAATTTTACCATTTTGTAGAATTGAACCTATTTCATTCCCAACCACAAGCTTTTCACATATGTTACTATATTCGTCATTGTGCTTGCCGTCCCTTGCCATTCTTTTATTATTTCTTTCAATTTTTTATTCCCAAATCATAATACATTGATTTCTCATCATTCCAAAGTCATTTATTGTCATAAACCTTCAAGAAAAACATCGAAACTCCATAAGATTTCACCATCTTCTTCAAACGTGGGGTTTCTGAATTTTAATCAAAGTTGCTCGTTCTTTCGCCAAATGTAATCATTCATGTATTCATAAATTTTTAATGCTATTTAGACTCTAAACCCAAATTATTAGCCATCGAATCGTATGTTTCAAATAAAAGCAAAAAATTGAGCCATTAATGGTGGATTTCAGAATTTTGCATAAAAACTTGGATTCAAAGTGTTTTTCAACTTGTTTTAGAATGATTAAATGGTTTTGAAACTTATCCTAAATTTTCGTTAATAATTTCTCATGTTTTAATGAATTTTACGAAAATTGCCTAAAAGATACCGAAAATGTCGATACCATAAGTTGAGTAGGTTTATATAGTTTGAAGGTTGTGAATTAGGCATAGATGAATAATTAGATGAGTGGAACTAATTTTAAGCAAAAAGGTTGAGTATAGATTGAGATGTTAGTATATAAAGTTTGTTATGTTGATTGTTTAAGTTACATTGGGACTTAGCTTAAAGCTTGTGTTTTAGTTAGTTTGAATGAATATTTGGTTAATGTTTGACTGTGGTTATTGTGTGAATATATGTGTTAAGCTTCAAATTCATTAGATCTTGGTACGAGCTAGAGAAACATTAGTTGAGCTTTCAATTTTTGACAAAAGCGCAAAGTGCTGAGTGTATGGAATTACTACTCGTAAACATGAGTCGTGTGATAATCAGGAATTTAAACGTAACCTAAACACCTAGTCTAAATTTTGAGTGTAAGTATTCTTGAAATATACTTGTCTTGTGATTATGTGGTTGAATAATATGCGTGATATGTGAGATGTGGATATGATGCTTATTGTGTAAAGTGTAATAAATGTACAATATATATGTTATATGAATATGCTGGTGTTTTGCAAAAGTTTCTATAATGCTATGATAGTGCACGGATACTCGGTAGGTAATATGTATTTTTTCTCGGATATTTTGGCTTGTGATCTCTTAAAACTATTGGATATAGTTGGCATGCCATAAGATTGTGAGCACTAACTTATATGTATAAAGATTTTGGGCGTTGAGGCCTTGGGACATGTTTGGAGGGATAAGGGAATGTAAGCTAAAGCTCCATTCAATGGGACAGGTGAGGGGAAATAAGGAGAGTGTTAGCTATACGCTTTATTTTTGGGACATGTTTGACTCTACGAGTCTATGTGGCGTAAGGAGATCTGTGCATCTGATGAGTGATGATAGAGCTATCTACATGTTTCATAATCCTAGTGCGATCATATCTCATCGTATCTTCTGTTAAATAATTGTACGAAATATGTTTTATGCTTGAATTATTTTGTATATATGCTACGAAAAAACTCCTAGACTATGCATGTTTTAATATTAGATGATGCTAGACTTACAAATGTGCTATTTGTGAATGAATGATTGGTTGCATTGCATGATGCCATGTTTATGCTGTGGTTATTCTATTCATTCATTGAGCTTGCAAAAGCTCATTTCCTCATTTCAACATTTGTAGAATAGGGACGTCACGGTGTGGGTGGTGTGGTTTCCATGGGAGTGATCCAAGGAAGTCCAAACATTCTTCGTAGGTGCTTATTTATTCCTATTTATTTTGGGGAAATTGGCATTGTTGTAGAACCTATTTAAGTTGTTGATTTTTGGACATTTGAGCTTGCGTATGTGAGCTTCATGTTATCAAATTGTTAGATTACTGAGTCATTGATGTCAGCTTGATGGTAGTTGGTCGGACTCGGTTTTAATGTTTTATGCTACCGAATAAGACATATGAATGATTATTGAACTTAGTACTTGATGCATGTGGTTTAAGAACTATTCGAGATGAGTTAATTGCATTCTTATGCTGTAATTTTAGCTCTAGTAGCAGAGGTATCGATATTGGGCCTTAAAAATCGATACCTCTATGAACTAAAATGTACATGAAACAAAATAGAGGTTTGGTATCGATATCTTTTTTCATGTATCGATACTTGGGGAAGAAATATTGATACTTGGATCGGAGGTACTGATAATTTTTGACAGATGGGTTTATAATTGAGAAACAGAATGCTCAATTGGTATTATTTTTCTAAGTGGTATCTATACCACTATAGGAAAATATTGATACCTGGTTATCAGTATCGATACTTATAGACATTTTTTGTGAAATTTTGTTGATTGGCCCTTATGCATGATTTTGGCTATTTGTGCGATCGATTAACAAAAGATTTTGCATGTAATACAGATAATTAACCACTTGAACGTATTAAAACTTGTTCGAATAAAAAAAGATGATCAATTTGGTTGAATGTAATTTCCTATTTAACGGAAATGAGACGAAACGTTGGTGTGGCATCTCGTATTCGGGCCTGCTGACCAGGCCGAATATAGGGCGCTACAGTTGGTGGTATCAGAGCCTAGGTTTATTAACTCTTGGATTTAGGAGATTGTTATGTGTTTGGAGTTTCAAAACTCACAAGTCCATATCCCTTTTGTTGTTCTTGGTATTGGTGATGTAACCCTGGTTGAATTGCATGAAATATTTTTTTGTTGTGATGGATGTGGGGTAAAAATGAGAACACATTTCCTTTAACCCTAAAGTTTACTTACAAGAATGAGAATTGGATCATTCCCACCACTCACATCGTTTACTTGTCTAATGCTCAAGAGGATGGTACATCCTCTGCACCTCCCGTGCTGCTTGTAGAGTGAACATCGCTGATGAGGGTGTAGGCCCTCTGATGGAAGCCATGATAGGAGCATTTTAGGGGGTTGCTGGTGCCAACCCTGCACCTACAGCTGCCAACATGACAATGGTTAATCGAGGTTTGCCGCTTGAACTTCTTCACGGGTTTGGTGGTAAAGAGTTTTTTAGAGTGAAAGGCACTAATCCAACCATAGCTGAGTACTGGAGGGAGTTGAAAAGATCCTTTAGTAGATGGCCTCTTCTAATGAGGAGAGGTTGGGTTGTGTAGTGTCTTTACTCGATGGTGGTGGAATATACTTAGGAGAGGTATTGTTATTGATAAATTGACTTAGAACTACTTTCTCGAGGCTTTTAAGGGGAAGTATATGGGTGAACACTACATGAAGGCTCATAAGCGGGAATTTTTAGATTTAGTTTAGGGTGAATTATCAATGGCTGATTATAAGACTGAATTCGTGTGACTTAGTCAGTACACTTCTGAGATGGTTCCTTTCGGAAGGGGGTGTTGTAAGAGTTTCAGTTTTGGGTTAAACTGTGAGATTCGGGTTTATTTGGTAGCTCAGCCCATAGAGATGTTTGATGAGTTGGTTGAGACAAGTAAGGCTGTGGAAGAGACCTTGGCTGAGCCGCCTCGTTTGGTGGTTACTGATTCTGGCACGAGAGCTTCTAATAGTGCATTAGGTGACCATTTAAGAAAGGGCATAATAGCCATGTCTCTGGTAGAGGTGCGAGACATGGGACTCGACCGAGTCAGTCTAGGCAATAGAGTGGTACCGTGGTTAATGCTAGTGGTTCAGTGGGTAGTTCTAGATGGCCGTTTTTGCACACTGTGAGCGTAGGCAGTCTAGAGAGTGTTGTAAGTTGACTGGTGGATGTTTTAAATGTTGTTCAAAGGAACATGTTCTAAGGGATTGTCCACTTAGATTTGAGGTTCACATATTGTCCACTTAGATTTGAGGTTCACATACTCAAAGTTCGGCACCTGTTACTGTGCCTGTTAGAGGCTGTGGTCACGGTAGAGGTAATAGGAGATTGAGTGGGTAACAGATTGTTGCTCATACTATTGCTACATAGGTTGAATCTGGAGGTCCAGCTCAAATTTATGCTATTAGGGAGTTAGAGGATCAAGATTCGACTGATGTTATCGCAGGTAATTTTACTTTGCAGTCTACTCTGTTGTTTTTTAGTTGATCCTGGATCGATGCATTCTCATATCTTGAGTGAATTGGCATATAAGTTAGAGATTCCTATTGAGACTATTGGTTTGGGTATGACTGTTATTAGTTCTTTTGGTGATAGTGTAATGGTAAATAAAGTTTATCATAGGTGTCCTCTTATGATTCAAGGACATGTTTTCTCTGTTGATCTCATAGAATTACTGTTTTATGGATTTGATGTGATACTTGGAATAGATTGGTTAACTGAACATAAGGCTAGAGTAGATTTTGAGAATAAGTGAATTACCTTGAGGGATAGTGAAGGTTTGGAAATAGTAATAGTGGGTGAAATACCAGTTTTCATGTCTAATATGGTTTCAGCTATGGAGGTTGAGAAGTTGGTGAGTAAAGGTTGTGAGGCTTATTTGGCTTATGTGACGAATTCTATCAGTAAGGAGTTAAGAGTTCAGGATATTCGCACTGTTAGGGATTTCCTAACGTGTTTCCCAAAAAGTTACTGGGTTTGCCATCGGATCGGGAAGTGGAGTTTGGAATTGAGCTTTATACTGGTGCTGCGTCGATGTCCATTGCACCCTATCGTATGGCACCAAAAGAACTCAAGGAGTTAAAGATTCAGTTACAAGATTTTTTGGTTAGAGGGTTTACTCGACCGAGTGTATCTCCGTGGGGTGCACCGATTTTGTTTGTAAAGAAGAAGGATGGTACGATGAGGATGTGTATTGATAATTTGTTTGATTAATTTAAAGGTGCAATGATATTTTCAAAGCTTGATCTTAGATCTGGGCATTATCAGTTAAATGTGAAGGAGTCTGATGTGGTAAAGATTGCTTTTAGGACTCAATATGGGCATTATGAGTTTTTGGTGATGCCGTTTGGTTTGACTAATGCTCCGACCGCGTTCATGGATTTGATGAACTGTGTGTTTCATTCATATTTGGATCAATTCGTGGTGGTTTTCGTAGATGACATCTTGGTATATTCTGGTTCTGAGGAAGATCACGATGAACACTTAAGGGTTGTTTTGTAGTTTCTTTGAGATAAGCAATTGTATGCGAAGCTAAGTAAGTGTGAATTTTGGCTTAGGGAAGTGGCATTCTTAGGTCATGTCGTATCGACAGAAGGGATATGTGTGGATCCCAAGAAAATAAAGGCGATTTTGGAATGGAAGACGACTAGGAGTGTTATTGAAGTTAGGAGTTTCTTGGGTTTAGCTGGTTACTACAGTAGGTTCGTTGAAGGGTTTTCTCTCATTGCTCCACCTTTAACGAAACTACTTCAGATGAGCGTGGTGTTTGAATGGACTGATGAAAAGTAGAAGAGTTTTGATCGGCTGAAGGCAGTTTTGACTAAGACACCAGTGTTGGTTTGGCCAGAACCTGGGAAGGATTTTGTAGTTTATAGTGATGCTTCATATTCGGGACTTGGTTGCGTTTTGATGCAAGAGGGTAAAGTTGTGGCTTATGCTTCAAGGCAGTTAAAGATGCATGAACGAAATTATCCTGTTCATTATTTGAAGTTAGCTGTTGTGGTGTTTGCGCTTAAGATTTGACGACATTATCATTATGAAGAGAAGTGTGTTATCTACACTAATCAGAAGAGCTTTAAGTACCTCCTCACCCAAAAGGAGTTGAATTTGAGGCAAAGATGTTGGATTGAGCTGTTAAAGGATTATGATTGTGTAATAGAGTATCACCCTAGCAAGGCAAATGTAGTTGTTGATGCTTTAAGTAGCAAGTCGATGACGGAATTGAGAGCTATGTTTACGCGCAGAGTTTAGCTAGAGATGGATGTTTATGTGATCAACTTCAAGTAAGGCCGACTTTGTCACAACAAATAAATTAGAAACAACCGTTAGATGGAGAATTGTTAAAAAGGATTCGACAAGTTGAGCAAGGAATTAAGGGAGATATTGATGTTGATGGTGATGTTATCTTAAATTTTCGAGGAAGACTGTGTATGCTGTAAGATGTAGACAAATGATCCTTATCGAGGTGCATAGTAGGCCTTATGTTATGCATCCTAGAAGTGGGAAGATGTATCATAGTCTTAAGGAAGTTTATTGGTGGCCTAGTTTAAAGCGTGATGTTACAGATTTTGTGACTCGATGTTTGGTTTGCCAAAAGGTGAAGGCTGAACATCAATTTCCTTCGGGTAACCTATTGCAAATCTTGAATGGAAGTGGGAGAGGATTACTACGGATTTTATTTCAGGTTTGCCATTGACCCCTTCAAGGAAAGATTCTGTATGGGCTATAGTTGATTGATTTTCGAAAAGTGCGCATTTCGTAGCTGTACCAACCAATTATTCATTGCAGAAGTTGGTAGAGCTGTATATTGTCGAAATTGTTCATCTTCATGGGATTCCAGTTTTGATTATTTCGGATAGGGACCCAGGGTTTACTTCAAGGTTTTGGAAAAGTCAACAAGAAGTTTTGGGATCGAAGCTTAATTTTAGCACGGCTTATCATTCCCAAACTGATAGCCAATCGGAAAGGGTGATTCAAGTTTTAGAAGAAATGTTGTAAAGCTGTGTGATCAAATTTAGAGGTCGTTGCGAGCGATATTTGCCTTTAGCAGAGTTTTCTTACAAAAATAGTTACCAAGGAAGTATTTGTATGACCCCTTTTGAAGCGCTGTATGACAGGAAGTGTAGAACTCCTTTGTGTTGGATAGAGTTGGATGAGAGGCGAGTTGTTGGGACAGATTTAGTACGTGAGATTGAAGAAAAGGTTAAGCTAATTTGTGGTCGTTTGAAAGTAGCATCTGATAGGAAAAAATCTTATGCGGATATGAAACATCAAGATATCAATTTTCAAGTTGGGGATAAGGTATTTTTGAAAGTTTCACCGTGGAAGAAAATTTTAAGATTTGGTAGGAAGGGTAAGTTAAGTCCTAGATACATTGGACCCTATGAAGTTTTTGAGAGGATAGGTTTGGTAGCTTATGGTCTCAATTTACCGTCGGAACTTGAGCGAATTTGTGATGCTTTCAATGTGTCCATGCTAAGGAAGTATCGTTCTGATCCATCTCATATTGTGCCGGTTGAGGAAATTGAAATCTGTGATGACCTTTCTTCTGAGGAAGAACCAGTTGAAATTCTAGACCATGAACTGAAAGTGTTATTAAACAATTTCATTGGTTAAGTTTTAGCTAAGGTAATTTTGAGGATGAAATTCTTTTTAGAAGGGGAGAATTGAAACATCCCAAAATAGGGCCTAGGAGTTTTAGGGGTATTTTGGCCTATATGAGTTTGAAATTTCGTAAGATTGGTACTCGATAGTGTTTTCGACTAGGACATCTTAATTGTCAAATCAATTTATGAAAAAGTGTCCTAAAAACCCTAAGATTTGAAAAAGGACTGATTTGTAACAACGTCAAAATAGTAGGCATTTATGTTGCAGTTTTACCATTTTGTAGAACTAACCTATTTCATTCCCAACCACAAGCTTTTCACGTCTGTTACTATCTTCTTCATTGTGCTTGCTGCCCTTTGCCATTCCCTTGTTATTTCTTTCGATTTTTTATTCCCAAATCACAGTACATTGATTTCTCATCATTCGAAAGTCATTTATTATCATAAACCTTCAAGAAAAACACCCAAAACTCTATAAGATTTCACCATATTCTTCAACCGTGGGGTTTCCAAATTTTCATCAAAACTCACTCATTCTTTCGCCAAATGTAATCATTCATGTATTCATAAGTTTTTAATGCTATTTAGACTCTAAACCTACATTATTAGCCATCAAATCGTATGTTTCAAATAAAAGCCAAAACTTGAGTCATTAATGGTAGATTTCGGGATTTTGTATGAAAACTTGGTTTCAAAGTGTTTTTCAACTTGTTTTAGCATGATTAAAAGGTTTTGAAGCTTATCTTAAAGTTTCGTTAATGATTTCTCATGTTTTAATGAATGTTACGAAAATTGCCTAAAAGATGTCGAAAAATGTCGATACCATAAGTTGAGTAGGTTTGTCTAGTTTAAAGGTTGTGAATTAGGTGTAGATGAATAATTAGATGAGCAGAACTGATTTTAAGCAAAAAGGTTGAGTATAGATTGAAATATTAGTATATAAAGTTTGTTATGTTGATTGTTTAAGTTACATGGGGACTTAGCTTAAAGCTTGTGTTTTAGTTAGTTTGAATGAATAGTTGGTTGATGTTTGACTCTGGTTATTGTGTGAATATATTGGTTTTCGTTGAAAACCCTTCTTGAATTTTCAAACTTCTTGCCCTTTAAAACTTGTACAAAATCTTAGTTTGCGTTTGCTTATTTTCAATTGAGGTTTATTAAAGAAACGCTGTTACCTTCAAAACCTTATTGTTGCGGAAGCTTAATTTAAAACAAATGATTTATGAAAACTTGTTATTTAAAAATTGAGTTGCAAAAATGTAGCGTTTGAACATAGTTATTGTTTTGGACAACCGGGTTCTCCTTCTAGTAGATAAGAATCACAATAAATAAAATCCAGAATTTTTGAGGCCTTATTACAACCCGAATCAAAATCAAAGTGCTTTAGTAAATGAGCAAAACAGAATAAAACTTGTGTAGTTGTGTGGCCCTCTCCGAGTCCTTCACAGCTTTGAACCGTCTAACACTGGGAATTACCTGAAAGGTTAAAAACGGGGTGAGTTTACAAAAAAGTCAGTGTGTAATCCCCTATCATTCAGTCAGTAATATAACCAGTAACAGTTTGGGCCTGAGCCCTATCCAGTAACAGTATAGTGTGGCTTTAGCCCAAAACAGTAAAAGTGTAGTGTGGGCCTTAGCCCATTACAGTATCAGAATCAGAAATAGAATACATATGGGCTTAAGCCCAATACAGTGACAAAATCAGTAATAGAAATGCAACAATGCAATCATGCAACCCATCCCAATCCAACCAACACACCACCCATACCAACCAACACACCATGTGGGGGTAAAATTGACCCATCCAACCAACACACCAATATCAGCACCAGTTGCGGCACTAATTAGTATCACGGTAAAGCTACCAGTAACCAGAATGGCTAAGAGCCGTAAATAGGATAGCTGTAAGCTATAAACAGAATGGCTACAAGCCATAAGTACAGTAATATGATTGGCACAAAGCCATCAGTAGCAGTGATATGACCGGCACACAACTATCAGTGCGGTAATATGATCGGCACAAAGCCATTAGTAACAGTAATATGATCGGCACAAAGCCATCAGTAACGATAATATGATCAACACAAAGCCATCAGTAGTATCGCAGCAAAGCTACTAGCAATAGTTTCACAACAAAGCTGCCCGTAATAGTATATGTGGCCAAGCCACCAGTAACAGTGGTTGTGGCAGAGTCACCAGTACAGTACTTCCTCCATAACAGTATCCTAACCCTATGCAGTATGTCGTGTATGCAGAATGCCATGCTCAGAATCAGTAATACAAATCATAGACAAATCAGTTATACCAATCACAGACAAATTAGTCATTTAAATCACAGATAAATCCCTCATTTACATCACAGACAAATCAATCATTTACACTCGAGGGGTAAAATAGTCATTTACCCTCTAGGGGCATTACGGATATTTTACCTTATAGGGGTATTTCAGTCATTTAACCCTATAAGGGTATTACAATCATTTTACTCTACAGGGGCATTACGACCATTTTGCCCTATGGGGATTTTTCGATCATTTTACCCTTTGAGGGTATTTTGGTCATTTTACCCTTTGAGGGTATTTCGATCATTTTACCCTTCGGGGGTATTTCAATCATTTTACTGTTCGAGGGTATTTCGATCATTTTACCCTACAGGGGTATTACGGTCATTTTACAAATATTGGGGTATCAGTACTTATTACAACCTCCTAAAAGTTCTATCGTCGTTTCAAGCGACTTAGATAACCTACACTATTGGGCCCATGTGGGCCCACACACTTGTGTGGCTCATTTAGTCCAGCTTCATATACGCATCGCGAGCCTCATAAACCAACCTATCCATAATCACTTACTGATGATTTTACTCGTGTGGGCCCACAAGCCCATTGGGCCCACGCGGCCCATTTCGACCCATCGAGGCCCATAATGACCCCAACTATGCAAACGTCACAGTCCAACAACAATTACCACATCACATACATTTTATTCGTGTGGCCCACAAGCCCACTGGGCCCACACAGCCCATTTCGACCCAACAAGGCCCAGAACAACCCAAGCCACGAGAGCGCTCGTGGTGGCCTCTACAGACTAACACCCATGTTCGTGGGCTCGATTCACCACACGCACGATCACACGCTCGTGTGACATCATAGCCATATTTTTGACTTTTTGGCATTTTTCCAATCTACAGTCATAGCAGTGTAACAACACATACTTTCGGCTTTTCAACTGATCATCGAATACCGCATACAAATACACACCTGATTGCAACAATGAAGAGTGCGGATAATCTGGAGCACAAAACCTATAACCAACACAACACAAGATTATCGCAAACTCTTAATCCATAAACGTTATTTACTAAACCACAAACACTCACCTTGCTAGATCTAATAGATACTAGCGCCTCACTGCTGATTAAGGGCGAATCCCCCCTCCTAACATGATTTTTCAAATCAAAAGTTGTTAGAAAACAACTATACATTCGGCCCACAAGAGAAAGAAAAGGGAAAATTGAAGCTTGTTAATAGAGCCAAAAGAAATTTGACTAAGAACGAAATAATAAAGTAGTTGTAACATCCCCTTACCAATGAAACAAACGTATTTCGGCAATAGTCAGTCAGGAAGATTCGGCCTGAAACAAAAAGAACAAAGAGATTTGAGAGGGAGAGAGTATGAGAATTCGGCCTAAAAGAGAAAGGAAAAACGGAATTGGAAAAGAAGTAGAGATGAAAGTAAAAGAACGGGTCGACTATAGCAGAAAATGATTAAAGAAGAGATGAGTAGGAAGTTTCAAGCAGGGAAGAAACAGTATTCGGTTTCTTTTAGAGAAAAGAAACAAAACTAAAGCTGAAAAGGAGAGACCAAACGACAACATACAAAAGAGCCAGCCAAGAAAACCACTCTGACATTTCGGATATACCTAACAAAAGCCCCTAGCTAAATTTCCAAGAGCAAGAAACCTATTTCGGCACCACTTCTTAAGCCTTCAAACTCCTTGTAAATCTCCACCCCCTCTCCTTGATTTTCTCCCATTATCCCTCATTGATATCCTCTACAACCAACTCACAAGACCAATTCAAACTCTCTAACAACAGAGTTCAAATCCAACACCAACTCTTGACTCTTCATGAACAAAATATATAATCTCATTTGCATACAGTGAGACTCGAAATCCAGTCCCCTACCAGAAACAGCACGCCACCTTGACACTAGACCATCCCCTCTCTTTGTGTCATAAAACAACCACAAATAATTATAAATCCTGTAAGCTAACATCCAAGTTCCCTTAAGAGGCCAAAAATTAAAATTTTCCCAAAGGCCAAACTTGAGCCCAGGCTTCTCAAGCACTCCTAAATACGCTCAAATCACTTAACCACTCAACCAAACATGCAATTTGTGTTACTCACTTGCACAACTAAAATATCTAAGAGCAGTCTTCTATTCACTTCCAAGCTCAAGGCCCAATACTTCTACCAAAATTTGGGGCGTTACATGTTTAGACTCGATTTTGGTGTTTTATGCTAGCGAATAAGCCGCATGAATGATTATTAAACTTAGTACTTGATGCATGTGGTTTAGGAACTATTCGAGATGAGTTAATTACATTCTTATGCTATAATTTTAGCTCTAGTAGCAGAGGTATCGATACCTTTTCTCGTGTATCGATACTCGGGGAAGAAATATCGATACTTGGATTGGAGGTACCAATAATTTTCAACTGATAGGTTTATAATTGAGAAACAGAATGCTCAATTGGTATCATTTTTCCAAGTGGTATCTATACCACTATAGGAAAATATTGATACTTGATTATCAGTATCGATTCCTATAGACATTTTTTGTGAAATTTTGTTGATTGGCCCTTATGTATGATTATGGCTATTTGTGCTACATAAAGAGGTCTAATGGCTATTGAATTTTAAATTAAAGGACTAAAGTAGTAATTGGACCAAGTAATGAGATAGCGAAATGTGATGGATAGGTTTTAATGAAATATTAATAGAATTTAAAGGTTAAATTAGTAATTTGATAATTACATTAATTGTTTAATAAAGAAAATAGGAAACATGGTTATCATTTTTTCATTTTACACTTTCAAAATCGAAATAGCCATTGATGGAGAGGGAAGCTTTGAATTTTCGTTTTCTACATGCATGGTATGTTTTAAGCTTCGTTTTTAATGATTTTTATGTTTTCGGGATTGTTGTAGCTTAAACTAGCTTGCCCGAGGATTAGTTTGCAAAATTGTTAAAGATTTAGGGTTTTCCATGAATATGATTGTATGGTTTTTGATGTTTAATGGAAGAATACGAATCCTTGTTGTTAAATCAACAAGTTTTGTAAAGGGATTTTTGATGAAGTTGTCATTTAGGGACTTATTTGTAAAAATAGTAAAATTCCATGGTAAATTTATGAAATACTAATTTTTATGGGTTGATATAGGTCCCTAGTGAATTTGGCTGCATGAAATGAGGATGAAAATGTTTAGATTTCAATTTACGAGCTTAAGGACTAAATTGTAAAAAGGTTAAAATTTTAAGGGAAAAATAGTAATTTTGTAAAAATATGAAATATGAAATATGAACTGAATTGAATAATAGAAATATTAAATGGAATGAATTTGTTTATCTAGATCAAGATAGACCTCGTACAAATTTAGATCACGAAAAAGTAAAAGCTTCGGATTTATCTATTACATTTTTACGCTTTGTCTGTCGAGGTAAGTTCGTATGATTAAGTAGCATTTTAATGTTATATTGATTTTTATGTTCATATATTAATTTTCATGTAATTAAATGATGGAATCCAACGATGTCACGATGATTATCTAACCCCGTTTGAACCTTAAGAATACATAGGATACAAATGACATGTCATTAGGGTTTCCATGTTTCGGGCGCTGGTCTTGAATTTCCTATCGATGGTTGAGGTCATGCATTTGTTGCAGATACTCTACAACTTGTGTGAGTAGCATCGTGTAGCTTACATTCCGACCCACAACTTGTGTGAGCAGACCCATTTCACAGCTCGTGTGAGCAACAATGTAAAGGAAAAGGAAAGGTTATGGTTATATGTTTAGCACACTTCGTGTGAGCTTTCCTACGTATCCGATGTTGTTCTAAATGGTTCAATGGGCATGAAAAGGAAAGGAACGGTAAGTGTTAAAATGACTTTTGTCATGAATCTATGAAAAGGATTGAAATAGAAATGTTCAATGAAAGTATACCTATGTTCATAAAAAATGATGATTTCAAATGAAGTTGTTTATGTATAATGACTTGCCTTATGTTAATTCAAGTGAATTATGAGTTGATGCACTAATATGTGTTGTTGATGGTGCTTAAGCTTGTGCCAAGCTTATGGTTGGATTATATCATGCTTAATTTTAATGTTATGCATTGAAATAGTAAGTTATGTTCATGATTTATGAACTTACTAAGCATTATATGCTTACGTAGTTTTCTTTCCTATATTTTATAGATAATTGGAAGCTCGATCGGGTTGGATGTTCGTCGGTGATCTATCATAGTATCCAATAATTATATCGGTAGTTTTTTGATGTTTTTGTCAAGGTTATAATGACATGTATAGGTGGACTTGTGTTTGAATGTTAGTTGATAAGTTTGGCATGTATATGTTATTTTGGTTGATGTACTGTTGGTACTTTTGATGCCTTGTTGATGTGTGTTAATAAGGCTAAGTTGGATGCATAGTTTAATGGCCAATATGGTATGTGAGAGAATAGTTTCAAAATGGTCAAGATAGACTATGCTTTGGAAAGGTAATGAATTAGATGTGTATGAATGAAATATGGTCAAATATGCATATGTTTAGGTATGTTTGATTGATTGTAATTGAGGTGCCTTGTATGGCATATTGGTTGTATGATAATGATCTATTGAAATGGTCATTTTACGCATGTTTTGGTATGTTTTCGATGCCTTGGTCATGGATACAAATTGCTTGTAGGTACACATTTAGGTTGGTGATGGAAATGACTTGATTTTGGCCAATTTCATGTCCATACGGCCTGACACACAGGCATGTGACTTAGCCGTGTGTGACACACGGGCGTGTGACTTAGCCGTGTGTGACACACGGCCATGCGACATGACCGCTTGTCCCCTATAGGTTTTAAGGTTAGCAAGTCTTGGTAGTTACATGGCCTAACACACGGCCTGGCACACGGGCGTGTGGCTTGGCCATGTGACCCAACTTCGATAGTTACATGGGCACGAACACTGGCTAGGACATAGCCGTGTGTCCCTATTTGGAATGCTACATGGCCTGAGACACGCTGTCATGTGACCCCTAGAGTTCAATTTTTCCAAATTTTTCTTCAATGTTCCACATGTTTATGATTTAGTCTCGAATTGTTTCTACAGTGTTTTTAAGGCCTCGAAGGCTCGAATAAGAGACAATAGGCATGTGTTTGAATGATTTATACTATGCTTATGTTGATGTATGTGACGTATGATTTTATGTCACGTTTATACGAGAATACTTCGTAATCCTATTCCGGTGACAGATACGGTTTAGGGGTGTTACATCTCTTGTTACGTGCAATATGTAAATTTATTGGTAGTTGTGGTGGTGCTGATGGATCTCTTAAAGCATTACTGGTGGGTTCTCGCATGGTACGTTGCCTACAGTAGGTAGTTGTGGATCTTGCATCTACTACTGCTGCTGTTGCTGTCGATGATTTATCCGAATTATTCTCTCTAGATCTATCACTATCTCTATAGGTATTCCCCTACTACTAGTCATACACTAAACTCAAAAAGAGAAGATTAATAATAACAATAGAAAATAAAGTCATATCTATAACCTAAAATTTTCCTAATTATTCCTATTGAAGAGTAAAAATTAATATCAACTAGTAACGCTACCTCCTTGGTAACGACACCAACAACTTGACCACCTCTGGATGTACTAACGTCTAGAGTGTGAAACTGTAAAAAATATATAAATGAGGCAGTATCCACAAGTATACGAGTCAGGTTGTAATATAGTTACAACAGAGTAGGTGAGTACTCTAAGGATCGTAACCAAAGGAGGCTAGAACTAAGTCAATTTTAACCTAAACACCAAAAGATCTAATTAGTGCAAAAAAAAGTTATATTACGAACATTTTTGGGTTTTTTTAATAATAAGCCAAATAATATGATAAGTAAATAAATATCGAGAAATTGAGAAGTGGAGTTGATCAAATTTGATTATGGGTGATGAACTCGCTTCGGCAATCCTTATTAACTGTCACTTCGGGTTCCTTTCCAATCAACTAGTCGATATCCTAATAGGATCTTATGACACGTCCACTAGAATAACGAGTTAGCAAGGATACTTATCTTCTGACCTTACAATCCAAACCAGGGTGAAGGTGTTCACGGATAGGCCATACCAATTTTGGGTTAGTTCCCACCTTGATGACTTCCTAGGGTTGTCAAGCCTAGGATTTAGATTTTTCCTTTCCCAAACAGTTGATCCGTTGAGTAACCTTGCAAAAGAGTTAATAGATCATACCTCCACTCGCTAATCCCCCATAGAGGGATTAGTTCCTCATGGTTTTCATAAGCAATATAGAGTTGATATAAAGTGTAAACATGATAAATGAATTAAATGGATAAAGTTTAAGAAAAACCCTGATTTGTATTATCAATAAAAACAGATCCACAAGAGTTGATTATATCCTCAAATTAGATCTCCTAAAATAAAGTAAAGAACAATCTAAAAATAAATCTAAAACCTAAGAAAAGAGAAAAAACTAAACTGGAATTAAAAGAGATTCTAAGCTAAGTAATTGGTGTCCATAATGTGTGACAAATGAGCTTATTTATAGATTTAAGGAGGTCCTTTTCCTTATCCCTAGGTTAGTTGACATTTCAGAGCTTTAAGTTTGATTGTACAAACCAAAACGCCCCCTTACTCATATTAATTTTCGTCTAGATTTGTCTTCACAACACATCAAGACCTGTGTTGTGACATAGAGGTCAATGTAGCTTCTTGGGATGTCTTCAAGGCAGTGCGCAACACCTTTAGGCTATGTCGAGACATCGAAGGTAGTCTGGAAATTTCTTCATTCTTCTCCCTATGTTGTGACACTTACAATGGTCTCCTGGACACTTACAAAGTTCATTAGATCACCAATTAGGCCTCATTCGGCCCCTAAGGTCAATAAAAGACTCAATTTGCACATTTTATTGACTTTAATTTAACTTACTAAATCATAATTAAAACCTAATGATAATGCTTGTTTTCAAGCTCCTAAAGTGCGAAAATTAGTTTAATCTGCTACACTGAATTGCGACAGATCAGGTCTCAGGGTGTTTTCGTCCTTAAAGGCGGCATAAAATTCTTGGACAAGATGAATAACAACATTTACTTTTGGGATTGTATAGAAATGTTCCCATTTGTGGTATCAGACTAGAGACCAAATTTCATTGCAAAGAACCATCGATGGTTTGAATTCTCTTTCTTGAATAAATGTTTTACCTTGTAGTTTAAGAAAATATTTTTAAGCATTTTGATTTTGAAATTTTAAAGGATTCGAGACTACCAGTGGTTTTGTGTGTTTGTTTTTCTAAACATATTAGGTGACATATTCAAAGTAGCCGTACTATAAAAACTAACAAACTATCAAGCAATGTATCAAATGAAAAAGTAAAAATAAGTTAGGAACCCTTAACCTCAATTAATTTATTTGAATTTCTTGAAGAGATTTGTTGTGGTTTGCTTTGTCAATGCTATATTCTTAGTCCCTACACCAAATAAGATTACAAGAAGAAGAGGAAATTTGCAGCAACATAAAAAGAAGAATAAATGAGGGGTTTTGAGGTATAAAGGCTTAAAGCTTTTGAAAAATTTTGGAGAGGATTTAAAGCTCAAGAGAGTATAAAAATTTAGTTAAAAAGGGTTTTAGGTAAAAATTTGGGTGTTTTAGATTTAAAAATTGGGTAAAATTAAGATTAAAGTCGACGGGTTGCGCAATGGGTTAGGTCGACCCTGTAAAAAATTGTAGAAAATTAAGGTTAAAAATTTGGAAGGATGCTGATGTCGCAACATTGGGGCTCGATGTCGTGACACACCTTGGAGTTTTTTTGCCCTGGGGTATTCTGCCTATTGTGTCATGACATCGAGCCAATTTGCTTGATTGCTTGAATCTACTTTTGGTGTTGCGACACAAATGTTATGTGTTGTGACACCGGCTCTCTTTTTGCCCCTCATCTTGAATTTCAAAGTGCTCAAAACATTTTTTTCAAATAGTTTAAAGAAAATTAAATCCTAATATAAATAAGTCTAGATTTATTTTCCCCCACACTTTATAGCACAAATTGTCCTTATTGTAAAATTGATTAAGGTGCAAACAAGAAAGCTTCCTTGAGATGCCCAAATCATTGTTATTGTTTTGACATGGAATTATTTTACTCCAATCGAACAGGAAGTTCCTACAAGAAATTACTATGACAAGAAATATGAAATATGCAATATATTATAAAGGAAAATAAATTAATAAATAAAAAGCACTAAAGTAATAAAAGAAATGAAACAAAATTTAAAACAATAGATGGAAATTTTTTAAAAGCTAGGACGATCCGTGTCGCCACCATAAAAGAACCTCCAGCTGGTTCTCGGCACCTTGATCCAACGTTTGTTTTTTTGTCGATGTATATGAACCAATCATTTTGGTGGATCCTAATGATTTTCCCTTATTTTTGACCAACGTGACATCCACATTGTGAGCCATTTAGTTTCAAATTTAAGCTAACTCTAAAATATTTTCTAGGGTATTATTACCTCGAGCTTCCTCCTTTCTCTGTTGCGTAAGGCTATGATTGCTCAAGCCTTGCTACCGTTGTCGAATGAGAATGAATCAAACTGCTCGACCTCTTTGGTTGGCACCTTCTTTGCTATGACCAGAAAGTGTATTGATATGTTCAAATCATCTTCAAGATCTTCAGCTACAAGCTCAGGTTGAACCTCACCATGAATCTCATCATGGTCATCGATAATACAAGGGTTCTCATGATTTAAGTTATGAACGTCAGACATGTCTTCTTTCCTTAGAGGCAACACTTCGTATATTTCTTTCATCATTTTCATCATTTGCGCCATCGTGTCTGACAAGTTTGATAAGACCTCAGAGTTGACCATCCTGGTAGTTTCACATAAAAGCAACTCTTACGAATCACAAGGAGGCTTGTCCGAATGTTAGGGCATATCATGATCTTCTTCAAGTGCCTCATACAAATTACTAGTGAACTCATGTGGATGTTCGACTACATCATTACCTTTACCAATAACCCATTAATGTGTTGAGGCTTCGTTTCCGCGTTGGCTTAGCTCTATCATGAACAATTTTTATTCTCCATAATCTCCCATTCTTCACATACTCCCTCTTCATATATTTATCGTAGAAAATCATCTCATTGTTAAACCACATGTAATGAGTTTCATCCATAATAAATGATTTTTCCTAATTGGTCTCTATGGATTATTGACTTACTAAATAGGTGTTCCTCTCCTTTGGGGCATATACTGAAATTAACAAAGAAAAAGAAAAAAGTTAGTAAGCTAAATTAATAAAATTAAAAATCCAAATCATACTTATAATTAAAAAATTTCCTATTTATTCTATTCAAACATAGAAATTAAAATCAATTTAGTAACGTTGCCTCCTTGGCAACGACACCAACAATTTGACTGCCTCTAGACGTACTAACATCCAGAGTATGAATACTACAACTAAAAGATATGAAATCGAGGAGGTGTTTCCAAGTATATGGATCAAGTTGTAATATAGTTACAATGGTGTGGCTGAGTACTACGAGGATCGTACCCAAGGGAGGTGAGTACTAGATTAATTTTGACTAAACGAAAATAGATCTAATTAGTATTTTGAGTACGCCATATTATGAATTAATATAAAAGGGAGAAATTTCCTATAACCTAAGGAAAGAAATAACATGCAATGATGGAAAAATGTATCTCTAAACTCGAAAATCTAAGCATGGGTGATTAGTTTGCTTCAGTGATCATAACTACTTCCTATTTCGAGTTTATATTCAATTATAACTAAATGAATTCCTCTCTTGGACAGTTGATCCACTAAGAAAACCCAACATAATAATTAGTTAATAACAATTCCACTTACTAATCCCCCATAAGAGGATTAGTTCCTCATGGATTTCATAAACACGGTAAACTTGATAAAATAAATAGACATTAAGAGTAATTCAAGAATAGAGTGTAAAGAGAAATCCTAATTGTATTTAATTTATGAGCGCAAAATCCATAAAGAGTTTCATAGAATCTACAAATCAGATCCTCTGATGAACGGTAGTAGAAATAAACTGAAAAAAAAACTAAAACCTAAGAGAAAGGAAAACTTAAAACTAAATTTATAGAGAAAATCCAAAAGCTTAAAAGTTGTCCTCTACAAGTGTTTTAAGAGCCTATTTACAGAGTTAGGATTTCTATAGTCCACAAACCTAGGTCAACTGACGTTCTCGTGTTAAATTTTCATTGTATAGACCAAAATGCCCCTAGCTTGTAAGTATTCCCTGTACAAGGCCGATGTCGTGACACTCTAGTGTCTGTGTCTTGACATCGAAGGTAGTATGCTCAAGTCTAAGGTAGCTTTAGGGGTGTGTTGTGACATCCCATGGTTGTGACGCGACACCAAAGGCAGTCTCAAGATTCTTGCATTCTACTCGCTATGTTGCGACATTAAAATTCCCGTGTTGCGACACAATGACCAGTATTGAGTTTCTACACCCTTGAATGGTCTCTTACACACTCACTAAGTATATTAGCTCACTTTTAGGCCTCATTCAACCCTAAGGTCAATAAAAGACTTAAAATTCACTTTTATTGGATTTAAACTAAGCTAAGAAAACATACTAAAATGTATGAAAATACTTGTATTCAGGTTCCTCAAGTACGAAAAATAGTTTAATCTACTACACTGAATTATGACATATTAGTTCACTTTAAGAGTGAGTACGCTAGGAGGGCCTAAGCCAGGATTATGCCAAGGTGGCATTTCGAGTTATAACATCATGCATATAGACGGCATTTGTAACACCCCATACCCGGTCTAATTGCCAAACCGAGCTCTGGAACACCACATTAGCCACCTAAGTGACGCTCCATTAATGTCCAACCTAACCTCCAACACATCACAAGTTAAAACACAAAATATGATTAAGTTACTAACATGCAATGAATTCTTATATAAGTCCTTTCATCTATGTACACTTATAATTTATGTTGGATCTGGTGCCCTGAGTATAGTACTTTTGTCTAAGTACACTTGTAATTTTTTCGAACAAATTGGTTAATAAAATTATTCATGAGTTACATTACTACTTCGTATATTATCCTCACATGGTTTTTGCACGAAAAGCAAAATGGAAGCAAATTTTTCTCATTGGTTGTCTAATGTTTAACCAATACTTAATAGTCTTATGTGGTCAGATCATAGTACAGAAAGATGACCGCCTCTGGATGTGCCAACGTCCAGTGTAGAAATCTTGCACAAAAGATGTGAAAATGGTATCCACAAGTATGCGAGTCAGGTTGCAATATAGTTACAATGGAGTAGGTGAGTACTCCGAGGATCGTACCCAAGGGAGGTGAGCACTAAATTAATTTTTGTGACAGCCCAAAATTGACCCTAGTCGGGAAGTGGTTTCGGGACCGCTAAACCGAGTCACCGAAATGTTTGAATGTGATATTTATTGTCTAGAATATGTAATTATGAATGTGTGAAAATTTCAAGCTTCGATTTAGTCGATTGCATGTGAATTTAGTCAATAGGACTTATGTGCGACATTTTTGAAATGTGATAGGTCGAAGCATAAGGACCTATTAGTGCATGAAATAAAAAGGGGGGACTTGCATGTCAAATTCCCCCCCTAATTAGTAGTGGCCGGCCATGCTATGAGTGGAAACATGTCACAAACATGTTATGTTAGTGATGTATGTTAGGAACAATAAAATAAGGAGTATGGGTAATAAAGAAATGGAAAAAAAAGGAAAGAATGTGTATGATTGTTCTTCCCCTCTCTATTGCCGTGAATGTAAGAAAGAAAACAAAAAAAAAGTGTCCATCTTTCTTCATTGCTCTTGGCCGAATGTTCTAAGGAAGAAAGAAAAAAAACAAGTTGTGTTCTTTGGTTCTTCTTGGCCGAATTGAAAGGAAGAAGAAGGGAGTGAAGCAATCGGTCATCTTAGGTCACTATTAAGGTAAGGAAGTTTGTACTAGCTTTTGAAATTTTAGTTGATATTGAGTGAGTTATCAAGTGATTTTTGTAAACCATGTTAACATTTTGATTTTTGGGGGTGAGTATGGTTTTCGGCTATAAAAGATTAATAAGGGTGATGATTGTGTTTCATGCAAAACTTAGATTAATAATGGTAGTTGCTTACATCTTGATATCTATGAGTTCCTTTCTTGGCTCTACCATAGACCCACGAAGTATATGTTTAGTTGGTGTTGTTGGAGGTTTATGATAGAAGCTAATGAGTGAGAGTTTGATAGGTACTATGAGGTTAAACTTCATGAGATTGTAAGCTTGTAAGTTGGATGATGAAATTCATGCTTTGTGAAGGTAAATGGTGTAGAAGGAGCATTCGGCCATGAAAACAAAAAAAAGGGGAAATTTATGATGAATTAAGTTGGAAGCTATTATAATGTACTTGTGCATTCGGGTGTGGGATGAAAAAAATATATATATGAGATGGCTATAATCAGCCTTGTGATTCGGCTTTTGCATATATATATATTTGCACATGGTGTATTGGTATGATACATATATATGTCATCCCAAGGTATATGTTTATATATGGTGATGGTTTAGTTGTGGAGTGAATTATGGATGCATATTGAGTTGTAATATGTAATGCATTAGTTAGTAAAATGTATGTCATTTATATGTGGTACTAAGTATATAATTGGCCTCAACGTAGACATGCATATTTGGCCACATGAGATGGATTGGCGTTGCATGTATTCGGTTAGAGGCAAGCATATTAATGCTTATATCTTGGCTTAGACAATCGGCTAAAAGGAGTGTGGGATAATATGTTGAGTTGATGCATGATTTCACATGTATGTGACTTTAATGTCTAATGTATAAATATGGGCTAAGTGCCTTGTGTTCCTCTTTTCGATGCTCAAATGATTAAATCAATTTATTTGTCTAATTAAGCTCAAGAGCAAAGGGGATCTAAATCCGATAAAGGGAAGGAAAAAGTGGTCGAATAGCTATCGGAATCATTCGACAACATCCGAGGTAAGTTCTTGAGTAAAAGAGCTTAAATTATGATTTGATTAGATCATGTTTTAAGCAAATTAAAATCATGCTCTTTGTGTGTGGCTATTGAGCCGAAATTGCAAGAGTGATAAGTGTCTTGTGTTTGAGTTTTGTTAACGAAAATGAAATACGAATGTGCCATGATTTACTGTTAAATGTGCATGGTTATTTGAATGATGTCCAGGCTAAGTCCCGAAGGCTTTGTGCTAAGTGACCATATCCGGACTAAGATCCGAAGGCATTTGTGTGAGATACTAATTCCGGGCTAAGCCCGAAGGCATTTGTGCGAGATACTAATTCCGGGCTAAGCCCGAAGGCATTTGTGCGAGTTACTAAATCCGGGTTAAGTCCCGAAGGCAATTGTGCGAGTTACTATAACCGGGCTATGTCCCAAAGGCGTTTGAACGAGTAGCTATATCCGGTTAAATTCCGAAGGTACGTGGTTTGGGAATGAATGATCTTGCTATAAAAATTTCAGTAAATACTCTAGAAACATCCCAACATTGAGGTATGTTTCGTATGTGCTTGAATTTAGTTGAGCCCTTACAAATAAGTATTCGCTCAGTTGATAAACGAGCTACCGGCCTTTGGCTAAGTTGATCTTTTGTGTATGTACATAAGGGTTGGTAATGTGAAGCAAGTATGATATTGAAAAATTGTGCATATGAAATTATCCGTTTAGCTACATGAATGCTATACTTTTGTTGTGCTGGAATTCATTGCTCAAAACTTACTAAGCATAAATTGCTTACTCCGTTTCTTTGATCCTCTGTTTTATAGATTTTGGTTCTCCAGCTATCGGACTCGGGATTTTGAAGTCGAAGTCGCCCACACTATCAAAGCCCCCCCTTTTTGGTACAATTTTGGTTGAACTTCGAAATGGCATGTATAGGACTACCCGTTTGTTGTGGGTCATGGACCCTTTGGACTTGTATAATTTTGGATAGCCATGCGAAAATGGCTTATATATGTTTGAGTATAATGTTATAATCATTTGGTATGGATATGGTTATTGAGAGGTGTGGATATGCTTAACAAGGATTGGCCATGGGAATGGTTAATCACTATCATAAATTGTGCTATTTATGCTAAAAGGGCTAGTTGAATCATGGAAACTATGAAATAGGTAAAGTCTACCTTAAAGGCAGATGCTGACAGCAGTAGTGATGTAGATTTGGAAAATCACTAAAAATAGTAGGAATGGAATTAAATAGTGAATAAATTATGTAAACAAACCTTGATGAATCTATTTTCATAGGAAAGTAACAAAACAATCATACGGACAGTATGTTAAGAGATATTTAGGTTCTTGTGAGACAGGTCCAGAACGGTTTCTGGATTTCATGTTCCAACTTTGGAAATTCATTATAAATTAACCAGAGACAATTAGGAGTCAAGCCATATATTTATAGATTCCTCTCTGAGTCTAGTTTCTATAGAAACAAACGACATCAGTATTGAAGCCCTGTACAAAGAGATATCCAAGTCGTAATGCGCAAAGGTCAGTGTAGTCGATCCCTGTAACATGGGAGACTTTGACTAATAAACTGTACTAATTGGCCCAACCAAAAATTCTAGAAAAAACATGTAGATGGGCATATGAGTCTAGTTTCAGGGAAAATTTACGGAACTGGATTCCGAGTTTCTGAACTCAAGATATGATTTTTAAAGCGACTAGTATGCAGATTGGCAGTGTCTGGGAAATTATTTTTAAAGTCTGTTAACACCTCGTGTTCGACTCCGGTGTCGGTCTCGGGTTCGGGGTGTTACAATTTTACCATAAGAATAATTAGATCTAATTAATACTTTAATCAAATTATAGTAAAAAGAATTAAAAGGAGGGTTTTTGATAAATTATACTAATAATAAAGAAGTAAACAAAAAAAGTAAATAAATGAAAAACAAGATATCAAATAATTGAATATATATCAAATCTCGGCTTCCATGTCAATTAACTGGTCAATACCCAGTAGGATCTTCCTATACGTCCACTGAAATACTGAGTCAGCAAGAACTACTTATCTTTTGACCTTACAGTCCAAACCAATTTAGGGCTAAGGTGTTCATGGACAGGCAATACCAAACTTGGGTTAATTCCCACGTTAATGACTTCATAGAGTTGTCAGGCCTAGGGTTTAGATTTTTCCTTTCTTGAACAGCTGATCCATTAGAAATCCTTGCAAAATAGTTAATTATTCATACCCCCACTCGCTAATCTCCCATAGGAGAATTAGTTTCTCATGGATCTAGTAAAGAATATAAACTTGAATGAAAGAATGAAAATAAAGAATAATTTCAGAATAGAGTTTAGAAAAAGCTTGATTTGCAATGGGATTAAGCATAGAATACATACAAAGTTTGACAGTAATTCCAGATTCTGATTTCTTCACCAAAGTAAATAACAAGAATGGGAATAAAATCTAAAACCTAAGAAAAGGGAAAAATAAAAACTAAATCTAAAGAGAAAATTTACAATCTAAAAAGTGTCCACAATGTGTGCTAAATGAACCTATTTATAAAATTTAGGGTGGTCATCATCCTTAACCCTAGGTCAGCTATCTTCCTCGTGTTTAATATTTGATTGTGAAGACCAAAACACCCATGGCTCGTAATTATTTACCGTACAGAGGAGATATTATAACACACTAGGTCTTATGTTGCGACATCGAAGGCAGTATGCTCAGCTTTAGGGTGCCTTCGGGGGTATGTTGCGACATCCTCAGGCTGTGCCAGGACATCGAAGGTAGTCTTGGAATTCTTATATTATGCTTCTTCTGTTGCAGCATTGCATGCCCCGTGTCACAACCTAGCGGCTAGTATTGAGTTAATACACCTTCTAATGGTCTCCTATACCCTCAGAAAGTATATTAGCTCACTTGTAGGCCTCATTCAGCCCATAGGGTCAATAAAAGACTCAAAATACATTTTTTATTAAACTTAACTAAACGTACTAAAATGCAATTGAAACGTAACTAAAACGCTTATGTTCAAGTTCCTAACGTGCGAAAACTAGTTTAATCTACTACACCGAATTACGACAGATCAAAAGAAAACTTTTTTAGTAGATGAACCTAAATATATCCTTAGCCTAATTGGTAATGATAAAATCAATTGAAAGACTAATATGTCATCTATCAAATCCAATTAGGGAGATGCCTTGTCTTGTGTATCGGAGCGAATGACTCCCAAAAGATAGAGACATAGATATGACTAACAGGATTGACAGTACATAGAACAAGACCCAAGCAAAATAGATCCTGAATCCATTTATGGATTTATTCATTTGTGACATTCATAGTGTGACATACCTAAATCCTAAGTGGATGGCGGACTATATATGCGTGACTCATACACTTTTATGTAAGTAAAAGCTTAAGTTCAAATAAATAAGTAACTAAAACCTGCTGCGTTGGGTGTACGAGTTTTGTAATATGTAGTGTCATTAAAAAGAATAGAATTCATACCTCAAAATATGGGTAAATGATATCCTCTCATTGGCATTACATGGTTGATGAAAAGTAAATGTGGCCACGGGTCGTTTGTCTTTGTGATGGATGACTTGATCACTGTTTTATATTGTTTAACTTTTCATGAAGGAAAATGTAATGGTTACCATGAGATAAATTAAGATCATATTATGAGAGCGTAGATGATCCCAAAGAGATCAAGGATATCCTATGAGGATAACACACTTACGACAAGGTCATTAGACAAGCACTAAGTAGTTATTTTTCGTAATTTTATGTCATTGGGGAGTGCTCAGTCACAATACTATAGTGGAATGACTTCGTCACAAAAAATGTTTATAATTACTAGGAGAAAAACCATAACTTAATTAGAAATCATTTGAGCCTCAATTACATTTTTCCAATCGGTCCCTCTACTAGCTTGTTGAAACTAGAAATAAATTGTGTGTTTGAATAGAAATAAATGAAATGAATAGAAAAAGAGAAATGAGAAACATTTAGGAATGATTACGATTTTCTCTGAGGTGGAGAAATGAAATCATTTGGAAATGAAAGTAGGTTTCAAAAAAAAATGGAAATAAAAATAGAAATGGAAAATTGCAATCCTATATAGGATTACTTAAAAAATGATGGAAGAATGAGTTTATGTTTTTGGACTGTTGTGAAGCCCAAAAATGAAAATAAACCATTCGGTCATAGTGAAGATGTTGAGTTGTGACATATTGAACGAATATTCTTGAAATTTTAATCGGGTTAAAATCGTCAAAATTTTACCGAAGGTAAAATTGTCAAAAATATTACTAGGGTAAATTTGGGATGAGAAAATTATTTAATATGTAAATATTAAATTTTATTTTAGGAAATAGAAAAACTAAATTGGGTCGAATCTTATTACAGAGTACTGGGTCGAAAAATCCCAGAAAATACTGGCAATTGGACCCGATGTGAGAGAGGCCCAAAACCCCTCATGAAGGAGGTGGGACGGCAAAACCCTAGTATCATTAAATAAGGTTGACACCTCCTATAACCTAGACAAACTAGGATATTGTTTTTCTAGTGGAAATAAATTTCTACAACTCTACAAGGCTTTACCTTCTCTTCCTATAAATAGATGACACTGATAAAACTATTTACACACAACTAGGAGAGATTGTTATTTTGCCAAAAAATATATAGAATTTATTTTCAATTGTTACATATACATTTTTCCAGAATAACAATTCTACCGATTTCTATTAAAGGACAAAGAAATTTCATTTTCACTCCAAAAGGAGAGAAAATTTTTTCTCGTTCTGTGTTTCAATCCAATTGGTTCGATCCCATGCTCGAAGCACACTCAAAGCAGTTCATGGTACGAGAATATCAGAGAAGATCGTTTGGCTAAAAGCCAAAAAACATCAAGGATCTGCTTATCTGAAAACACATGTACGGTTTTGATCTAAGGATTCTTGCTATAAATATAAAAAAATAGGTTGGATTTCAAAAATTTAATTTTCTACCGTGCAAGAAAATCCTTTTCAAATCAGATTTTTTTCCAAAAGTATACATATCTCAACATCAAGGTTCGCTCCTAGTGTAGCTTGTACATTCTAAGTCTTTGCAGTGTAAGGCACATTAAATAGGGTAAGTGTCATGAACTATCCCTATGTGCATAAATACTGTGAACTCGGTTTGCAGGGTTCCTTCTATTTTGCAAATCAAAATTTATTAAGGGTTCGCAAGTAGTAGTTCTCCAATCATTGGGGTTCACATGTAGCACAATTTGGCAACACTGTCACTTTGTAGCAACATTGGCAAACTCTATATAATTGTCAATTTTTAATATATCATGCTATTGCTTATGGTGAACATTATGTTAGAAATTGATTACTTAAGTTTGAAGTTGTAATTTAAAAGAACATTAATCAAACTTGGGCTATATTCATATATTAAAATTTTAGACGTATTTTTAAGGTATTATCGGTTCAAAAATAAAATCATACAGGAAAACGAAAGAAAATATAAAATAACTAAGTCCTAGGACAATTGGCGAAGTTAATAGAAAGATATCTCTAAGCCCAAGAAAAATCCCCATTGCCTTTATGTCCAGAGTTTGCTTGTACTACCTTTCCAGTTCTTATGCTTTGCCTGGATCACTTGCCTCACTTCTACTCATCATGCAATATAGCTGTCTGTAGTGTTTAGAAAAGAGTGTGTGAGCTCTTGAGAACTTGGTGAATATATAGGAAAGAATAACCACCTAGCACGCACAAAACATAAGTTAAACAAAAACTTTGGCTAGGTCACTAAACTGTGAATTGGGTTCGCCATTTACGTGAAGTCTGGTTTACAGATACTTACTGTCAGTTAGCTTAAAGAAATAAAACATAATATTTAAGAAAAAACAACTTATTCCCACGTTCTTTTCCTATTGGATAAGTGGATCTCCTTATAACACTTCACTTGAACTCAAAGAGTCTAACATGTTCCATAAGTGTAGCATAAAGCCAAGCACTCTCCAAACACACCAACATGTCCAATTGAATGGAACTTAGCTTGACATTCCCTTATCTCCCCAAACTATCCCAGGGCCTTTCGCCTAGAACACAAAACATAAAGCTAAGTAATCACAATCCTATGGCATGCCGTTATATCCAACAATTTCAAAAGATTATAGTGTCAAAACATTTACTTAAACATAGAGGTTGCAATTCATGCTGTTCATAAAAACCCATATTTAACATATTCAAAAAACAGAGTTTAGAAAAGACTTACTCTCTAAACTTAGGTTTAAACCCTAGGCTCCTAATTAACACTATGGTTCTTACATACATGTGGTGATCCTTGAACCCTCACCAATTTGCTGAAAGTTCTAAACAAGCTTTTCTTTTCCTTTGGTATTGCTTGTAGATGGTTCTATTAGGTTCACAATTGCATAAACATACACAAGTCACTAATAGAGAAAGCACATTAAAACTCATACGTAAACACAAGCGAGCTTAGGTTCGCATATAGTAACCTCTTGGTGAACCTGGTCCCTTTTATTGTGAACCTTCTTAAGTGTTCTGAAGAAATAGAGTCTTACCTTAATATCTAAGAGCTAAGCTCTGGATTCTTGATTTAGTAAAAACTTAACAACAAGAGAAAGAAGTAATTGATGAAGAATTTTGAGAGAGTTTTTTTGTTGTATAAAAGAATATGAAATTTTCAATTGGAAAAAGCTTAATTTAATGGCACTAGGTGCTTTGATGTTCTTAGGATACCTTAGTCGTAGTAGAAGTAAGAAAGAGTTACGTGCATGTATGGTGTTATGAAGAGAAAATTAAGTTGGCTTCCTAATTTTTGTATAATTAGCCTTTGACTCTTAGCCTAAAATAGTGTTTACAGCTCGTCAAGCCCATTGGTGAACACTAACTCACCAGGCCCACTGGCAATCATACTTTGCTAAACCCACCTGAAACCCTAGTTCCCTAGGCCTTCCGGCGAACCTTGCATTGTCAAGTCCACTGGCGATCATAGTTCACCAGGCCTTCTGGCAAACCCTTACTTGTCTGGCCTACTGACGAACACCAGCTCGTCAAGCCTACTACAAATACCAACTCACCAGTCCTACTACAAACACCAGCTCGCCTGACCTCAAACTCCTAGGCCCTATTCTAAGATGTTACAACACTATAGGACTATGACGTTTAGTATAATATGCCACGAAAAGTCTATCTTTTGCAAAGTTTTGAGTTGTAATGTATTTATGCTACTTTGAAAATCTAATGTATTCTTAAATATTTTCTTTATTTAATCTTTTGTTCTGAAGACATTTAATAAAATAATAAGAAGTATGCTTTAAAAATGATTATACGTCGGTTGCAAAATTTATGCTAAGTATTTATGTGTTGTAACATTCGAGATCTAGTGATTTGGGTTGGGTGGAGGGTGTTACAGTTTAATTGGTATCAGAGCTTTCGGTTTAGTCAATCCTCTGGTGGTGAGGATAGAGTTAGCCCTCTATGCATAATGCGTTGAACCTGGCTTAGCACCTCAAACAAATTAAGGACTTTTGTGTAACGAACACTTTGGTATAATGTTAATGTAAGGGAAGTGGCAAAAAGAAACAGAAGGAAATTTCATGATGCTAGGATCGGTTTGGGGGAAAATTTTGATAAGTCTTTCAAGTGGTAACTATGCAATTCTCATGGTTTAAATAATTTTGATTTTTGCATGCTAGTAAGGTTCGATTTTACGGGTTATTGAAACCAAGTTTTTTTGGGTTAAGAATATGTTATTCTCATTTAACCTTTATTGTTAGAAGTGGGGAAGAAGAAGATTTGGTAATTAAATGCTTAATTTGGTTGCTGAAAACTATTACCAAATGCTTGTTGTTTCTGCTTGTAAATGTTGATTTAAATGTGCTTTAATAGTGCTGATGTAAAGGGTTGTTTGTTGTTTAAAAAGAGGGTTTAGTGTTGAATTGAAATCGTCTGAATGGTAAGTTTTTGAGGTTTTAAATCTAACTTCATACTTAAATTCTTGTCCAATTAGCATGCTACTCTTGGTTCTAGAGCACCTTGATTCAAGTTCACATTTAATTAGCATTTATTTTAAATTGGTTGTTGGTGTTGAATGAGGTTGTTGCTATTTGACTTAATAATGTGTTAATTGAGTTGTCCAAATATGATATTAAGATGTGTAGCTTAAATGTGTTTAAAGGAGTTATATTTATGCTGTCCCTAATGATATTAACATGTTGCCCAGTTTGTGTTAATTATATTGACCTAAAATGACATTTATATGTTGTTCATTCGATATTTTTGATGTTGTCCTAAATTAAGTTTCATGTGCTATCCAAAAATGAAGTAGAGTTATAAGGAGCTTGTGGTTGTTGAACCCGAGCTATGGAACACCACATTAGCCACCTAAGTGACTCTTCATGAATGCCAATCCTAGCATCAAATACAACATAAGTTAAAACACACAATATGGTTAAGTTACTAACATTCAATGGAGTATTATATAAGTTATTACAATAACACACTGAAACTAATTTTTATTCAGGTGGTATTCTACATTAAATAAATAGTATACACTTTTCTACATCAAGGTTCATTCCTAGTGTAGCTCGCACATTCTAAGTCTTCGTAGTGTAAGGCGCATTAAATAGGGTAAGTCCCGTGAACTACCCCTACATGTTTAGATATTACAAACTCGATTCACAGGGTTCCTACTTGTAACCCCCTAACCCGTATTAGTCACCGGATTAGGGTTATGGAGCATTACCAAACAAACAAAACACTTAAATATACCTTTCATACATAGTCATAATCATAACATGAATCAACCATTCTCATACATATAGTCCCTAAATCGAGCCCTCGAGGCCCTAAAAATACATTAGAAAATATTCAGGACTAAATTGGAAACATTTAGAAGGTATAGGGAAAAGTTGTAAAATTTTGACTATAGGGGTTACACGGCCATGTGGCCGGGCCATGTGCCTCACACAGTTGAGACACACGCCCGTGTCTCAGGCCGTGTAACAATCGAAGTAAGGACACACATTCATGTCCCAACTTGTGTCCTCATCCGAGTCCTTACCCGTGTAACTCTCTGAGTTTGGTCACACGGCCAAACCACACGCCCGTGTGCCACAATCGAAATAAGGACACACGTTCATGTCCTAGCTTCTGTCCTTACCCGTGTCGTCACCCGTGTAACTCTCTGAGTTTGGTCACATGGCCAAACCACACGCCCGTGCGCTAGGTCGTGTAACTCTCGAAATAACCACATAGGCCTGTGTGCTAGGCCATGTGCTAGGTTGTGTAACAGCCTAAATTGCATGTATTAAAACCTATAGGGGACACATGGTCGTGTCGCCTGGCCATGTGTCACACATGGCTGAGTCACACGCCCGTGTCTTAGGCCATGTGGGGATGAATTTGTCCAAAACAAACCATTTCTCTCACTAAAATTAAGTATATACCTAAAAGCATCTTATGCATATCATCAAGACCTCAAAACATGACAAAAAATTTACATAAAATGGCCAATTCGATAGTCTAAGATCATTAAACCAATATGCCATATAAGGGACCTCAAATACATACAACAACACGTATCTAAACATGCATATTTTATGACATTTCAATTATCAAGTACTAGTTCCAAATCTTACCAAACATGCCTCAACTTGACCATTACTATACCATCACAAAACATGTCATTTGAGTCATTCAAAATATACAACCTATGATACCTCAATGACACCAACTATCAAAATATCAAATGGTACCAACCAAGATAATTTGCACAACTTATACATTCCAAAACTATCATCAAACATACATCATAATACCATTACAAATCACTCTATACATGCCATTATAAACCTTATCCAAGAATGCTCAAAAACTACCAAATTAACTACTAGACAGTGTGATAGGTCTCCGATGAGCTTCCAACCAAATTGAACTTTCCGATGATTTACAAGAAAAATGACAACTAACGTAAGAAATAATGCTTAGTAAGTTCGTATAAGGCAACTTAACTCCTATCTTATTAGAATAAACAACTAAACGTAATTTTTATTATAATATAAGCTAAGTTTCGTATTTTATTCACTAAACCTCTCAAGGATAATTGGTGTAGCCTTGCATATACATATATATATTTTTTCCTTATAAGCATTTCATATAACCATTTTACTTAAACATTTCTTCTTACCATAACACTTACACCTTTAACATATAATCATTTTGTAATTCATCTTTCATTTCAAAACTTTACTTTAAGCATATCATCCCGAAATCAATTACTTTCACTAAACAAGGTGAAAGCTAAATAAATAAATTAATCATACTTGTTATTCATTTACGAAGCACTTGTATGATTAGTACTGAAAATGGTTCATCGTATGCTTCCTGTACTATAATAATTCAATCCAAACTCATACATATATGTGTATAAACATCTATCTTTAACCGAATAATCATCAATATAATGATACTCACATATGAGCAAGTAATTCATTGAACATTAAACATTTAATATTTACTAATGTCTTGACTATACATTAGCCTTTACCATTTAAACAATTTTGTAAATTCAACTCACACTTAGCCCGATGAACTAGTAACTTGACTCGGATACTAGGGTAAATACACCACACCAGGGGCATCATAGATGCATAACAGGGGCAACGAACTACAGACAGGGGCACAATGTGCAAATAAGGGCACCATAGTGTGAACAGGGACACCGAAGTGTATATAGGGGCACCGAAGTGTGAACAGGGACACCCGAAGTGTAAATCCCGTACAAGCGTGCATTCTAACCCTATAGGCGTGCCAATCTTATCCTAATCGTTTACTATGTCCAAAAGATCATTGAAACACAATTATAACTTCCATAAATCAAGGCACTTCCATATATCTCCATATACATGTTGTAACAATTTATAATCATTCCAAAATCACATATATCATATATTTCATAATTATTCAATAGTTTTCAAATAAATCCTTTCTCACCTTATATTCACATATAATATTTCGATTTCCAATTCACACATTAAACATCATATATATACATTCATAAATCAACAGTCATTATGTATATATATATATGTACAATTCTATACCTACGAACTTACCTCGACAATTACAGCTGTAAAATGAGGCCGACGACTAATCCGACACATTAGCTTTTCCTCTATTTAAATCCATTTGATTCGTTTCTGGATCTAAATAATAAATTTTCACTCAATTAATATAATTCTAGCACTTAAATAACATGTTTAATACAATTAAGTCCTTCCATAATTATTTTACAAATTTATCCCAATATTTTACCTTTTATGCAATTTAGTCCCTAAGCCCCAATTTTGCAATTGAACAAAATTTAACTAAAAGAAAACTCAACCGTAAAGTATAAAACTTCACTACAACCTATATTTTCTATTATTTAAAATCAAGTCCTTATACTTTTACTAATTTTACATTTTAGTCCTTAAACACTAAAATTATCAATAATTACTTAATAAAATATGTCTATTTAACAAAAAAGCTTAACAATCTATCATAAACTTCAAAAATATTACAAATTCATCAATGAAAAGTTTTACAATCTTTAACAATTTTGAAAATGGAGATACGGGTTAGCTGGACCTAGTTGCAACGATTACAAAAACATAAAAATGACTAAAAACTGGCTGAAAAACTGAAAAACACTCACATGCAATGGAATTATACTTGACTGAATGTTCTCTGTCGTTCCATGGAGGTTTTGGTTATAGGGAAGAAGAACATAAAATAAATTACAAATGTTGGCTTTCATTTTATTATCATTATTTTAACTTAACATTATTTTATTAAAAATAATATATAATTAGTTAAAAGTTAACGCACCAACCACTTATACCAATTGATTTTGGTATATTTTCCACATAAAACCTTATGACTTTATAAATTGTACTATTTAACACCTTCATCTAATAGAATTCAACTTTTGCATCACTTACGATTTAGTCCTTTTCATTTAATTAACCATTTAAATGTTAAAATTTCTTAACCAAATTTTAATACGACCTTAGTAATACTCCATAAACATTTAATAAAATATTTACAGCTTAGTTTATAGAAACAAGGTCCAGATACCTTATTTTCTAAAACCACTTGACTTTAGGGTCATATCACTTGAACCTAATTATTCGTTTAAATAACATAATTTGCCTATTCAAAATTTATTTTAATACTATAATTGACTCGTAAATATTAAATAATATTATTTATGGCCTCACTTGTCGAATTTGTGGCCCCAAAACCACTATTTTTGACACCATTAAAAAATGGGCAGTTACTCTACGATTTTGCATATCAAAATTTATTATGAGTTTGTGAGTAGTAGTTCGCCAAGTGATAGGTGATCGCCTCTAGACATACTAACATCTAGAGTGTGAATACTGCAACCAAATATTATCGTATGGTGGTTTTTGCAAGTATACGAGTTAGGTTGTAATATAGCTTATACAACAAAGTATGGAAGTACTTCGAGGATCGTGGCCAAGAGAAGTGAAGCTAAAGTAATTCTAAATCACACTTTATAAAAATAATTAAGATGCATAAAAATGAAGACAGGAAATTAATTTGTAGACTTAATCAATTCTAATGACAAAAGACTAACTCGCATCAATGGTCCTAACTAACTCCTATTTTGGGTTCTATCAAATCAACTAGTCATTAACCTAGCATGATCTCTCGATCTTCCACCACACTAATGAGTCGAAAAGAACTACTTATCTCTCAACCTTAATGTCCAAACTGGATTGGGGTAAGGTTTTCACGGACAGGCAATACCAATTTTGGGTAGGTTGTGAGGCCTAATGGTTTTAAGTTATTCTTATCCCAACCAATTGATCCACCGAGAAACCTTACATAGAAGTTAATTATTCCCATGTTCATTCGCTAATTGTAACCCCCCAAACTCGGCCTAGATGTTATGAACAAAATTTAAAAAGTACATCAATTTCTTAGAAATGATTTGAGAAACAATATGTTTTAAATCAATTTTCAGAAAAAAATTACTTATCTTTGATTGAAATTTTGGTAATGAAAATAATTAATAAAACATGTTTAATTTAAGTAAGTTTTTCCAAATCGTTCATGTTGTTACTTTTAGTAGTTCAAAGAAAAAGACTTTCATATCAAATTTTGAAATGTTATTTTGCAATTGTTCTACTTTCAAAAATACGCAGCAGACTGAATAATACTTTTGAAAACTTTATAGTTAAGTTAGTTTAAAAATAAATATTTATCAATTTAAGTTTTAAAATCAATGATTTAAGCATTTTAAAATCCAAAGTTTATTCATGCATTCTAAATATCATATCAAGTTCCCATAACACAATTAAAATAGAAAAAGAAAACCAAAGTCCATAGTCCAAAACAATCCCAAAAGAGTTTTAAATACTTTATTTTAAAATAAATTTGCGAATCTCCTCCAATTGTTGGTTCCTAGTCCAATCCTTGAGTCTTATCTGAAGAGTTTTAAGAAACTAAAGGAGTGAGCTAATAAGCTTAGTATGAGTTTTATATCAAGCTTAAATAACAAAAGAAATTAGTTTAATCAACCAAATATATTATAAAACACATAATTATAAAACATGTAGACTTTATGTGCATGATTAAGAAAATGTAAAGATTTTATAAAACATATATGCAAAATTTCAAAAATTTTCTTACCCACCTCCGCTACACACCAAAAAGAGTTCTCTAGAACTCTTCAATCCATAACACCAACACATATGTGGACAAAGCCACAAGAATTGAAGACAATCTACCGAAACACATATTTGTGGTCAAACCACCACAATCGCAGACAAGGTGCCAAATCACATGTGTAGATAAACCATAAATATTGCAGGTTACTAAATTACCACATCTTTCTTCTTACAAATAGTCCTAACCCCATGAAATGTGGTATGACATGCATACTCATTATAAAAAAATTAAGCATGTTAAACATGCAATCATATACAAATCAGATATCGATAGCCATGGTAACCCATGCTTTACAAAACAAACATATCGAATTTTCAATGTGAACAAATCATAATGAACATATAGCCATGATGTCACATACCATGAATTAGATCAAAATCACATATTACCACTGAATAGCATAACACACCGAAAAGATTTAACTTAAGACACATACCTTAAATCCCACACATTCACTTATCATGTTATTTTTGCTACTAAATAATACTTAAAAAATATACGCATAATACTTGAATAAAAAACACACCTTAATCTTGTCCAAATTATAAATCCTAACCTGAACCCGAATACTTCAGTTCAAAATGAGTCGAAACAAAATAGTACCTAACGAAATCAGATTGAAAATTAAAATCACTTATGTCCACTTAAAAGAAATTGTCCACCAACCAAATAATATCCAACATACTCTTCATACTTGAAAACAACACTTACCCTTAAGTCTCTTCCACCAAAAATTCCAACTTGGATTAGAAAAAGACTGTGATTCCCAAATTAAACCTTCAATCCAAAATAATCACTTGATTAATGAATATTCAAGTTTACTCCAAAAGCAATATAAAAAATTAAAATAAAACTTACTTCCTCTTATTACTTACACACTTATTTCTAAAAATCAGAAAGAGCTACTACGGCTGTTGATGATTTAATGGATTTTTTGAATCTAATCATTGGAGGAAAAGAAAGAACTAGGCAAATGAAACTGTTATGCAAAAAGAAATATAAGATGAAAAAAAGAGATAAAAGAAGGTGATATAAAAAATACAATGGTTTCTTGCTGTGTAAAAAATGATGAACGATGACGAACCACTCCAAGATGAAAAGAAGAAACGACAATATAGAGATTAAAATAGTAGGAAAAAATTTAGATTATGAATGAAAAAAATAATGTTTTTTGGAAAAAGAAAATGGATGATTTTTGAAATAATGAAATGAAAAAATAAGAAAGGTTATGGAAGAAAACGATGTTTTGTGGTGGTGCAAGGGTGGCGAAGAAAAGAAAAGACAATGGATGATTTTTATAATAATGGAAAGAAGGAAAAAGAAAGTTTATGGAAGAAATCAATGTTTTAAGGTGTTGTAAGGGTGTCAATACTTTGGTGCTAGGGTGGTGGTATTGTGGTTCGGTGGTGGTGATTTATTTAAATAGTGGTGGTTGATAGGTGATGATTCAATTTGTTAAAGCATAATGAAGTAAAGAAATGAGAAGATTAAGGAGGAATAACCAAACTTGGGCGGCACAAGGTGGTGAATAGGGAGGAGCAAAGAGAAAAGATGAATGAAATTCCAATTCAAAAATTGAAAGAGAGAAGATGAGACGGCACAGGCTAGCACCAAATTCAAATTCAAAATTCAAACTCCTAACATCTCATTCATGAGGAGAAAAGGGAGTTCGAATGGATTAATGATGAAATAAACATGAGAGTTTCAAAATATAGTATGAATAGCTTTAAAAATGAATGTTACAAAGTCTAAAAAAGAGTTACACATGCATGAACAGTTTTGCATGGAGAGATTGACCATCTTTTGTTCAAAAATTAGAAAATAAATATGAGAGTATGGAGACTTGAACTTGGTGCACTAGGAGTTACATAAGGTGCTTAGCCACTAGGCTACTTCACAAGCTTCTCAATAATCTAACAAAAGCTTTTAAAATTTTGGGATGTGACAACTCTACCCCTCTATAAAAGAAATTTCATACTCAAAATTTACCTGGTTCAAAAAGATGAGGATATTGTTGTCCAAAAGAATCTTCTGGTTCCCACGTGGCCTCCACAAAACCATGATTCCACCATAGAACCTTAACCAAAGGACATTTAGTTAATTGCATGTACTTAGGTACATTTAGTTGAGTTTTAAGATAGTCAATTAGTATTTTTCTTGTTCTATCATTACAGAAAGAGCTTAGACTTTAGTTAAATGTTAGTTATTTTTAATTACTTATGGAAAGGTTGTGTGTGGTAGTGGGTTGGCAGGTGCAGGATGAGGAACAAGATGTAAATGAGTGAAGTTTTGTCGGGGTAAAGGGTTGGACAGTTTGTCAAACACGAATGCCATGGCAACGCTGGGAAGTTGTCTAGTGAGCACTTAAAGTGTACCGGCCTTAGGCCCAATTGAATTTGTACTAGATATATCTACCTGAAAATAAAGGAAGAAAATCATGGACTGTTGGATTTACCCTAGGGAAAATGATTATAAAATCCAAATGAGGAAAACCTAAAGGAAGCGAAAAACAAAAGGATGATCCTTGGGCAAAAAAATAGAAGGTAGCGACTGAGTAGAGTTAAGAAGAGGAAGACGAAGGCAGTCCCTCTAAGCCATCACAGGACACCACATCACTAGAGTGTGGGCTGGATAAGTGGAAGCTATCTTCCTAAAGTTCTTCCGTTACTTCTTGATTTCTCTTCGTGAATTTATTTAATGAAATTGATGTTGAATTTAATTTTGGATTTGAATTTTAATTGCCACCCCATGAGCTAAATCTCATAGGGTTTGGATTACTTAATGAAACTCTTATTTTCTTTAATAACTGAAGCGTAGATCTGCTTTAATACACTACTTCATTCAATGATTTTTTACAAAATTGCATGTTTGCAAATTCTAGATATAGATGGACGTACAACATGTTCATTAAATTAATCAAATCTTGACAAGGTTAGGTTAATAAGATTGAAATTTAATGATATGAACAAGTGTTTGATTGAATACTTGTAGTAGCCTCTAGACATATGGTAGCATTCATACAGAAAGAAAACGAAATGATGTAGGGTATCATGCTAAAGGCCTATAGACATATATCTTTTAAGACAAGGTAACTTGAGGTCTTGTTCTCAAAAGAAGCAAACCATTTTAGAACTCTTCTGAGCAGTAGATTAAGTATGGTTTTGCCAAGGCATTATGTCAGTAAGGTAGATTCTTAGTAATCCTGACCTTCCAAATCAACATCGTAGACCCTCTATACTTTGTCGTATTATCTTTACCATAGCAGTTTTAGTTGTTTACTTGTTTGTTTGCATATTATTCACGTAATTATTCTTGAATTTGTCATTGCATTGTACTCTTGTCTTGTCATACCATTTTCCATTATTTATCAGTTACACATATTGAACACATCATTATTCCTTCAAATTACCACTGCATTCTTATCATTATTTTTTCATAACATTAATCATACTCATTATAATAACTCAACCATTTTATACCTAAGAGATCCCTGTGGAGACAATCTCACTTATCACTTTATTACTTGATTCAACATGTATACTTGCACGATTCACATATCATTTCATACGCGACACTAGAAAGTTACATAAGTGCTGAGCCACTAGGCTACCTCACAAGCTTGTCGATAAACTAACAACAGTTGTTAAAATATTGGGATTTGACAACTCTACCCCTCCTAAACTAAATTTCATCCTTGAAATTTACCTAGTTCAAAAAGATGAGGATATTATTATAAAAAAACCTTCTAGTTCCCACGTGGCCTTCTCTGAACCATGATTCTGCCATAGAACCTTGACCGAAGGAAATATCTTCTTTCTCAGAACCTTAATTTCACGATCTAAAATTTTCACAGGCTCCTCCTCAAAAGACAAGTCCGACCTTACTTCAATATCTTCAACTTGAACCACATGAGATGGATCTAAACGATACTTCCTCAACATAGAAACGTGAAAGGCCTCATAGATACAATCCAACTTTGGTGGTAATTCCAACTGATAGGCCACTAGTTCAACTCTTTTTAGAATCTGAGAAGGCCCAAAAACCTTGGACTCAATTTGCACTTCCATCCCAACCTCAATACCTTTCTTCACGTAAACCTTACACCTTAAACCCTAAACCTTCTAGACATTATTTGATATCCTTTCTTTTTAGATCTGCATAGAATTTTCATCTGTTGAAAGTTGCTCATAATCTATCTTGAATCAACTTAACCCTACCTTCTGTCTCTTGAACTAACTCAGGTCCAAAAATTTTCCTTTCATCCAACTCTATCCAGCACCAAGGAGTCCGACACTTACAACCATACAGAGCCTCATAAGGTGCCATTTGAATGCTTGACTAAAATTTTTTGTTATAAGAAAACTCAACTAAAGGTTGATGATCTTCCCATCTTCCTTGAAAATTGATAACACAGGTCCTTAACTTATCCCCAAGAATTTGAATAACTCACTCGGATTGCGTATCAGACTACAGATGATAAGAGATACTGAAATTCAAATGAGTACCAAGAGGTTCATGTAATTTCTTCTAGAATTGAGATGTAGGTCTAGGATCCTGACATGAAATAATCGACACAAGTACCCCATGCAATCGCACAATCTCAGAAATATACAACTTCACAAAATTTTGAAGAGAATAATCCGTACGAACCAGAAAAAAGTGAGCTAGCTTAGTGAACCTATCCACAATCACCCACACTAAATCTTTCTTAGTGGGATTCAAAGGCAACCCACTAACAAAATCCATAGTGAGACAATCCCACTTCCACTGAGGAATCCAAATGGGTTGTAACAAATCGGAAGGAAATTTATGTTCACCCTTAACTTGTTAACAAGTTAAACACTTAATCACAAATTCAGTCACCTCATGATTCAGGTCTGGCCACCAATATAGCTCCCTCAAATCATAATAAAACTCATTTCCTTCAAGATGTATAGCATATGGATTGCTATGTGCTTCCCGAAGAATAGATTGCCTCAAATTTTATCATTCAGTGCACAATATCTTCCTCTAAAACATAAGACACCATCAGTATTAAACCCAAAATCATCCATCGAACCATTCTCAACCTGCTTGAAATGAGGTAATAAAGAAATATCCAAATGTTTCTTTTCCTTTATTTCATTAATCAAAATAGGCTTCACTTGCAACTCTGTTAAAATACCACCATCTTCAAAGAAACTCAACCTTGAAAACATTACTCTAAGTTCAGTCATTGCCTTCCGACTCAGAGCATCGGCTACCACATTAGCCTTGTCAAGATGGTACTTAATGGTACAATCACAATCCTTAAGCAATTCAATCCACCTACACTGTCATAAGTTCAAATCTTTTTGAGTGAGTAGATACTTAAGACCCTTGTGATACATGTATATAATACACTTCTAACCATAAAGATAATGCCTCCAAATCTTAAATGCGAAAAACACAACTACCAGCTCCAAGTCATGAGTCAAGTAATTGCAGTCATGTGGCTTGAGTTGCCTCAAGGCATAGGCTACAACCTTACCCTTCTGCATTGACACATATCCCATACCACTGTGAGATGCATCACTGTATACCACAATATCCTTTCCAAACTCAGACTGAATCAAAATAGTTGCTTGAGTCAACATTGACTTAAGTTTTTTAAATCTGGCTTGCGAATCATCAATCCATCTAAATGGAGCATTCTTTCTAAACAACTTCATTCAAGGAGTAGCAATCAAAGAAAATCCCTCATCAAATCTTCGATAATAGCAAGCCAACCGAAGAAAACTCTTAATCTCACACACATTCCTAGGCTATTTCCATTACACTAAAGCCCCAATCTTCTTAGGATCCACCCAGATATCTTGAACGAACACCACATGACCCTGAAATATAACTTCCTTTAACCAAAACTCACACTTACTAAACTTGGAAAAAAGTTCCTTTTCTCAGAGAGTTTGTTGTTAAACCTTCAAATGCTCATTGTGCTCAGACTCGGTCTTAAACTAGATTAAAATGTCATCAATAAAGACAATGAAAAACTGATCAAAATTGATCTATCATAATTTAGTGTAGCAGATTAAACTAACTTTTACACTTTAGGAGAGTGAAAGCAAGCATTTTCGTTAGGTTTGAATTATGCTTTTGTAAGTTTCCTAATAAATTTGCAAATTGAGTCTTTTGTTGACCTTAGAAGCTGAATGAGGCCTAAAGATAAGCTAATGAAATTTGTAAGTGTGCAGAAGACCATTATAAGGCATGCTAAACTAATACTGGTCATTATGTCACAACACGAAATGAACAATGTCGTAACATATGGAGCAAAATAGAGAAATCATGATAATGACTTTGATGTTGTGACACAGCCTAAAGGTGTCACGACATACTCCTAAAGATATCCTAAGAGGAGTATACTGACCCTTGCGTCACAACACATGTCCTGGTGTGTCGCAACATCGACTCTGGATGGAAATTAGTACGAGCTAGAAAGTGTTTTGGTCTGCACAATCAAATTTAAAGCTCGGGAACGTCTGTTAAACCTAGGGTTAAGGATAATGACCACTTAAAATCTATAAATAGGATCATTTATCACTTGTTATGGACTCCAATTACTTAGTTCAGAATTCTGCTTTTAAATTTGAGTTTAGCTTTTCATTCTTCATAGGTTTTAGATTTATTTTCAAGTTGTTCTTTATTTGATCTCGAGAGATCTGATTTGTGGAAGACAATCAAACTTGTGGATTCGCAATCATTCTTAATACAAATCAGGCTTTTTCTTAAACTCTATTTTGTCGATTCATTTAGCATGTTTGTTCATTTTATCGATTCTATATTGGTTATGAAAACCATGAGGAACTACTCCTTCTATGAAGGATTAGCGGGTGAAGGTACAACCTTTTAACTATTTTATAGGGTTACTCAATGGATCAACTATTTGGGAAAGGACGAACCTAAACTCTAGGCCTAACAACCCTAGGAAGTCATGAAGGTGGGAATTAACCCAAAATTGGTACGGCCTATACGTGAACACCTTCACCCTAAGCCGGTCTGGATTGTGAGGTCAGAAGATAAATAGTCTTTCTTGACTCGTTATTTGAGTGGAAGATATGTAGATCTTACAAGGATAGTGACTAGTTGATTGATGGGAAACTTGAAGTGATAGTCGATGGGGATTATCGAAGCAAGCAAATCACACATAACCAGATTTAATTTAATTTATTTTTCGATTTCTTTATTTTTATTTCTTTTCTTATTATATTTTATTATTTCTTAAAAACTCCTTTTATTATGTTTTCATACTATAACTAATTTAGAGTACTAATTAGGTCTTTTAGTGTTCAGGTTAAAATCAATCTAACACTAGCCTCCCTTGGGTGTGATCCTCGAAGTACTCACCTACTTCATTTTAATTATATTACAACTACACTTGTATACTTGCAGATACCACCTCATTGATATATCTTTTCCTGCACTATTCATACTCTGGACGTTAGTACGTTCAGAGGTGGCTAAGTTGTTGCATCATTGCCGAGGAGGCAACGACACTATTTTGGTTATAATTTTTTCACTTAGAAGAATAATTAGGAAATTTTTAGGTTATATATATGATCTCTAATTTTTCTAACTAACCAACTCCACTATTACATATCTATTTTTTCTTAGGAAGAACTTAGTGCACATTTTGAATCAGAACTATAGTCGTTGTAACTATAGGAGATCGGTCAACAGGAGAATGGATAATTTTGATTATATGTGGTCAGACGAAGACTTAGATTACAATGACAATATTTACGAAGAGAGGGTCTATGAGGACTGGAAAATATAGGAGAACCAATGATTATTGATGCTTGAATTAAGTCAAATCTAGGGAGAAACCTCAACTATGTCTCAAGACGATAGCAACAACATCAGTGTACATTTAAAAAGGCACCCAGATGTGAGCAAGGGAGAGAATACCACTATTGATGTTTGTGAGAGCAAGGAACTCTTGGACTATAATTCATCCTAACATATAGAAGATTATCATCATAAATTAAACGAAATAGAAACAATGGAATATATGGAACCAGGTGAGGAAATGACAAGAGAACAGAAGAGTCAAACAACATGGAGCTTATCTTTCCAGCAACTTTGGGTTTCTCTGACAACAAAAAAATGTAAGAGCCGTGTGAAATAGACTTACAGTTGGAGATGATGATATTTACGACCAACTTAGTGGAAAAAATTTTGACATCTCGTGATCTTGCAAAGAAAATCAAAGATAAACTTGCAATTCTAGGAGATAAACTCGAGTTGACTATCCTTTGCACGACTTTAGTCCTAAACCAGACACCCTAGAAATTTAATGATATAAGAATTTTCCAGATGGTGAAAAGAATTGGAAACATATATGCTGATAGGACTTATGATCGAATAGTAGGTCTCAATCAAGCTAGACAACTGATAAGCATAGGTATCGAGTTGCAGACACCACGAAATGTTCGATTCTTACAAGAACCATTCAAGAGAACTATTTGCAAACAAATGGAAAATTTTAAAAACTCGCAGAGTCAGACTTCAAGTAATATAGTGCATAATTCCTTGTCACTCATTACCTTAGAGCGCACTCCTGAAAAGTTATTCCTGATCAATAAGATGAATAGATACATCATAAGCGACAAGTATGAACCACAATTCTCAGCCTCCTCGTGAAGCAAGAATGTTATACAAAAATTGAAGTGGTTGTGTGGTTATGTGGTCCTACAAATAATTAATAGGTATGATATGCAAAAAGAATTACCGGTGGTCAGGGCAGGCAAAAAAGGCAAGTTTAGAGAAAGAGACAACCACAGACAAATAGAATGGCATGATGGGGTGTAGGACTAATGCAGTCAGAGACAATTCAAAGGGAGCACCTCAATGTATATTGATTGAGCTGACAGACGAGTCCAGCAGCAAGACCTGACATTCTTATTTAAAAAACCTTTTACTAACTGTACAAAATCATTTATTTTAGTAACCAATTCATTAATGTACTACAGAAACATCAAAGGCAGGATTAATAGGCAATTGAAGCACTCAAAAAAAATTAGGAAAACAACGTCAACATCGCAATATAGACACTTCATGTTGCAACACCGTGATCAATAGCAAAGAATTACAAAAATCATATCAACATCATGCCAGCACTGCCCTGTGTCATGACATGGTTGACAGTCTCCCGGGATTTCAAAACTAAAGGGTGTCTCGCAACAACGAACCCTGGTGTTGGGACATGAGCAATCTTCTAAGGATGTCACGACATGTAACCCTTGTGTTCCGACAACACTACAATTTTCTACGGGGTCAACCCGACCCATTTGCGCAACTCAGTGGATTAAAACTCACTTTGCCCAATTTTTAATCCTTAAGGCACCTTTTTTTTAACCTAAATACATATTACACCCTTTGTTAAAACATCTCTCAACTCCCTTAATTTCCTAAAACCTCTCAAACCCCTTAAACCCTAGAATTCAATCTTTTATTTTTCTTTTCGATTTTCTTCGAAAAATTTCTTCTTTCAATCTTTCTCGATGCAGGAAAAGACGAGAACATCTCAAAGAATGATGCACAAACAAAATGTGACAAGGAATATCACAATCCATACAAGGTTAAGAGTTTCTAACTTAGACTTCTACTGTTTCACTAAATTTCTTTGCTTCATATTGTGCTTTAGTTCTTAGTTCAACGATAATGTCTCTTAGAAAAGTTAGATGAACTAAGGAGCCAGAGCCATCAATGGTTCAAAATCCCTCTAGTTTTGAGAAGTCAAATGTTGAAAAATATTTTAATGAACTTTAAAGGAAAACATTCATTCAAAAAAGGTAATTTGGCCCGTTGATGATCAATTATAAAGAGATATGGCCTCTAGTTTGATTCATAGGTGGGAACAGTTTTGGACAATCCAGAAAGATATTTTCGTGGTTCCAATGGTTTAAAAATTTTATGCGTCATTGCAGGATCACGAGTTTAGAAATATTGACGACCATATCTAACCCTTCAAATTATTTGTGATTTTTATGCTGCTCCATTCTATGACCAAGATTTTATCAATGAAACCGATTTGGAATACTTTAGGGACATAAATATAGATAATATTATAAATTACTTAATAGAGGGAAGGGGTGAATGGAAATACCACCCAAGTACTAGTATCCCAACCTCCTACAATCAAGCTATCATGTTCCCAGAGGCAAAAATGTTGATTCAATTTGTTTGTACACGAATAGTCCCTGCTTTAATTGTATCTAATATTAATAAATTTTGAGCAATTTTACTGTATGCTGCTTTGTAGAAAAATTAGGTGTGTACTGGAAAGTGGATCCATCAAAATACGAATAGATGTATTAGTGTCCAGAAAGTGAAAGTGTTCTTTCCTAACTTAGTGACGGCCATAAGCAAAAGAGTAAACGTCCTTATGGCATCTATTGAGCAGCCGCTAAAACCATCTTAGAGCATTATTGGCAATACTTTGTTCTAACAGTACGTATAACTATAATTCAAACCAATAAAAGATTGGAACAAATGATAGCAAGAAGCAACGACTACACTAGGTTCGTCAAAAGGGTTGACTCGAGCTCAAAAGGAAGTTGGTGAGAGTAGTCATCGTAAACTGGACTGGATGATACAGTGGATGAAGGAGTTAGGGAAAATATTTCAAGAATTTGCAAGACAGAACAGTATCAGGGTCCCTAACTACATGTCAGACATGTTTGGGCCTACACCATCTGGACAAAAAAAAAAGGATATTAGGAGAGTGAAGAGGAAGAAGAGGGAGATGGAGGCGATGATATGGATGATGAGGAGGATGATTAGAACTTAATTTTGTTTTTTTAGATTGTATTAAACTTAAGGATGATTTTATTTTGTTTTTAGGAGTAGGTTATAAATAAATTTTTAGTTGTTTTGTTTTATGTTTGGTTTTGATTTTCTATGTAGGAATCCCACATGAATGAGACACAACAATTCGAGCTTTACACAATCAAAGGAGGAAGAACTAACTACTATCAGTTGGAATGACCACAATCAATCGGGTAACTTCTTTTCTTATCTTTTTATGGGCTACACATTGAGGACAATGTGTTAACTAAAGTGTGGGGGGTAACATAGAAAATTTGTTTTAAATTTTTATGCTTTTTTTGATTTTTCTTGTCATTTGCGTGCTTAAGCTTGTATAAATAAAAGTGATTGGTTAGGAGCATGTACATAGGTTGCTTGTGTTTAAAAATAAATTTGGCATGACAATAGGTGTTTTTAAATTTTTTATTATCAGACTACTAAGTTCTATATGTTACACTATAAATAGGCATTATGCAAACAACTGTACCAAATGATATAGAGAGTACAAGGAAACGAGCATGCTAGTATGAATTATAAATAGTTGAATTTGAGTTTGTCTAGTTGATTAAATTTGTGCGAATTTAGATATTTAAGGGATGACCTAAGGCATTGTTTGGAACATATCCAGAGCCAAAAAGTTTACCTATATTTATTCACCTTTAGTATTGTAACGCGTAGGTTTGTGCAAGTGTACAAAGTCGTTATCAAGTAATAAGTAAGTATCGAGTTATCGTCTCCACAGGAATTGTATTTGTGCTAAGTCACTTAATTTGTAAAATTATATTAACAATTTGGTAAATAAAAACACAATATAGTTGAGAAGTAGTGATTAAAATATATTAAACTAAATACAATGATCCCTAATGCAAATTATCCTAAGTATGCAAACTATATGAATGAAATAGATTTTAGTAAAATTAAACACAATTTGCTACAATTATAACATAAGTAAACTAGGACAATTACTTTAATTAAACTCAATTTATTATCAACACGCTTAATAACATTCGAAAAAACATTCCATGGAAACTCGATCTTTCATGAGTTTAGAAACCACATTAGGTTCTTTCAGAATACTTTACTTAGTAAATACGCATTTTACTGATCCTTATTTACTAAGGGATTTTTAGCATTCGTGTGAGGTAACAGGGATGTGTCAGGTTTGAAACAATTTAATCACACAAATCTAAAAACTATGTAGATAACAGGGCTTGGTCAAAGTTGTTATGCAACCTACAATTTAATCGGGTCATGATCTAAATTGAGCATGCACATTTAAATTATGTGTCCATTAGCCGTCACTTGGTCAGGATAGCTCAGCTAATTCAGGTGAATTTAAATCATGCATGAACGAAATACATACTTGATTTTAATTGAAAACATGATCGATTGAGGCACAAACATTATAAGCATGAATCAAATAAATATTATTTAATCAAAGCAATCATCCTAGCTTAAATAAAATTAAGCTAACACTGTTTTAAACAAGAACAAAGAACACATAGCAAACATCTCTATATTAAATTAAAGAAAAGAAAGATTAAACCCAATTCAGAGTGGCTGTCACCCAAAACTCTGACTAACGAGGCTCGTTCGTTCCTTTGCTGATGGCTCTTTAAGGTGGCCGACAAAGGTTTCTCTAAGAGGCTTAATTGCTAAAATCTCTATGAAGAGATGATGCTAGGCATGAGAATGAAAAAAAAACTAAGAGAATTTGGAAAAAATAGAGAATGATGAATGATGAGAATAAATGAGGAATGATTGAGGGATGCTGAATGAAGGAATGTGAGGGTCTTATTTATAGGTGTGGAGAGGGGGATAGTTTGCTAAATGTAGTGGATGTTAACCTCTTCAAATCTCTTTAAATTGTGGCCAGCCATGCTTAGTGGATTTTGACTTGATTTTTGCTTGATTTTTAAGCAATTTTGGTGCCACATAATTCAGGACTGAGAGTCAGTCAATCGTAAATCTTCGGGCAAATCTCTAATTTCTTCAACACTGAAAGGACCTTGTGTAGCCGAATATTGGGTTGACTTGGTCTCCAATTTGGACGGTTTTGTAATCCAGCAAAGCTGTCAGACCTATCTAGAATAAATCAACAAGTTAGAGGACCAAAGAATAAAATTTATCTAATTTAATTAATTAATTAAAACACAAATTATTAATGAAATATTTTAAAATAAATTATTAAATATAATTTTACATTTTATTCTTTAATTTAATCTTGGATGGCCCACTTTATGTCTTGAAAAGAATAGTATATTCAAATTAATATAAAATAAGCCATTTATTGCATGAAAACTATATAATAAAGCATAAAATCACTTTTTAATAATTTCTATGTCCTAATTTCATATTTTCACATATTTCATTAATGTATTAAACAATTACTTAGTTTTAACAATGGATTTAAGTAAAAATGTGATAAATTACATAGGAAAAATCTTATATATTTTTTCGTTTACACACCCCCAAACTTAAATCATTGCTCGTCCCGAGTAATGTTTATGAACAACAAAAGGTCGTGCTAAGCCAAAATTTCTAATTGTGTAAGCAACATCAATCTTTGTCTCATAATCATGCACTAATAACTTCATGCTTATCTATCTTCTTTCTTAACAAGTAATTCATATGCAAACATTCCTTAAGATTATACTAAGCTTCAAAATATGCCAATATGAATCGTAGTTTGCATGTATGTCACAACCATAGATACATTCTTCATTCAAAATAATTTCCTATCAATCAAGCAAACAATCACAAGGATTATGTATGATCTTCATATGTTGAACTTAGGATTTCCTCTCCACTAATGTAGGTGACATAATCATCAAATCAATAGGTCTTTTATAAGGTCGTTGTAACACCCCGAACCCGAGACCGACACCGGAGTCGGACACGAGATGTTAACAAACTTTGAAAAATTTTTCCAGACACTGCTCAGTCTGAGTACTAGTCGCTTAAAAAATCATATCTTGAGTTTCACAACTCGAAAATCAGTTTTGTGATTTTTCCCTGAAACTAGACTCATGTCCCCACCTATGTATTTTTTTCTAGAATTTTTGGTCGGGCCAATTAGTACAGTTTATTAGTCAAAGTCTCCCATGTTACAGGAGTCGACTACACTGACATTTTCCCATTACGACTTGAATATCTCTCTGCAAAGAGCTTCAATACTGATGCCGTTTGTTTCTATGGAAACTAGACTCAGAGAGGAATCCATACATATATGGTATGACCTCTAATTATCTCTGGTCAATTTATAGTGAATTTCCAAAGTAGGAACAGGGAATCCAGAAACTGTTCTGGCTCTGTTCCACAAGAACCCGAATATCTCTTACTGTACTGTTCCTATGATTGTTTCGTTACTTCCATATGAAAGTAGATTCATCAAGGTTCGATTAAATAATTTATTCACTATTTAATTCCACTCCTACGAATTCTTGTGATTTTTCCAATCCACACCACTGCTGCTATCAGCTTCTGTTTTCAAAGTAAACCTTACCTAATTTGGGGTTTCATGGACCAACTAGGGCCTTGTCATACATAAGCCCACATATGATCATACTTAGCCATTCCAGTGGCTGATCATTTGCTCAACACTTCCATTCCAACTATAGTTACATCATGAAACCATCTATACATTCATAAACACGAATAGTCTAATGCCATACTCCACTTCTACAAGCCATTTTCGCATGGCTGTACACTTATACATTTCATAAAGTACTCGAAAAACAACAATGGGTAGTCCTATACATGCCATATCAAGATTCAACCAAAATAGTACCCAAAAGAGCCTTTGATAGTGTGGGCGACTTCGACTTCAAGATCCCGCGTCCGATAGCTGGAGAACCAAAAATCTATAAAACAGAGGAGCAATGTAACGAGTAATCAATTTATGCTTAGTAAGTTTGAGCAAGGAATTCCAGCATAAACAAAGAATATCACACATTTAGCTAAACGGAATATTTCATAATACGCAATTTATCGATATTAAACTTGCTTCACAACATTAACAACCCTTATGCACATACACAATAGACTAACTTAGCCGAAGGCCGATAGCTCGTTTATCAACTGAGCGAACATTTATTTGTAAGGGCTCGATTAAATTCAACACATACGTAACATACCCCCATATTGGGATGTTTTTCGAGTATTCGCTGGAATTTTACAGCAAGCTCATTCATTACCAAATCACGTACCTTCGGGATTTAACCGGATATAGCTCCTCGTTCAAATGCCTTCGGGACATAGCCCGGATTTAGTAACTCACACAATGCCTTCGGGACATAACCCGGATTTAACAATTCGCACGAATGCCTTCGGGACTTAACCCGGATTTAGTATCTCGCACAAAGGCCTTCGGATCTTAGTCCGGATATATTCGCTTAGCACAAAGCCTTCGGGACTTAGCCCGGACAGCATTCAATTAATCATGCACATCTAACAATAAGTCATGGTACATTCATATTTCATTTTCGTTTACGAAACTCAAACACAAGGCACATATTGTCCTTGCACATTCGGCTCAATAGCCACACATAGAGCATGATTTAATCACATCGAAATTTAAGCTCTCTTACTCAAGAACTTACCTCGGGTGTTGTCGAACGATTCCGCTAGCTATTCAACCACTTTTTCCTTCCCTTTATCGGTTTTATTTCCCCTTTGCTCTTGAGCTTAATCAAACAAATAAATTGATTTCATCATTTAGGCATCAAAAGATGAACACAAGGCACTTAGCCCATATTTATACATTAGACATTAAAGTCTCATACATGCAAAAATCATGCATCAACACAACATATTAGCTAATTTCTTTCCCCTTGGCCGAATATGCATGTCCATTTTTGGGGTCGATTTCAACACTTAATACACACATATACACACTAGTAAAGCATCCTCCCCCTTTTCATCAATTTAACACATGCATTGCTCATTAACATGCAAAGTTACATTCGGCCTTAGCACACATCTTGCTAGCCGATTCTTCTCCATTTAGCAACCAATGCACATATGTGCTCACACAAAAATGCTAAAAAGGAGGTTCAAGAATCATCAAGCCATCATCACATGCATCATTAACAAGCTTCATATTTTGCATGCAATGGCATTAACACAACCTCCACCTAGGCCGAATCTTAACTCATCCTCATGCCTCATCACCACAACATCAAACATCAACCAAGAATGATGCATCCATGGTCAAGTGCCATTTCCATCACATAGCAAGATTTAGACCATGGGTTAGGTAGAACTCAAGCTAACAACTAAAACATGCATGCCTCTCATGGAACATCATCAAACATACCTTAGCCTAGCTACATGCATGGCCGAATCTCTTCACCTTTCTTCTTCTTTCCTCCTTAAAATTTTTGGCCAAGGATGAACCAAAGGATGAGAAAATTTTTCTTTGTTTTTCTTTCTAGTTTTGGCAAGCATGAAGATGAGAAAAGGATGAACAAAATTCCCCCTTTCTCTTCTTTAGCTCACGGCAATGGGGGGGACAAACACTACACACACATTTTTTTTTTCTTTTGTTTTCCATTTCTTTATTACCCATACTCCTTATTTTATTCTTCCATTAACAAAACATGTTTCATGACATGTTTTGCCCATCATTCCTTGTCATGGCCGGCCACTACTCATTAGGGGGGGAAATTTGACATGCAAGTCCCCCCTTTGTCCACATGCACTAATAGGTCCTCACACATTGACCTATCACATTTTTGAATTTTCTCACATAAGTCCTATTGACTAAATTCACATGCAATCAACCAAATCGAAGCTTGAAATTTTCACACATTCATAATTACATATTCTACACAATAAGTATCACATTCAAACATTTCGGTGACTCGGTTTAGCGGTCCCGAAACCACTTCCCGACTAGGGTCAACTTTGGGCTGTCACAACTCTCCCCCACTTAAGAAATTTTCGTCCCCGAAAATCTTACCGGTAAATAGGTTTGGGTATCGTTCTTTCATTGAGCTCTCGGTCTCCCAAGTAGCTTCCTCGATCCCGTGTTTGAGCCATAACACCTTTACTAGCGGAACTCTTTTGTTTCGCAACTCCTTCACTTCACGAGCTAGGATACGCATCGGTTCTTCTTCATAGCTCATGTCGACTTGAATTTCAACCTCCGATGGGCTAATTATGTGCGATGGATCAGATCGATAGCGTCGAAGCATCGAAACATGAAAGACGTCATGAATCTTTTCAAGCTCCGGGGGCAAAATCAATCTATACGCAACCGGACCAACTCGTTCGGAGATTTTGTACGGCCCAATGAATCTTGGGCTCAACTTGCCCTTACGGCCGAACCTGAGTATCTTTTTCCAAGGTGAAACCTTAAGAACACTTTGTCTCCCACCTGATACTCGATGTCTTTTCGTTTCAAATCTGCGTACGATTTCTGACGATCCGTGGCTACCTTCAGACTTTCACGGATTACCTTTACTTTCTGTTCAGCATCTCTAATCAAATCAACTCCGAAAATTTTGCTTTCATCGAGCTCGGTCCAAAACAATGGTGTACGGCATTTACGACCGTACAAAGCCTCGTAAGGTGCCATCTTAATACTTGATTGAAAACTATTGTTGTAAGCGAATTCAATCAAAGGTAAATACCGTTCCCATGAACTACTGAACTCGAGGATGCAACATCTCAACATATCCTCAAGTATCTGAATTATCCTCTCGGATTGACCATCGGTTTGGGGGTGAAAAGCAGTGCTAAAATGCAGCTTGGTACCCAGAGCTTCTTGCAATTTCTTCCAAAATCGTGAGGTGAATCTCGGATCTCTATCCGACACGATAGAAACAGGTACCCCGTGTAATCTCACAATTTGATAAACGTACAATTCAGCTAGTTTATCCAATGAAAAATCCGTACGTACGGGGATGAAATGAGCCGACTTAGTCAGTCTATCAACAATAACCCATATCGCATCCTTCTTACTTGCTGACAAAGGCAGTCCGGACACAAAGTCCATTGTGACTCGATCCCATTTCCACTCGGGTATCATGATCGGCTGGAGTAATCCTGAAGGCACTTGATGTTCCGCTTTCACTTGTTGACATATTAAACATCTCGAAACAAAGCCAGAGATGTCCCGTTTCATACCATGCCACCAAAATTGACGTTTCAAATCGTTGTACATTTTCGTACTCCCCGAGTGAATTGACATTCGGCTACAATGGGCTTCGTTCAGAATCATCGAAATGAGTTCCGAATTCCTTGGAACACACAAACGATTTCTGAACCTCAAACAATCATCATCATCAATTTGAAACTCCGATTCCTCGTTCGAAAAACACTTAGCCCGTTTTGCAACCAATTCATCATCGACTTTCTGAGCTTCACGAATTTGGTGAGTCAATAATGGTTTAGCTTTTAATTCAGCTACTAACACACTGTCTGGTAGAACAGACAAATGCACGTTCATCGCTCGTAAAGCAAACAATGACTTCCGGCTTAAGGCGTCCGCAACCACGTTAGCCTTTCCTAGGTGGTAATCAATGACAAGCTCGTAATCTTTCAACAACTCAAGCCAACGTCTTTGTCGCAGATTCAAGTCTCGTTGAGTCATCAAATATTTGAGACTTTTGTGATCCAAAAATACATGGCACTTCTCACCAAACAGATAATGTCGCCATATTTTTAAAGCAAACACGATGGCAGCTAGTTCGAGATCATGGGTCGGATAATTCCTCTCGTGAGGCTTCAATTGTCTCGATGCATAGGCCACGACTCGACCTTCTTGCATCAATACGCAACCCAACCCAAGTAGGGATGCGTCACTATAAATGACAAACTCTTTACCTGATTCGGGTTGCACCAAAATTGGAGCTTTAGTCAAATGAGTTTTCAGTTGGTTGAAACTTTTCTGACATTTCTCCGTCCACTCGAACTTAACATCCTTTTGAAGTAGCTTCGTCATTGGTGTGGCTATCATCGAGAAACCTTTCACAAATCGTCGGTAATAACCGGCGAGTCCCAAAAAGCTCCGAACTTCAGTAATATTTCTCGGAGGTTTCCAGTCAAGTATGGCTGAAATTTTGTTCGGGTCAACTCGAATACCCGACGCGGATACCACATGACCCAAGAAGCTAACCTCTCTTAACCAGAACTCACACTTACTGAACTTAGCATATAACTGCTTATCCTGCAAAATTTGCAGCACTAGCCTCAGATGCTCAGCATGTTCGGTCTCATCTCTTGAATAGACCAAAATGTCATCAATGAACACAACTACGAACTGATCCAAATACGGTCTGAAGATCCGATTCATCAAATCCATAAATACCGCAGGGGCATTAGTGAGCCCAAACGGCATCACTAAGAATTCGTAGTGACCATATCTCGTTTTGAAGGCAGTTTTGGGAATATCTGGATCTCGAATTCGCAACTGATAATAGCCCGATCTCAAATCTATTTTTGAGAACACTGAGGCTCCCTTCAGTTGGTCGAACAAATCATCGATGCGCGGCAACGGATATTTGTTCTTTATCGTCACTTTATTCAGCTGACGATAGTCAATGCACAACCTCATGGTTCCGTCCTTCTTTTTCACGAACAATACTGGTGCACCCCAAGGTGAGAAACTTGGTGAGCGAAACCTCTATCCGTCAGTTCTTGCAACTGAGCTTTCAACTCCTTTAACTCAGTTGGTGCCATACGATACGGAGCTATCGAAATCGGCGTAGTCCCAGGTACAAGCTCAATACCAAACTCTACCTCCCGAACAGGTGGTAAACCCGGTAATTCTTCCGGAAAAACATCCGGGTATTCACAAACCACCGGCACAGATTCGGGTTTCTTTTCTAATTCTTTGTCATCAAGCACATATGCAAGGTATGCTTCGCACCCTTTTCTTACATATTTCTGTGCCAACATTGCTGATATTACAGCTGGCATCCCCTCCAAGTCCGCAGACTCAATTCGGACTACTTCGTTATTTGCGCACCTCAAATCAATAGTCTTGCTCTTGCAATTCACAATCGCATCATGCGCGGTCAACCAATCCAACCCAAGGATAACATCAAATTCATCAAACGGCAAAAGCATCAAGTCCGCTGGAAAACAGGAACCTCGAATTTCCAGGGGACATTTCTTACACACTTTGTCGACAAGCACGTAACGACCCAAGGGATTTGACACCCGAATTACGAACTCAGTAGACTCAATAGGTAAAGTCTTACTGGATGCTAAGGTTTCACATATGTAAGAATGAGTAGAACCGGGGTCAATCAAAGCAATTACATTAGTATCAAAGAGGGTGAATGTACCGGTAATAACATCAGGCGAAGAAGCATCCTCGCGGGCACGTATAGCATAAGCTCTAGCAGGCGCACGGGCTTCGGATCTGGTTATATCATCTCTAGATCCTCTCTGACCACCACCAGCATTGCCCATATTTCCAGATGGTCTACCTCGAGCAGTGGTAGCACCCGGTCTCCCACTCTGATTTGCATTCTGTCCCGACAACCTCGGGCAATCTTTAATGAAGTGGTCCACTGATCCGCATTTGTAACAGGAGCGGTCAGGAAATCTACAACTCCCCGAATGCCATTTACCGCAATATCGGCATTTCGTCCTGTCTCGACGTTCATTCCCAACACTGGCGACCGAAGTGCCTCGTGTACCCACAGGGGGTCGATCACGATCTCGTCCAAAAAGGCCCGAAGTGCCTCTAAACTGGCCCGCATCATCTCGAAATCTCTTCGATGTCTGTTGAAGAGACCTTCCCGAGGACCTTTTACGAAACTCTCCAGTTCCCTCATCAACTCTTTGCTTTTCTTTTCTAAGCTCTTCGGCTTTACAAGCTCGTTCAACAAGTACCACGAACTCTCGTATTTCAAGAACGCCAACGAACATCTTTATATCTTCATTCAGCCCATCCTCGAAGCGTTTACACATAATAGCTTCGGACGAAACACATTCCCGAGCGTAATTGCTAAGTCTAACAAATTTTCGCTCGTAATCAGTAACCGACATGGAGCCTTACTTAAGCTCAAGAAATTCCTTCCGTTTTTGATCAACAAATCTCTGACTGATATACTTTTTTCGAAACTCAGTTTGGAAAAACTCCCAAGTTACTTGCTCTCGGGGCACAATAGAAGTCAGAGTACTCCACCAATAGTAGGCAGAATCACGTAGCAAGGAGATAGCACACTTTAGGCATTCATCGGGTGTACAAGATAGCTCATCGAGTACCCGGATAGTGTTGTCCAGCCAAAATTCAGCTTGCTCGGCATCATCGCTATCCATAGCCTTAAATTCAGTAGCCCCATGTTTTCGAATTCTGTCAACTGGGGGCTTATTTGACCTTATTTGGTCCGTTACCGGTGGTATTGTAGGTGCGGGGGTAGTATTTGTCGGGAATGGAGGTTGTGGAACAACCATATTAGTTCGAATGTATTGGTTAAACCAATCATTCATCACGCTATAGAATGCTTGTCTAGCTTCATCATTCGGATTACTAGCATTAGGTTGAGAGTCCGCCGGCACTGTCCCTTGTGCGGGAGCAGGCGCTACACTCTCAAGATCATCAGCTACCTCTCGGTCACGATCGGGATCCATTACTATAAATAAACACATTTACGATTGTCAGAAATCACCACACTATCAAGTAATCACATAAAATGGCATGTATAGCTAGACCCAAAACATTACGGTAGTCCTAGAATCGACTAAACCGTAGCTCTGATACCAATAAAAATGTAACACCCCGAACCCGAGACCGACACCGGAGTCGGACACGAGATGTTAACAAACTTTGAAAAATTTTTCCAGACACTGCCCAGTCTGAGTACTAGTCGCTTCAAAAATCATATCTTGAGTTTCACAACTCGAAAATCAGTTTTGTGATTTTTCCCTGAAACTAGACTCATGTCCCCACCTATGTATTTTTTTCTAGAATTTTTGGTAGGGCCAATTAGTACAGTTTATTATTCAAAGTCTCCCATGTTACAGGAGTCGACTACACTGACCTTTTCCCATTACGACTTGGATATCTCTCTGCACAGAGCTTCAATACTGATGCCGTTTGTTTCTATGGAAACTAGACTCAGAGAGGAATCCATACATATATGGTATGACCTCTAATTATCTCTGGTCAATTTATAGTGAATTTCCAAAGTCGGAACAGGGAATCCAGAAACTGTTCTGGCCCTGTTCCACAAGAACCCGAATATCTCTTACTGTACTGTTCCTATGATTGTTTCGTTACTTCCATATGAAAGTAGATTCATCAAGGTTCGATTACATAATTTATTCACTATTTAATTCCACTCCTACGAATTCTTGTGATTTTTCCAATCCACACCACTGCTGCTATCAGCTTCTGTTTTCAAAGTAAACCTTACCTAATTTGGGGTTTCATGGACCAACTAGGGCCTTGTCATACATAAGCCCACATATGATCATACTTAGCCATTCCAGTGGCTGATCATTTGCTCAACACTTCCATTCCAACTATAGTTACATCATGAAACCATCTATACATTCATAAACACGAATGGTCTAATGCCATACTCCACTTCTACAAGCCATTTTCGCATGGCTGTACACTTATACATTTCATAAAGTACTCGAAAAACAACAATGGGTAGTCCTATACATGCCATATAAAGATTCAACCAAAATAGTACCCAAAAGAGCCTTTGATAGTGTGGGCGACTTCGACTTCAAGATCCCGAGTCCGATAGCTGGAGAACCAAAAATCTATAAAACAGAGGAGCAATGTAACGAGTAAGCAATTTATGCTTAGTAAGTTTGAGCAAGGAATTCCAGCATAAACAAAGAATATCACACATTTAGCTAAACGGAATATTTCATAATACGCAATTTATCGATATTAAACTTGCTTCACAACATTAACAACCCTTATGCACATACACAATAGACTAACTTAGCCGAAGGCCGATAGCTCGTTTATCAACTGAGCGAACATTTATTTGTAAGGGCTCGATTAAATTCAACACATACGTAACATACCCCCATATTGGGATGTTTTTCGAGTATTCGCTGGAATTTTACAGCAAGCTCATTCATTACCAAATCACGTACCTTCGGGATTTAACCAGATATAGCTCCTCGTTCAAATGCCTTCGGGACATAGCCCGGATTTAGTAACTCACACAATGCCTTCGGGACATAACCCGGATTTAACAATTCGCACGAATGCCTTCGGGACTTAACCCGGATTTAGTATCTCGCACAAAGGCCTTCGGATCTTAGTCCGGATATATTCGCTTAGCACAAAGCCTTCGGGACTTAGCCCGGACAGCATTCAATTAATCATGCACATCTAACAATAAGTCATGGTACATTCATATTTCATTTTCGTTTACGAAACTCAAACACAAGGCACATATTGTCCTTGCACATTCGGCTCAATAGCCACACATAGAGCATGATTTAATCACATCGAAATTTAAGCTCTCTTACTCAAGAACTTACCTCGGGTGTTGTCGAACGATTCCGCTAGCTATTCAACCACTTTTTCCTTCCCTTTATCGGTTTTATTTCCCCTTTGCTCTTGAGCTTAATCAAACAAATAAATTGATTTCATCATTTAGGCATCAAAAGATGAACACAAGGCACTTAGCCCATATTTATACATTAGACATTAAAGTCTCATACATGCAAAAATCATGCATCAACACAACATATTAGCTAATTTCTTTCCCCTTGGCCGAATATGCATGTCCATTTTTGGGGTCGATTTCAACACTTAATACACACATATACACACTAGTAAAGCATCCTCCCCCTTTTCATCAATTTAACACATGCATTGCTCATTAACATGCAAAGTTACATTCGGCCTTAGCACACATCTTGCTAGCCGATTCTTCTCCATTTAGCAACCAATGCACATATGTGCTCACACAAAAATGCTAAAAAGGAGGTTCAAGAATCATCAAGCCATCATCACATGCATCATTAACAAGCTTCATATTTTGCATGCAATGGCATTAACACAACCTCCACCTAGGCCGAATCTTAACTCATCCTCATGCCTCATCACCACAACATCAAACATCAACCAAGAATGATGCATCCATGGTCAAGTGCCATTTCCATCACATAGCAAGATTTAGACCATGGGTTAGGTAGAACTCAAGCTAACAACTAAAACATGCATGCCTCTCATGGAACATCATCAAACATACCTTAACCTAGCTACATGCATGGCCGAATCTCTTCACCTTTCTTCTTCTTTCCTCCTTAAAATTTTTGGCCAAGGATGAACCAAAGGATGAGAAAATTTTTCTTTGTTTTTCTTTCTAGTTTTGGCAAGCATGAAGATGAGAAAAGGATGAACAAAATTCCCCCTTTCTCTTCTTTAGCTCACGGCAATGGGGGGGGACAAACACTACACACACATTTTTTTTTCTTTTGTTTTCCATTTCTTTATTACCCATACTCCTTATTTTATTCTTCCATTAACAAAACATGTTTCATGACATGTTTTGCCCATCATTCCTTGTCATGGCCGGCCACTACTCATTAGGGGGGGGGGAATTTGACATGCAAGTCCCCCCTTTGTCCACATGCACTAATAGGTCCTCACACATTGACCTATCACATTTTTGAATTTTCTCACATAAGTCCTATTGACTAAATTCACATGCAATCAACCAAATCGAAGCTTGAAATTTTCACACATTCATAATTACATATTCTACACAATAAGTATCACATTCAAACATTTCGGTGACTCGGTTTAGCGGTCCCGAAACCACTTCCCGACTAGGGTCAACTTTGGGCTGTCACAGTCGTAATGGGGCTCAGTTAAAGGTAGGGATTTTAAGAGATGAGACATTTCAGTTTTAAAAATCTGAACCTTTAACTTTGTCTTGGTTTTCTTGTAATACAACCTTTTTCTTTATGTGAACCTTTGGACCAAACTTATTTTGAACTCAAGCTCATACATTTTTCCTTTTTTTGGAGACTGAGCGAACTTTTCTTTGCTTTCTTTTTTTTAAGCATGAGCACATACATCTTTATGAAAATTTTAAAAATATAAACCTTCATGCATGTCTAATCTCAAAAGAAACTAAGTTTTCATGGCAAACATTACTAAGGCTAATATCATACAAGCATTTCATTCTTCATGATAACATACTTTCTCTTAGATAAAATTATCATTCATACTTGCATACAAACTATCTCAGTAACCAAAAAATATCTCTAAACATTCATTTATTAAAACATACTTATGAAATAAATAATTGAAGCATACTTGAAAAAAATTTCAAAGTTTGAGCAATTTATTTGCCTTACCCCCTTTAAAAAGAAGCAATGTCCTCATTGTAAGAAAAAAGTAATGAATGAAAACTGAACACCAGGTAGGGTGGTAAAGAAAGAGAGGTGAGTGATTAAGACTGCTTAAATACCAAGTCTTCCCTAATAACCCAATCCTAGACATGTTCATTGCCATTACCACATCACTTAGTCTTATTCTTTCTAAAGAAATGTTAAGTTTGTTCATGCTTGCTATGTTTTATTATGCAGAAATTAAATCCTAATTACGAAAGAAATAATTTCCTAAAGACCTAAAAATAATTAAATAAATAACAGGACAAGAATCCTTCTTTTTATTTTTCTGACTCATTCCCCTTGTCTTTTTTAGCTCCATCTCTGTTTGCATCGTCAATATCTTCCGTCCATGTCTCAAAGATAGCATCTGGGAACTCAAGAACAAAAGTATTAGAGATATTCTTAAAAGTATTTTGAATTGAGTCATCTCTAATTTTTACATATTTCCAGTAAGTTTGTTGTTGATTGTGCATGAACTTGCACATATCCATCAAAATTGACAACTCCAATTTCCTTGAAGTATTTGCAGAAGTAGACATGGGAGTTGTATATTCAGATTCAACACTTAGCTTGACTGGTTCTTCTTCTGGCTCAACCCTTGGTTCAGGAATGTTTGGTTCCTTATCAGATTCTTGCTCTTCAGTGTTTGCGACTGAATTAGCTTTAGCTTCAGTTTCAGTTCCATCTATTGACTCCTCTGTATCTAGCTCAGTTGGGTCTTCTTGCTCATCTTGATTTAGTTCATGCACCCTCTCTACTAATCTTTCAAGATCATAATTTGTAATGCGTCCTTGAACATATTGCCCTTTCAGATTTGCTTGTGTTTTAACATGATCCTTTAAGCAAAGTGAAGTGATTAATGATGGGAAATAAGCACTTCCTACCTTCTTTTTAGCACAATCATGAATCTCCTTGAGGATAATTTTCCCAACATTAATGGACTTTTCTGTCAAAATTGCATATAACAAAAACATCCGTTCCATCGAGATGGTGGAACTATGTGATATAGGCATAAAACTGTAACGAACGAAACAAAACCATACCTTTGCTACTCGTTCTAAGTATTCTCTTCGACAAGAATGGCTCCCATACTTTCTTATAATCCATTGGGATCCTGGATTTGTCACAACGTCAAGCACTTGTTAAAGAAAATCCAAATTGATATTTTCATCATAGGGTAGTACTCATCTTTTTCAACATCAGGTAAATTAAATAAATAATTGATGGACTTAGAAGTAAGAGGTACCTTTTTCTTTCGAATGATGACTTCAGTAGCATCTTGCATAGTCAAACTAGCATAGAATTCTCGAACAAGTCCATCATTTGGAAGTGAACGAGCATCAGAAAATCGTTCCCACTTGAGAGCATTGATTTTCTTTCTAATCGGTATAGGAACAACCATCAAATCATTACTCTTGAAGTCAAAACCTTTTTCCAGCATCATAGGTTGATGCTTGAAGATTGAATCAAATCTCTATTTCACTTCTTCATCGATCAAAATCAGGTTTTCAGGAGTAGCCTTTGAAGATCTGGTTCTTTTGCGAGACATGGTATCTTTTCCCAAAAACTCGGTAAAGTTTCTGCACAAAAGGGAAAAGAGGAATCGACAAAGTGGGTAGAACTTGCTACGACAAAAATCTTGCGACGGTAATAAGGAATTTTGGCAAAAAGGGATCTTTCGGGATTTGAGGTTGAAAGCATAAAAGGGAGATTTACGGATTTTTAGGGTGTAAGAAAATTACTTTGAGGGATATGAAAATTAGTAAAATGGAGAGGGTTTTTATAGGGAAAAATGAGGGCCACATGTAGCAAAAAATTAGCTACATTAGGGTTACTTGGGCGGCAAGCAATGGGTGTGACAACAAGGCATGAATTTTCCCTCCTTTTTGCTGTCTTAGGCCTCAAACTCAGACTGTATCTTACTAAAAAAACTGATTAGTACTTGGGCCAAATTTGACCCCTTTTATTAAAATAAAAATTTAAAATTTAAACAGAACAAATGAAATTTTTTAAAAAAATTTAATTCTTAATTAGAAAATTTCTTCTTAACAAATTACATTAAATTAATTCCCAGGAAAGGTTGGAGGGGTCACAGCGGTCCCGCTTAAGTTCCAATCTCCTTAGACAGAATTAATTAAATGTAATAAGTTAAGTTAATATGTTCTAATTATTTATTTACAAAATGAGTTCTTGAAAAACTAAAGGTCTGTTAATTTGAGCGAGGATTCAACTCACTCAACTTCACCATCCCAGTAGTGTTTGAGACGTTGACCATTAAATTTAAACGTACCTTCGTAATTGTTGTATAATTCAATAGCTCCATAAAGATAAACTCGGTAGATGGTTAAGGTCCTGTCCATTAGGATTTAAGCTTCCCAGGAAATAACTTCAACATTGAATTAAACAACAAAACCTTCTGACCTTCTTTAAACTCGCGAGGTTGTATATGACTATCATGTCATCTCTTTGATCTTTCTTCACACATTTTGGCATTCTCATAGGAAAACAACCTCAGCTCTTCAAACTTATCAAGTTGTAACATCCTTCTCTCACCGGCTTGCTTAAGATCAAAGTTCAACTACTTCAAAGCCTAGTGAACTTTATTCTCCAACTCTAATGGCAAATGACATGCCTTTCCAAAGACTAACCGGTAAGGAGTCATTCCTAACAGAGTCTTAAATGTTGTTCGATAAGCCCACAATGCATCATCGAGCCTTCGAGACCAATCTTTTTTGCTAGGGCGTACTACCTTTTCAAGGATACCTTTGATTTCATGATTCACTCTTTCAACTTGCCCATTAGATTGAGGGTAATAGGCAGTAGCAATCGTGTGCTTCACATTATATTTGTCAAGCAACCACTTAAGCCATTTCTTCACAAAGTGAGAACCTTCATCACTAATAATAGCTCTTGATGTCCCAAATCGTGTAAACACATGCTTATGTAGGAATCACATGACTACCTTAGCATCATTTGTAGGGTATGCTTCAGCTTCAACCCACTTGGATACATAGTCCACAACATCTAAGATGTATTTGTTCCCATACGAAGAAGAAAACGGGCCTAAGAAGTCAATACCCCATACGTTAAACAATTCAATCTCCAAAATGTTTGTCAAGGTCATCTCATTCCTCCTTGATATGTTTCCAGTCCTTTGTCATTTATCACAGTTCTTCACATAAGCATAAGTATCTTTAAATAGTGTAAGCCAAAAGAAACCTGCTTGCAAAATCTTTGCTACAGTACGTGAATCACCAAAGTGTCCCCCACTTGGAGATGAATGGCAATGATACAAGATCTCAACAATCTTGCTTTTAGCTACACACTTTCAGATTATATTATTTGCACATTGTTTAAACAAAAGTGGATCCTCCCAACGATAATACCGACTATCATACAGGAATTTTTTTCTTTGTTGGTATGTCATTTCTCCAGGAATTATTCCACATGCAAGATAATTAACAAAATCAGCAAACCATGGTATTTCATGAATTCGATTTACCTCAAATAAGTGTTCATCTGGGAAATTCTCATTGATAGGCCACATGACTGAGTTACCTTATCCTGCTCCAACCTCGACAGATGATTAGCTATTTGATTTTCGACACCTTTTCTGTCTTGGATCTCAAGGTCAAATTCATGGAGTAAAATTATCCAATGAATTAGCCTTGGTTTTGCATCTTTCTTCGTGAGCAAGTATTTAATGGCTGCATGGTCAGTAAATACTACAACTTTGGTACCTATAAGATATGAGCGAAATTTGTCAAAAGTAAAAACTATAGGAAAGAGTTTCTTTTCGGTTACCTTATAATTGTGTTGGGCTCCCGTCAAACTTCTACTTGCATAGTAAATAGGGTGAAACACTTTATTTCTTCTTTCACCCATCACAGCTCCAACAGCATAGTCACTTGCATCACACATCAGCTCAAAAGGTGAGTTCCAATCAAGTGTAACAATTATTGGGGCTAAGATTAACCGCTTCTTTAGATATTCAAAAGCTTCTAAACATGCTTTGTTGAAACCAAACAATATATCTTTCTCTATCAACAAACACAACGGTTTAGAAATTTTTGAGAAATCTTTGATAAACCTTCGATAAAAACCGGAATGGCCTAAGAAACTTCTGACTCCTTTCACATTTATTGGGTTCGGTAATCTTTCAATTACGTCCACCTTTGCTTTATCGACTTGAATTCCTTTCTTTGAGATCTTATAACCTAAGACAATCCCTTCCGTGACCATAAAATGGCATTTTTCCCAATTAAAGACAAGATTTGTCTCTTCGCATCTCTTCATTACCTTAGCCAAATTACTCAAACAGATATAATAAGTGTTACCAAAAACAAAAAAATCATCAATGAAAATCTCAACAAAAATTTCAACCATATTAGTAAATATTGCCATCATGCATCGTTGGAAAGTTGCAGGTGCATTACATAAACCAAAAGGCATTCGCCTAAAAGCAAACGTACCGTATGGACAAGTAAAGTTTGTTTTATGTTGGTCCTTCGGGGCTACAACTATTTGGTTATATCCCGAATAGCCATCTAAAAAATTATAGAATTCATTACCTACCAGTCGATCTAACATCTAATCCATAAAAGGCAACGAAAAATGTTTCTTCCGAGTGGCTTTGTTCAACTTTTTTTTATCAATATAGATTCTCCAACTAGTAAAGTTCTTGTTGGAATTAACTCATTATGGTTATTTTCAACAATCGTGATTCCACCTTTCTTCGGCACACATTGTACCAAACTTACCCATGAACTATCTGAAATAGGATAGATGATTCCTGCATCTATCCATTTGATCACTTCCTTTCTCACAACTTCTTTCATAATAGGATTGAGCCTCCTTTGCCCTTCAATTCGAGCTCTTTCACTTTCTTCTAAAATGATTTTATGCATGCAAAAAGAAGGGCTTATACCTCGAATATTAGCTATGGTCCAACCAATTGCTTTCTTAAATTTCTTTAGAAAAGTAAATAGTTGCACCTCTTGATCTTTCGCTAGTTCCGCTAAAATAATCATAGGAAAAGTAGAATAATCACCTAAATAAATGTATTTCAAATGGGACAGAAGTACCTTTAGTTCGAGTTTAGGTGGTTCTTCAATTGACAACTTGGGTTGCACAAATTCTCTGACTTCCAACTCCAATGGTTCAAACCGTGTGGATTGAATAAAATTTCCCGGATTGGCTTCCATCAAAGCCATGTTTTCTTCACCTTCTTCATCCTACAAATGGTCAAGATCTAAGGCTTTCTCCAATGGATCTTCTTTAAAATTGTTTTCCATAGAAACCAAGGTTTCTATCTCTTCCATAACTGAACACTGCTCTGCCAGATTAGGAAATTTCATCGCTTTAAGAATGTTAAAGGTTACTTGATCATTTTAAACTCGTATGGTGAGTTCTCCTCTCTGCACAACAATTAACATTCTACCCGTGGCTACAAAAGGTCTCCCAAGGATGATCGGCACTTCCTTGTCTGCTTCAAAATCTAAGACAATGAAATCAGCAGGAAAAATAAATTTGTCAACTCTTACCAAAACATCCTTGATCTTTCCTTCGGGATATGCTAAAGATCGATCCACTAGCTGAAGCGTCACAATTGTAGGTCTTACTTCACCTATCCCTAACATCTTGAAAATAGACTTAGGCATCAAGTTGATACTCGCTCCTAAGTCACACAAAGCTTTACCACAGTAAGATTCACCAATGTTACAGGGTATAGTAAAGCTTCTTGGGTCTTTCAATTTCGGTGGTAATTTTTTTTGGCCATTGATAGTTATTTCTCGTGATCCTCTCGATGATCTCATAAGCCTCATTATAAGACTTAGAAAAAATTGCACCATTTGTGGAAGCATTGAGACCATTATAGAATTTCTCAAACTGTATACAATAAGGAATCCCATGATGAGGACACTTACAAAGTAACTCCTTGAATCGCTCCTAAGCTTCATACAAAGACTCCTCATCCAATTGTTGGAAAGTTGTAACCTCGTTCCTTAACTTAGCATTTTTGCTAGGTGGGAAATACTTAACCAAAAATCTCTCTGCTAATTCTTGTCATGTAGATATGAAACTTGGTGGCAATGAATTGAGCCATGCTCGTGCTCGATCTCGCAACAAGTATGGAAACAACTTCAACCTCAGTTCGACTTCAATCACACCGACTATCTTGAATGAATCACTCACCTCCATAAACAATCGAAGGTGGAGATGTGGATCTTCTGTAGGCATACCACTAAATTGGCCCACCATTTGTAGCATTTGAAATATCACTAGTTTCATTCAAACTGGGTTACCTCAATATCTAGCCTTCTAATTCCTAGGTTTAACTCACAGAAAAGTGCCACAACATATTATCTGATGCATTGACCCCTATCATCAGCAATGAGGATAGGATTTCATACATGATCTGCTTTATTACCTTGGACTTGATTCTGATTTTCGAGGTCCATCTCGACTTGTCTTTGGGCTGTTCGTTCACATCTTCTTTGTCTAAAATTTTGCTCAATTTCAGGTTCTACATGGAGTAAATTGATAATTCGATTGAGGCATAAACATTATAAGCATGAATCAAATAAATATTATTTAATCAAAGCAATCATCCTAACTTAAATAAAATTAAGCTAACATTATTGTAAACAAGAACAAAGAACACATATCAAACATCTTTATATTAAATTAAAGAAAAGAAAGATTAAACCCAATTCAGAGTGGTTGTCACCCAAAACTCTGACTGACGAGGCTCGTTCGTTCCTTTGCTTTGCTCCTTTGCTGATGGCTCTCCAAGGTGGCCGACCAAGGTTTCTTTAAGAGGCTTAATTGCTAAAATCTCTATGAAGAGATGATGCTAGGCGTGGGAATGAAAAAAAATAAGAGAATTGGAGAAAATAGATAATGATGAATGATGAGAATGAATGGCTGATTGAGGGATGTTGAATGAAGGAATAAGAGGGTCTTATTTATAGGTGAGGAGAGGGGGATAGTTTGCTAAAAATAGTGGATTTTAACCTCTTCAAATCTCCTCAAATTGTGATCGGCCATGCTTAGTGGCTTTTGACTTGATTTTTGCTTGATTTTTAAGCAATTTTGGATGCCACACAACTCTTCGGGCAAATCTCTAATTTCTTCAACACTGTAAGAACCTTGTGTAATTAAACCAAGGAATGGTTTAAATGGACAGCCATGTGTAGCCGAATATTAGGTTGACTTGGTCTCTAATTTGGACGGTTCTATAATCCAGCAAAGCTATCAGACCTATCCAGAATAAATCAACAAATTAGAGGACCAAAGAATAACATTTATCCAATTTAATTAATTAATTAAAACCCAAATTGTTAATGAAATATTTTAAAATTAATTATTAAATATAATTTTATATTTTATTCTTTAATTTAATCATGCATGTCCCACTTTATGTCTTAAAAAATATATTATATTAAAATTAATATAAAATAAGTCATTTATTGCATGAAAATTATATAATAAAGCATAAAATCACATTTTAATAATTTCTATGTCCTAATTTCATATTTTCACATATTTTATTAATTTATTAAAAAATTACTTAGTTTTAACAACGAATTTAAACAAAAAGGTGATAAATTACATAGGAAAAATCCTATATATTTTTCCGTTTACAAGTACCAATTTTTGAGTCTCTTAACACTTCTTATTGAACCTCATTACAAAACCCGAGCTTGAAATGTTAATCTGTATTGACCCCTTTTTTTTTGGTCTTGCACTGCACGAGTATAGACACCTGGCCATATGTATTAAGGGTTAAGTAGATATGTCATGGTGGATTTTGTAAAAAGAGAGTGGAATAGGAAAGATTCATGTGATATAGGAGCAATAGGTTAGCCTACAGTGCAAAAAAAAAAAGGAAGAAAAATCCAAAAAGAAAATCAATACTAGTGGAAAAAGTTTATGAAAAGCAAAAACACATTTTTGAGTGAGATGAATTGAAAAAGAAAGTGAAAAAGTCACAAAAATAAGAAAAAGTCGTTCATTAGTTACTATATCTTGCTTTGATTTCGTATATGGAGAAATAAGGAAGATGAGAGAAGCAGAAATAAGGCAGTGAATGAGTAAGGGTCGCTAAGGGGAAAGAATAGGGATCGATACGGTGTACCAAAATATTTTCATGTTTGTAAAAATTTTTTTATGGTTATTGTTTTTGCATTCTATACCTATCCTAAGCCTCAGAACATTACAAGCAAAAAAGTCCTATGTGACCTAAATATCCTTATGCGTGAATGGACATTACATTAAACTATCGCATAAACTACTATTTGTATTTTGCTAGGATAATCAAATTACTTGTATGATTTTTTGATGGATTCCTACAGGTGAGACCCTTAATGCTTGTATACTTTATAATGCATTGAACTTAGATATTTGAGGTTGAAAGTGGTAAATCAGTTATTTATTATGTCAAAATTATTCATAAATATGAAATGCCTAGTCATGTGCTCCAAAGTCAATCCTTGTACTATATTTGCTCAAGGGTTGTCTTTTCCATTTCTTGTTTTTGTTTGTGCTATTTGAGGATAGGAAATGACTTTAGTGTGGGGAAGTTTGATCTGTCATAATTTGGTATAGCATATTAAACAAAATTTTGCACTTTAGGAGATTGAAAGCAAGCATTTTCGTTAGGTTTTAATTATGTTTTTGTAAGTTTCCTTAAAGTCAATAAAATATGCAAATTAAGTCTTTTGTTAACCTTAAGAACTCTATTTTTTCGATTCATTTATCACATTTGTTCTTTATATCGATTCTATATTTTTTATGAAAACCATGAGAAACTAATCCTTCTATGGGGGATCAGCAAGTGGAGGTTTGATCTTTTAATTGTTTTATAGGGTTACTCAACGGATCAACTATTTGGGAAAGGACGAACCTAAACCTAGGCTTGAACACCCTAGAAAGTCATAAAGGTGAAAATCAACCCAAAATTGGTGTGGCCTATCCATGAACACGTTTACCCCAACTAGTTTGGATTGTGAGGTCGGAAGATAAGTAGTCCTTGTTGACTCATTATTTGAGTGGAAGATCGAAAGATCCTACTAGGATAGTGACTAATTGATTGACGAGGAACCCGAAGCGATAGTTGATGGGGATTACCAAAGTAAGCTAATCACCCATAACCAGATTTGATTTATTTTATTTTTTGAGCTCCTGATTTTTATTTCTTTCCTTATTATATTTTATTATTTCTTAAAAACTCATTTTATTATGTTTTCATACACTATAACTGATTTAGAGTACTAATTAGATCTTTCGGTGTTTAGGTTAAAATCGATTTAGCACTAGCCTCCATTAAGTATGATCCTTGGAGTACTCACCCACTTCGTTGTAACTATATTACAACTAGACCCATTTACTTGCGGATATCGCCTCATCGATATATCTTTTACTGTAGTATTCATACTCTGGACGTTAGAATGTCCGGAGGGAGTTAGAGATATGGTTGGAAATATCGATTTATCATATCCATAATTCCAATCGGAACATTTGTAAGATCAAAAGGCATTAGCAAGAACTCGTAATGACCATACCAAGTCCTGAATGCAATCTTAACCATATATGATTCCTTCACTTCAAGCTAATACTACCTCAACCTCAAATCAATCTTGGAAAACACCTTCGCTCCTTGTAACTGATCGAACAAGTCATCAATCCTGGGCAGAGGGTACTTATTCTTGACTGTTAACTTATTCAATTTCCTATAATAAATACACATTGTCACGGAACCATCTTTCTTCTTGACAAACAATACCGAAGCTCCCCATGGCGAAACACTTGGTTTAATGAACCCACAATCCAAAATGTCCTGAAGTTGAATTTTAAGTTCTTTAAACTCTTTAGGTGTCATGCGATAGGGAGCATTGGACACTGGAGCTATTCCTGCAACAACCCTATTCCAAATTCAACTTCGCGATTAGGAGGTAACCAATGAAATTCCTCCAAAAAATGTTCGGAAACTCCTTAACAGTGCGAATGTTACTCATAGCACAATTACTAACACTGGTATCTAGAACATAAGCTAAATATGCCTCGCATCCTTGTCTAAACAATCTTTTGACAGCTATAGTGGAGATCACATTTCATAAGTAATCTCTACGTTCACCCACAATCAAAATTTCCTTTCCACTAAATGACTTCATTGTTACTCTTTTTGAAGCACAATCTAAATTGACTTGGTGCTCAACCAATCAATCCATTCCCAATATGAAATTGAACTCATTGAATGGTAACTCCATCAAATTAGCTGGGAAATTTTCACCTTGAACCTCTAATGGACATTGTCTATAAATTTTTTTTACCATTACAGATTGCCCTAAAGGACTAACCATAGAAACAACACTAACAGTATCTTCTACCTTAATTCCCAATTTGCTAGACATAGAGCAGACAACATACAAATGGTTAGAACCTATATATATCAAGGCAAATTCACATTATCTGCAAGATGTTCATTTTCAATCGAGTTGACTCCGATCTGGTGTACGCACTTGTGCCATAGATGACTCTTCTTGAGCTACATGATGATGTGCTTTACAAATTCACACTCCACGGTTGTTCATTTCGATTAAAATTTAATGAAAAATCTATTGTTCATAATAATGTTCTTATTATTCTCACATATTTACCGTCTTATGATCAAGATATTAATAACAATAATTTTTAGTCTTAATCATAGTACTAATGGCATCTAAAGAGGAATCGACATCAAAATATCGAAAATTCAATTTTGAAATTAAACAAAATTTTAATACCTCTTTAAAATATGCATCCAGACTCAATTTAAAAACCACAGTACATGTTTTGAACTCTAGCTTTGATACCACTAAATGTAACCCCCCAAATCTGGCCTATACGTTATGAACAAATTTCGAAAGCTACATCAATTTCGAAGATATCATTCGAGAGGCAATATATTTTAAAATTTTTTTTCAGAAAAACATTACTTATCGTTGATAGGAATTTAAGTAATGAAAATAATTAATAAAACTGTTTAATTTAAGTAAGTTTTTCCAAATAGTTTTTGTTGTTACTTTTAGTAGTTCAAAAAAAAGACTTTCATATCAAATTTTAAAATGTTCCTTTGCAAATGTTCAAATTTCAAAAATAAGTAGTGCACTGAATAATACTTTTGAAAATTTTATATATAAATTAGTTTAAAATAAAGATATATCAATTTAAGATTTAAAATCAATAATTTAAACATTTTAAAATCCAAAGTTTATCCTTGCATTCCAAATATCATAATGAGTTCTCATAACACAATTAAAATAGAGAAAACAAACCAAATTCCATAGTCCAAAATAATCCCAAAAGAGTTTTAAATACTTTATTTTAAAAAATTCGAGAATCTCCTCCAATTGCTACTTCCAAGCCTTATCCTTGAGTGTTATCTAAAGAGTTTTAAGAAACTAAAGGACTGAGCCAATAAGCTTAGTGTGAGTTTTGTATTAAACTTAAATAACAAAAGAAATTAGTTTAATCAAACAAAAATTTTATAAAACACATAATAATAATAAGTGCAGACTTTATGTGCATGATTATGATAATGCAAAGATTTTATAAAACATATGTGAAAAATTTCAAAAATTTCCTACCCACCTCCGCTACACACCAAAAGGAGTTCTCAGAGCTCTTCCATCCATAACACAGCAACACATACGTAGAAAAAGCCACCAAAATTGCAAGCAAGCTGTCGAAACGCATATTTTTTGTCCAACCACCAAAATCTCAAACAAATTGCCAAATCTCATTTGTGGATAAACCACTAAATATTGCATATTATTAAACTACCACATCTTCTACCTTATAGATAGTCCCAACCCCATGAAATGTTACATGGCATGCATACTCATTATTAGAACATTAAGCATGTTAAACATGCAATCATATTCAAATCAGTTATCAAAAATCAGGGTAACCCATGCTTCACAAAATGAACATATCGAATTTTCAATGTGAACAAATCATAATGAAAATATAGGCCATGATGTCACATACCATGAGATTAGATCAAAATCACATATTAGCACTAAATAGCATAACACACCAAAAAGATTTAAGTTAAAACGCAGACCTTAAATCCACTCATTCACTTATCCTGTTATTTTTGCTACTAAATAATACTTTAAAAATATACACATAATACTTGTATAAAACACAAACCTTAATCTTGTCCAAATCATAAATCCTAACTCGAACTCGAATACTTCAATTCCAAATGAGTCATAAACTAAATTAGTACCTAACGAAATTAGATTCAAAATTAGAATCACTTATGTCTACTTAAAAGAAATTGTCCACCAACCAAATAATATCCAACACACTCTTTATACTTGAAAGCAACACTTACCCTTAAGTCCCTTCTACCAAAAACTCCAACTTGGATTAGAAAAAGACTATGGTTCCCAAAATAATCAATTGATTAAAGAATATTCAACTTTACTCAAAAATATATATAAATATAAAAAATAAAAATAAAACTTACTTCCTCTTATTATTTGCACATTTATTTCCAAAAAGTAGAAAGAGCTGCTACGATTATTGACAATCTAATGGATTTTGAGAATCTAATCATTAAGGGAAAAGAAAGAATTAGACAAATGAAATTTTTATGCAAAAATAAAAATAAGATGAATAAGAGAAGATAGAATAAGGTGATATAAAGAACTACAATACTTTCTGGTGGTGTCAAAAATGATGAATGATGATGAACTATTCCAATATGAAGAGTAGAAACAATAGTATAGAGATTACAATAGTTAGAAAAAATTTAGATTATGAATTAAAAAATAATTTTATTTTGCAAAGAAAAAAGGAAAATACAATGGATGACATTTGAAATAAAGAAAAGAAAGAAGAAGAAAGGCTATGGAAGAAAACAATGTTTCAAGGTGGTGCAAGGGTAATAATTCGGTGGTGCTATAGTGGTTCAGTGGTGGTGATCTAATGAAATAGTGATGGTTTATAGGTGATGATTCAAGTTGTTAAAGCAAAGTGAAACAAATAAATGAGAAGATCATGTGGGAACAACCAAACCTGGACGACACAAGGTGGTGAATAGGGAGGAGCAAATAGAGGAAAGATAAATGAAATTCCAATTCAAAAATTGAAAGAGAGGTGATAGGATGGCACAAGCTAGCACCAAATTCAAAATCCAAATTCAAACACCCAATATCTAATTCTTTAGGAGACAAGGGAGTTAGAATGGATTAATGATGAAATAAACATAGGAGTTTCAAAACATAGTATGAATAGCTTTAAAAATGAATGAACTGTTTTGCATTGAGAGATTGGCCATCTTTTGTTCAAAAATTTAGGAAATAAACATAAGAGTATGGAGACTTGAAGTTGGTTCACTAGGGAGTTACATAAGGTGCTTAGCCACTAGGATACTTCACCAGCTTGTTAATAAACTAACAACAACTGTTAACATTTTGGGATGTTACACTAATCTCCCATAAAAGGATTAGTTCCTCATTGATCTAATAAATATAATAAACTTAATTGAAAAGATAAAAATAAAGAACAAATTGAGTAGAGATTTTAAGAAGAATCTTGATTTTAAAGAACTGCTATTTCCTAATGTTAAGTTAACAAATTAGCAGGAAAGTCACAGCCCATTATTCTTAGTGGACAATTTTGACATATTAAGTTAACTATCATACTCTGGCATAGTGGATTTTGTGACTCATACATCAAACTCGATTGACTCAATAGGTAAATTCTTATACATTACTAATGTAGTGTAAATATATGAATGAGTTGACCCAGGGTCAATCAGTGCATATACAGTAACACCAAATAGATAGAATGTAGCGGCAATAACATCAAGTGCAGTAGCTTCCTTCCTATCTTGTATTGCATATGGTCGAGCAAGCACTCCAGCTTTTGATCTAACAACTGTATCTTTGGCCTCAATGTGGTTAGCTCTAGTACTACTGTTCTGACCAGGATGTCTACCTTTCTAAGGCATAGGCAACTATTTTACACTCCGATCATCAGTGTCTCTCACTTTTCGTAGGCAATTTATCAAGAAATGATCCATCGGTTCACATCTAAAACTTGCACCTAACGTTGTCCTATATTCACTAGGATGCAATTTTCCATAATGTTCACATATAGGTCTTGAAGCATTATGAACACTGCCAACACTATCCACAGGCACAGACTAAAATCTTGAATCGTTCTGCCTTGATTTATTTTTACCCAAAAACCCAGATGGTGAATTGAATTGGCTGAAAGCTTCCCTCGATTTCTTTGACAGAGGAACTGAAAATGGTCTGGATAAACTTCGTTTATCGAAATCTCGAGCTTTTCTCTTATTCTATTTCTTGTTGTTGCAAATTTCTTCCATCTTTTATGCTTAATAAAATAACACGACAAACCCTCATAATTCCATCGCGACAATTAACACTTTAATCATATCATTTAACCCATCTTCAATTCGGATACACATTTCTTCTTTAGTTGAGATGATTTCCCGAGCATCTTTATTAAGTTGCACGAAATATCGCTCGTATTTAGCTATGGATTTACTTCCCTATTTCTCAAGAAATTATTTGTTTTTTAATTCCAATATCGTTTGTTGACATACTTTCTTCTAAACTCGAATCTAAAAAAATCCTAGTTAACCCTGTCTCTCGATACTACCACTGTTGTTGTTTACCACCATTATAAGCCTCATTTTTAAGCAAAGACATGCCACATCTAAGATAATCATCAGGGGAGCAGACCATTTTATCGAAAACTCTCTGAATGTTTTCAAGCCAGTAACCTTCCCTAATTGTGTCGTCATCCAGTATACCTCTAAATTCCTCATCACCACAGTTTTTGATTTTGTCGATCGGGGTCCATTGAACTATTTCAGTTATTTGAGGATGTGAAGGTGCCATAGGAGGCACAATAGGGGGTGGAGGTTGCTGATGTATAGAATTGGCTTGCTTGAATTTTGAGAACCACTGGCCCATTAGGCTGGAAGAAACATTTTTACTTTACTTTAACTCATTTGTGGAACTGATAGACTATGACTTACTTCCTATTCGAAAGTTGGGACATTATTGTCTACCTCATCAGTGGCACCACACTTAGATTTTGTTGACTATAAGAAAAATAAGGTTAGATCGAATAAAATAACATCATACTTTTGTAGGTTTATGTGGCATGTAATTTCAAGACTCTAGAAACGCTACGTTTAGTTTGAGAATTGACTAAACCTTAGCTCTAATACCACTAAATGTAACACCCCTCACCCGTCTCTATTGTCAGATTAGAGTTACGATATGCTACAACATTTAACAAGACAAGAGCATGCTATTTCAATTCAAAGTTCAATTTAAACAATCATTAATAGATAATCATTCAATAATCATGTTTTTTCATAAAAAAATTAGGACTTAAATCGATCTTATTAAACACAAAAATTAATTCAGAAATACGCAGGTACTAGTTTGAATATTGTCAGAAAAACAAGGTAAATATTTAAAACAAGGGTCACACGGTCGTGTGACTTGCGGAGGCCTTGTGGTGCAATAGCACATAGTTGTGTACTTAAACTGTGTGGAAGGCTGATGTCGTGTATAAAAGGGTCACACGGTCGTGTCACCAGGCTATGTGTAACTAAAGTTACCAAAATAAAATAGGGCACACGATCGTTCCATATTCCCATGTGTGGCACACGGTCGTGTGTCAAACCATGTGGCAGCCTGTGTGAACCTAAATGTACCTTTAAATGCAAGTCAGAGAACTTTATGCTTACTTAGGCCACAAGCATACGGGTTATCCAGTCACTCAACCAGTTCAAAACTCACCAAAAACATACCCAAACATGTCATTTACCTAACTCTAACCAATATGCCTGCCCATCACAAATAACATTCAAAACTAATGGCCAACTTCATTTGCTATCAAATTCATTCATAACCAAACAATTTCATATAATATGTCAAAATGCCATAATTTATTCACCAATTAATATATGTTTATCAAGGCACATTCATAAACTCATTTACCATATGAAGAAACAAGGCACAAATTAGTTTATACCAACCAAATCAACTCCAATAAATATTTTACCTATCCAAACATTCCTTAGCACATTTTAACACATCTTTTTGCATTTCATTCCATCAAGTATGTTCCATCACCTATCAAGTTGAATATCACATTCAAGTCACCATACCAAACCATGATCAGCCATGTTTTTAGCTAACAAGCATACAACTTTTTTACAAGCATAAAACATACCATTTGTAAAGAACACTTATATACATATACAAGTTACACTTATATACCATTTGTGCCACAAAACTGAAATATAACTTTTCAAAGTCTACCAAAATATGGTTGGATAGTGTGATCTTCAAGTTTATCCGATCACCCAGTTCCGCAAAATGAGATCTACAAGGAAACATGAAAAATAACACGTGTAAGCTTTAATAGTGCCTAGTTAGTTCATAGGTCGGAAACAATATACAGACCTTATGATCATTGTTTAACTAACAACATAGTTAACTAACATTTACTTTGTTATCACAACCATTCAATAGGTGAGTTCGTTATTTACAAGTCATATAACCATTCAAGCTATACGGAGCTATTCAATACCAAGTCATGATATAATACAAAAAACACGAGCATATCACAAGTAATTCATCAAGTCATGTTTACCAAATATCAAATATATATCATTACGATATTAAAACATCAAGGTTCAGCCTAAGGAATTACTATACAAATATGGACATGCGATTATCCACCCAAAACACGCCTCGGCACAAAATGCCTAGCCCGTAGGCTAACATCCCTTGTACCAATTTGTAACAATTAAAAAATATATACATATATATTAAACATACGACAATTCAAAAATAAATATAATATTACAAATTATACCAAATTAATTCTTATGAACTTACCAGTGCTAAATAGAAGAAATGGCAATATCAAGGACTAGTAAACAATTTTCTCTTTTCCAGAATTATCTACCGGTTCTTGATCTGAACATTAATTTTATTTCAATTATCAGCTCTCATATACTTTATAACAATCAAATTGATGCATATGACTTTTAATTAACATTTTTCACAATTTCCCTTGGTTAGTAACTAGTTGATTGAGTAGAACCTGACAAAGGAATTAGTTATGACCACCAAAGCAAGTTAGTCTTCCATGCTTAGATTTAATCGATTCAATAAATTATTATTTTATTCTTTTATGCCATTTAGTTATTTTTTCTTATAAAATAATTTCTCTTAACTTTATGTTTTATCATAATATAATTTAATTAAAATACTAATTAGATGTATTAATATCGAAGTTATTATTAATTTAGTATTGGCCTCGCTTGGGTACAATCCTTAGAGGACTAACCAACTTCATTGTAAAAACTATATTACATCTTGACCCGTATACTTGCGAAAACTGCCTAACTCTTATTTGGTTGGAGGATTTATACTCTACACGCTAATATGTCCGAAGGAGGTCAAGTTGTTTGCGTTCTTACAAACAACCAAAACAGGTAAATTAGTTCCTTCAACTTGATTAGTGGCATAAAAGTAGAGAACAACCAAAATAGGTAACTTCAACTACAACTAAAATGGTTCCTTCTATTATTAATCAACCTAGTTTTGAGTTGAAACTATTACCTGACCACCTGAAATATGGATATTTGAGAGAGCCAAATACTTCGCCAGTAATTATTGTTGCAGGATTATCCCCAAAGTAGAAAGGGGCGTTACTCAATGTTCTAAGGACAAAAAAAAGCAATTGGACGAAATATCACAATTATTAATGGAATCAATCCTGTATTATGTCAACATAAGATTAGATTGGCAGAAGGAAAGAAACTAGTGGTAGATGCTCAGCAACGTTTAAATCCAACTATGAAAGAATTAGTGAAAAAAATTTGCTCTAGTGGTTAGATTCTGGCATTCTTTATGTAATCTCTGAAAATGAATAACTGGAGGAAGGAAAGAAACTAGTGGTACGTATGCCTTTAAGCGTATGCCATTTGCCTTATCTAACACTTAAAAAACCTTCATGAGTTGTATTATTGCCATTTTTATCAATATGTTGAAGAAGGTCTCGATGTGTTTATGAATGACTTTTTGGAATATGGGGATCCTTTCCGAGAATGTATAGATAACATTGAGAAAGTATTAATAAGATGTGAAGAAACCAATTTAGTAATTAATTGGAAAAATTTCCATTTTATGGTAAAAGAAATATTGGTTTTAGGGCATCAAATCTCGAAAAAGGATTCGAAGTGGACAAAGAAAAAATTGAAGTCATTGAAAGCCCTCCTATTCCTACGATGGTTCATGAAATAAGAAACTTTTTAGGTCATGTTGATTTTTACATGCGATTCATTAAAGATTTCTCTCACATCTCCAAACCATTGAATCAACTCCTTCAAAAGGAAATGCCATTTTTATTTAACCAATAATGCATCTAAGCTTTTGAGGTAATTAAGGAAAAAACTTATCTCTACACCTATTATTATTAATCCTGATTGGTCAGAACATTTTATTATAATGTGTGACGCTAGTGATTTTGTTGTAGGAGCAGTACTGGGGTAGAAAAGGAACAAAACATTTTGTGCGATCCATTATGCAAGTAAGACATTAAATTCAACATAGTCTAATTATACTACTATTGAAAAAGATATGCTTGCTAATATGTTTGCATGTGAAAATTTTCACCGTTGTTTAATGGCAAATAAAGTTTGTCTATATTGATCACTCTGCACTAAAGTATGTCATGAAAAAAAAGAAACAAATGCTAGATTAATTAGGTGGGTTTGATTACTTCAAGAAATTGTTCTTTGGATAATAGATCAAAAAGGAATATAAAATGAAATTGTGGATCATCTTTCTAGAATAGAAAATGAAGCGGAAGTAAAAAATCATAAAGAAATAAAAGAAACTTTCATTGATAAGCAACTATTTAAGGTAGAGATGAATCAGGAAGGATATAAGGACAACAAGATGCCATGGCACGCTGATTACGTGAATTATATTGTTAAAAGAGTTTTTCGGTAAATGCATCAGGGCAACAAAATAAGAGAATCATACACGAGTCTAAAAAATATATTTGGGTGGAACCATATGTTTTTCAGTGGTGTGTCAATCAATTAGTTCGAAGATGTGTAGCCGAGGAAGACATAAATGACATCTTACAATGGTGTCATACTTCCCCATTTGGTGAAGATTTTGGAGAAAAAAGAACGGCTCAGGAGATACTACACCAAGCTCACACACATACCATGCAATAAGAAGGCATCCCTTGGATTTTATTACTACTAAGAACATGATCATCAAATAGTAAGGGTATAACAATTCTTATCACACATGTAACTTAATCTTGATAGTTCAATGCCTTGAAATTTTTTAAAGTAAATCAGGATTAGTTTACAAAGTTACATTACTAACAAATTAGAAGTAAATCCCATGACCAAATATTTAACAATATCACCATTAACATAAATCAAATAGATAAGTAGTAGACACAATCATGTGAATAAGGAAATATTCATTAAGTATAATTGTTAGAAATTGCAAAATATTATGCACAAAGAACGTGATCTATCGTAATTTGGTGTACCAGATTAAACTAGTTTTCGCACTTAAGGAGCCTAAATACAAGTATTTTTATTATATTTAGTTAAGTTTCATTAACTTTACTTACATTCAATAAAATTTTCAAATTGAGTCTTTTATTAACCATAAGGGTTGAATGAAGCCTAAAGGAGAGCTAACTTCCCTTGTGAGTGTGTAGGAAACCATTTGAATGCATTTTATATTGGTACTAGACGCTATGTCGCAACACGAAAGGCCTGATGTCATAATATAGAGAGCATAATAGAGAAACTGTGAAATTACTTTCGGTTTTGGGACACAAATTGAGGGTGTCTCGACATACCCTTAAAGACGTCTCAAGGAGGACTATACTGCCGCTCTGTCCGACACATGTCCTATTATGTCACGACATCAACTCTGGCATGAAAATTAAGCATGAAACAGGGGTGTTTTTGTAACACCCCGAACCCGAGACCGTCGCCGGAGTCGAACACGAGGTGTTAACAGACTTCAAACCACTTATTAAAATTTTTCCAGACAAGCTGTCAATCTGCGTACTAGTCGCTTAAAAAAAATCATATCTTGAGCTCTGGAACTCAAAATCCAGTTCCATGAATTTTCCCTGAAACTAGACTCATATGCCCATCTACATATTTTTTCTAGAATTTTTGGTCGGCCAATTAGTACAGTTTATTAGTCAAAGTCTCCCATGTTACAGGGATCGACTACACTGACCTTTGCGCATTACGACCTGGATATCTCCCTGCACAGAGCTTCAATACTGATGCCGTTTGTTTCTATAAAAACTAGACTCAGAGAGGAATCTATCCATATATGGTATGACTCCGAATTGTCTCTGGTTAATTTATAATGAATTTCCAAAGTCGGAACAAGGAATCCACAAACTGTTCTGGCCCTGTCTCACGAGAACCTGAATATCTCATAACATACTGTCCATATGATCTTTTCGTTGCTTTTATATGAAAATAGACTCATCGAGTTTCGAATACATAATTTATTCATCAATTTATTCCACTCCTACTATTTTTAGTGATTTTTCAATCTCACGTCACTGCTACTGCCAGCATCTATTACGAAAGCAACTATGCCCATTTCGTGATTTCTCCTTGATCTAACTAGTAATTCGTCATACCTATCACAAATTATGATCATGACTAGCCATGCCAAAGGCTACTCATTGTCAAACATCCCCCTACTACACTATTGCCATATCATGAATTTTAACACCAAAATAATCAACCATGACATATGGCATAAAAAGGTCGAATTATCAAGATTTACGACCTAACGTTATGAAACCAAACCCAACCGAACATTTATGCCATTTTCGCATGGCTAAAAGATTACATACCAAAGTTCAAACACAACATAATAGCCTATACATGCCGAAATGTTCTCCTAAGCCAACTAAGAAGAAAGTACCAAAACTTGCTATCCGGTGTGATGACTTCGATGACGGCCCGACCACGCAAAAAGAGACGAGTCCAAGAAACCTAGAATAGGTGACAAGGAAACACCGAGTGAGTTTACAACTCAGTAAGTCATAAGCAATACACTACCATCCATTAATAACATTATCACAAGAGGAAACAAAATGGAACGAGGCTAGTTACTCCATCCATACCGAACCATACCATAGTTCCTCCGACCTATCGGTTCAATCTCATACCAAATCATGCATTCACATTCCATATACTCATCAATAGAATATTCGAGGCATTTTCATAAATCATTTCATTTTCGTTACAATCATACAACTAAACGGCCTTTCACCCATTCCACGATAAATCTTATGTACGTGACTTCAAGTATATTTGTCACATAGGTTCAACTTACCAAGCTCAACTCCAACTATAAACATAGCACCTATTAGCCATGAACTCAAGATACTTACCCGATCCGCTGTCCGTGATCGACTCAATAGTGTCGCACATTTAGTGTCCATAATGATTCAAGAATATATATTAAGTCCGCACACTCAGTGCTATATAATCAACTCGCACACTTAGTGCTACATAATCAAACTCGCACACTTAGTGCTACATAGTCAACTCGCACACTTAGTGCTACATAGTCAAACTCGCACACTTAGTGCTACATAGTCAAACTCGCACACTTAGTGCTACATAGTCAAACTCGCACACTTAGTGCTACATAGTCAATTCGCACACTTAGTGCTGCACAATTTAAACCCGCACACGTAGCACCAATCTCATGGTCATAAATGTTTATACCCGCACATTTAGTGCCGAGATCAACAACTCAATACATCTCACCTCTTTTCTTTTCATTCAACACTTTCATCATCACATACGTACATGCATATATATATTTATTCATTCCATTCAGCATCATTACATAAACGTTATGACCATTTGAAATAATACCAACTATATGCTTAATGACTTACTTTATGTTGGGTAAGACGGTTCCAACTCGGCTACTCGATGATCTTTTCTTTGCCTTTGCTTGATTCTCTCCCTTTGATGTCTTGATCTATAATAAACACATTTAGTGGTTTAATTTTCTTGCTGGATACTTATATATAATTTAACGGTTTTCACTCCATTTCACAATTATCCTTGTTCAAAATATCAAAACCTTAACCATATTCGATTAATGCTTCAAGGCCGAATGCATTATCGCTATTATGGTAACCTAGTCTTGAGTATTTTTGATTCTAATATACAACATCATGAATCAACTCAACCTTATAAGCCAATATTACTCCTTCAATCGGTTATCAAGAGTTAACAAAAATAGTATCACAAACATATACACCTATATGGCCGAATATACCAAATTAAATTTGACCTTACGTATGTGATTACCTATAGTTAATATACATCAAATTTCATACATTTAACCCTTAATTTCCACCACATAACAAGCATAAATCGGGTTTATGGATATACCATGGCCGATTCAATCTAATCACTTCCAAAATCATCAACCATTTTCAATGCATATAACATATATAAACATGAATAAGTTTCATATAATCTCTTAACACATTAACTTCTTCCATCTACAACCTTTTGTTTCTTTATCCATCAAAACTTAAAGGAAATAATCAAATTCCTTCTTTAATAGCCATAGCCGAATGGTCCATCCATCCATCAAAGTTTTAAAAAAAAATTTAGCATGGTCTAAGTAAGAACCATGATAATTAACCTAAAACAAGCTAAAATTTCACAATTTTAACACAATATACTAACCTTATTAAACATTCAAATGGCCGAAAGTTCTTTGCCCCTATTCCTTCCTTCAATTCAGCCAAGAAGACAAGAATGAAGCCCCTTTTTTTTCATCACATTTTCATTCTTTTCTTTTATTTATTAAATCCCATAACCCAATATCAATTTCAACAAATATTTTGCCCATCATCAACCCACCTTGGCCGGCCACTATAAGGAAAATTGGGCAATTTGACATGCAAGTCCACCTTTGTGTTGACATGCACTAATAAGCCCCTTTAAAATTAGCCTATCATTTTTCACCATGTCTCATGTTGATCCCTATTTAATAATTCCTCATGCAATTGGCAAAATTAAGGCATGAAACTTCCACATATGCATGCACACACATAATAAACATAGAATATAACAATTAATTATCTTCATAACTCAGTTTTGTGGTTCCGAAACCACTTCCCGACTAGGGTAAATTTTGGGCTGTTACAACTCTCCCCCACTTAAGAAATTTTCGTCCCCGAAAATCTTACCGGTAAATAGGTTTAGGTATCGTTCTTTCATCGAGCTCTCGGTTTCCCAAGTAGCTTCTTCGATCCCGTGTTTGAGCCATAACACCTTAACTAACGGAACCCTTTTGTTTCGCAACTCTTTCACTTCACGAGCTAGGATACGAATCGGTTCTTCTTCATAGCTCATATCGACTTGAATTTCAACCTCTGATGGGCTAATTATGTGCGATGGATCAGATCGATAGCGTCGAAGCATCGAAACATGAAAGACATCGTGAATCTTTTCGAGCTCAGGGGGCAAAATCAATCTATACGCAACCGGCCCCACTCGTTCGGAGATTTCGTACGGCCCAATGAATCTCGGGCTCAACTTGCCCTTACGGCCAAACCTGAGTACCTTTTTCCAAGGCGAAACTTTAAGGAACACTTTATCTCCCACTTGATATTCAATGTCCTTTCGTTTCAAGTCCGCATACGATTTCTGACGATCTGTGGCTGCCTTCAGACTTTCACGGATTACCTTTACTTTCTGTTCGGCATCTTTAATCAAATCAACTCCAAAAATTTTACTTTCACCGAGCTAGGTCCAAAACAATGGCGTACGGCATTTACGACCGTACAAAGCCTCGTAAGGTGCCATCTTAATACTTGATTGAAAACTATTGTTGTAAGCGAATTCGATCAAAGGTAAATACCGTTCCCATGAACCACTAAATTCGAGGATGCAGCATCTCAACATATCCTCAAGTATCTGAATTATCCGCTCGGGTTGACCATCGGTTTGTGGATGAAAAGCGGTGCTAAAATGCAGCTTGGTACCCAAAGCTTCTTGCAATTTCTTCCAAAATCGCGATGTAAATCTTGGGTCTCTATCTGACACGATAGAAATAGGTACTCCATGTAATCTCACAATCTGAGAAACATACAATTCGGCTAGTTTATCCAATGAAAAATCCGTACATACGGGGATAAAGTGAGCCGACTTAGTCAGTCTATCGACAACAACCCAAATCGCATCTTTCTTACTCGTCGACAATGGTAACCCATATACAAAATCCATCGTGACTCGATCCCATTTCCATTCAGGTATCATGATTGGCTGAAGTAATCCTGAAGGCACTTGATGTTCCGCTTTCACTTGTTGACATATTAAACACCTTAAAACAAATTCAGAAATGTCTCGTTTCATGCCCGGCCACCAAAATTGACGTTTCAGATCGTTGTACATTTTAGTACTACCCGGGTGGATAGACATTCGGCCACTATGAGCCTCATTCAAATCATCGAAATAAGTTCCGAATTCCTTGGAACACACAAACGACTTCTGAACCTCAAACAATCATCATCATCCATTTGAAACTCCGATTCCTTGTTCGGAACACACTCAGCCCGTTTTGCAACCAATTCATCATCAACTTTCTGGGCTTCACGAATTTGATGAATCAATAATGGTTTGGCTTTTAATTCAGCTACTAACACATTGTCGGGTAGAACAGACAAGTACACATTCATCGCTCGTAAAGCAAACAATGATTTCTGGCTTAAGGCGTCCGCAACCACATTAGCCTTTCCCGGGTGGTAATCAATGACAAGCTCGTAATCTTTCAACAATTCAAGCCAACGTCTTTGTCGCAGATTCAAGTCTCGCTGAGTCATCAAATATTTGAGACTTTTGTGATCCGAAAATACATGGCACTTCTCACCAAACAAATAATGTCGCCATATTTTTAAAGCAAATACGATGGCAGCTAGTTCGAGGTCGTGGGTCGGATAATTTCTCTCGTGTGGCTTCAATTGTCTCGACGCATAGGCCACAACTCGACCTTCTTGCATCAACACGTAACCCAACCCAAGTAGGGATGCGTCACTATAAATGACAAACTCTTTGCCTGATTCGGGTTGCACTAAAATTGGTGCTTCAGTCAAATGAGTTTTCAGTTGATCGAAACTTTTCTGACATTTCTCCGTCCATTCGAACTTAACATCCTTTTGAAGTAGCTTCATCATTGGTGTGGCTATCATCGAGAAACCTTTGACAAATCGTCGGTAATAACCGGCGAGCCCCAGGAAGCTCCGAACTTTGGTAACATTTCTCGGAGGCTTCCAGTTAAGTATGGCTGAAATTTTGCTCGGGTCAACTCGAATACCCGATGCGGATACCACATGACCCAAGAAGCTAACCTCTCTTAACCAGAACTCACACTTACTGAACTTAGCATATAACTGCTTATCCCGCAAAATTTGCAACACTAGCCTCAGATGCTCAGTATGTTCGGTCTCATCTCTTGAATAGACCAAGATGTCATCAATGAACACAACTATGAACCGATCCAAATATGGTCTGAAGATCCGATTCATCAAATCCATAAACACCGCAGGGGCATTAGTGAGCCCAAACGGCATCACTAAGAACTCATAGTGACCGTACTCGTTCTGAAAGCAGTTTTGGGTACGTCCGAAGCTCGAATCCGTAACTGATAATAACCCGATCTCAAATCTATCTTTGAAAACACTGATGCTCCCTTTAATTGATCAAACAAATCATCAATACGCGGTAACGGATACTTATTCTTTATCGTCACTTTATTTAGTTGACGATAGTCAATGCACAACCTCATGGTTCCATCCTTCTTTTTCACGAACAATACTGGTGCACCCCAAGGTGAGAAACTTGGTCGAGCGAAACCTCTATCTGTCAATTCTTGCAACTGAGCTTTCAACTCTTTTAACTCGGTTGGTGCCATACGATACGGAGCTATCGAAATCGGCGTAGTCCCAGGTACAAGCTCAATACCAAACTCTACCTCCCGAACAGGTGGTAAACCCGGTAATTCTTCAGGAAAAACATCCGGGTATTCACAAACCACCGGCACAGATTTGGGTTTCTTTTCTAATTCTTTATCATCAAGTACATACGCAAGGTATGCTTCGCACCCTTTTCTTACATATTTCTGGGCCAACATTGCTGATATTACAGCTGGCAACCCCTTCAAATCCGTGGACTCAACTCGGATTACCTCGTTATTTGCGCACCTCAAATCAATAGTCTTGCTTTTGCAATTTACAACCGCATCATGCGCGGTCAGCCAATCCAAACCAAGAATAACATCAAATTCATCAAACGGCAAAAGCATCAAGTCTGCCGGAAAACAAGAACCTCGAATTACTAGGGGACATCTCTTACACACTTTGTCGACAAGCACGTAACGACCCAAGGGATTTGACACCCGAATTACGAACTCAGTAGACTCAACAGGTAGAGTCTTACTGGATGCTAAGGTTTCACATACGTATGAATGAGTAGAGCCAGGGTCAATCAATGCAATCACATTAGTATCAAAGAGAGTGAAGGTACCAGTGATGACGTCAGGGGAGGATGCCTCCTCTCGTGCGCGGATGGCATATGCTCTAGCAGGAGTGCGGTTCTCGGCTCGAACAGCCGTATCAGAGGCCCCTCTCTGACTACCACCCTACCTCCTAAAATTCTCGGTGGTCTACCTCTAGTTGTCACTCCACTAGGTCTTGCACCTTGAATCTTATTCTTCTCATCAAGCTCCGTGCAATCTCTAATGAAGTGGTCCTTCGAACCGCATCCGTAATAGGCCCTGTTAATAGACTTACCCCAACATTCACCTATGTGTCGTCTTCCACATTGGGGACATTCAGGTTTCTCTAGACGATTATTGCCCACACTAGCTACCGAAGTAGCTCGGGAGTCCTTCGATGGTCTTGCTCTGATGGAAATTCCCGCAGTCGTCCTCGACTTATTAGTGTCCTCCCTGAACTTCTTTACGGCTGAGAACGGAGCTTTACCCGTCGATCTTTTACGGTAGTCTCTAGCTTCAAATTCAGCCTTCTTCTTCTCCTTTCCAAGTTCTTCCGCCTTGCAGGCTCGTTCGACTAGTGTTACGAATTCTTTTATTTCCAAAATACCCATTAGTAGCTTTAAATCTTCATTCAATCCTTCTTCGAATCTTTTGCACATAGCAACCTCATCAGCTACACACTCCCGGGCATACCTACTGAGCCTTACGAATTCATGTTCGTATTCAGATACTGTCATACGGCCTTGCTTGAGTTCCAAGAATTCCTTACACTTTTGATCAATGAACCGTTGACTAATATATTTCTTTCGAAATTCCGTCTGAAAGAAGTCCCAAGTTACTCGTTCGTTTGGGACTATGGAAATCAGGGTCCTCCACCAATAGTAGGCTGAGTCCCGCAACAAGGATATAGCACACTTTAGACATTCATCGGGTGTGCATGACAGTTCATCCAACACCCGAATGGTGTTATCAAGCCAGAACTCGGCCCTTTCAGCATCATCAGTAACTATGGCCCTGAACTCCTCAGCCCCGCGCTTCCTAATCAAGTCTACAGGTGGCTTACTCAGCCTCACAGGATCAGTAATTGATGGCATTACTGGCTCCGGGGGTGGATTATTCAAATTCGGGAATTGTTGGACAGCCGGATTGGTTCGGGCATACTGCGCGACCCACTCATTCATCATGGTAAAGAAGGCTTGTTTAGCCCCCTCACCTTGATTATTCGCAGATGACTGAGGTTCAACAGGCGGTGTCCCTTGTGCAGGAGCAGCCGCTACACTTTCAATGTCATCCGCCAAGGTTCTCTCTACACCGGGATCCATTTACTAATCAAAACATAAATTTTAACCGTCAGAAGTCATCACACAGTTAAACATTAACATTCGGCATGTATAGCTAGACTCATACGTGCTATGGTAGTCCTAGAACCGACTAAACCATAGCTCTGATACCAATCAAATGTAACACCCCGAACCCGAGACCGTCGCCGGAGTCGAACACGAGGTGTTAACAGACTTCAAACCACTTATTAAAATTTTTCCAGACAAGCTGTCAATCTGCGTACTAGTCGCTTAAAAAAATCATATCTTGAGCTCTGGAACTCGAAATCCAGTTCCATGAATTTTCCCTGAAACTAGACTCATATTGCCATCTACATATTTTTTTCTAGAATTTTTGGTCGGGCCAATTAGTACAGTTTATTAGTCAAAGTCTCCCATGTTACAGGGATCAACTACACTGACCTTTGCGCATTACGACCTGGATATCTCCCTGCACAGAGCTTCAATACTGATGCCGTTTGTTTCTATAGAAACTAGACTCAGAGAGGAATCTATCCATATATGGTATGACTCCTAATTGTCTCTTTTTAATTTATAATGAATTTCTAAATTCGGAACAGGGAATCCAGAAACTGTTCTGGCCCTGTCTCACGAGAACCTGAATATCTCTTAACATACTGTCCATATGATCTTTTGTTGCTTCTATATGAAAATAGACTCATCGAGCTTCGAATACATAATTTATTCATCAATTTATTCCACTCCTACTATTTTTAGTGATTTTTCAATCTCACGTCACTGCTGCTGCCAGCATCTGTTACGAAAGCAACTATGCCCATTTCGTGATTTCTCCTTGATCTAACTAGTAATTCGTCATACCTATCACAAATTATGATCATGACTAGCCATGCCAAAGGCTACTCATTGTCAAACATCCCCCTACTACACTATTGCCATATCATGAATTTTAACACCAAAATAATCAACCATGACATATGGCATAAAAAGGTCGAATTATCAAGATTTACGACCTAACGTTATGAAACCAAACCCAACCGAACATTTATGCCATTTTCGCATGTCTAAAAGATTACATACCAAAGTTCAAACACAACAGAATAGCCTATACATGCCGAAATGTTCTCCTAAGCCAACTAAGAAGAAAGTACCAAAACTTGCTATCCCGTGTGATGACTTCGATGACGGCCCGACCACGCAAAAGAGACGAGTCCAAGAAACCTAGAATAGGTGACAAGGAAACACCGAGTGAGTTTACAACTCAGTAAGTCATAAGCAATACACTACCATCCATTAATAACATTATCACAAGAGGAAACAAAATGGAACGAGGCTAGTTACTCCATCCATACCGAACCATACCATAGTTCCTCCGACCTATCGGTTCAATCTCATACCAAATCATGCATTCACATTCCATATACTCATCAATAGAATATTCGAGGCATTTTCATAAATCATTTCATTTTCGTTACAATCATACAACTAAACGGCCTTCACCCATTCACGATAAATCTTTTCATTCGCACACTTAGTGCTGGCACAATTTAAACCCGCACACTTTAGCGCCAATCTCATGGTCATTAAATGTTTATACCCGCACATTTAGTGCCCGAGATCAACAACTCAATACATCTCACCTCTTTTTTTTCATTCAACACTTTATCAGCACATACGTACATTGATATATATATATTTATTCATTCCATTCAGCACATTACATAAAACGTATGACCAATTGAATTATCAACTATATGCTTAATGACTACTTATGTTGGGTAAGACGGTTCCAACTCGGCTACTCGATGATCTTTTCTTTCTTTGCTTGTTCTCTCCCTTTGAAGTCTTGATCTATATAAAACATTTAGTAGTTAATTTTCTTGCTGGATACTTATGTAATAATTTTATCTTTTCCGTCCTTGTACATTCCTCCTTGTTCAAAATATAACCTAGTCTTGAGTATTTTTGATTCTAATATACAACATCATGAATCAACTCAACCTTATAAGCCAATATTACTCCCTTAATCGGTTATCAAGAGTTAACAAAAATAGTATCACAAACATATACACCTATATGGCCGAATATACCAAATTAAATTTGACCTTACGTATGTGATTACCTATAGTTAATATACATCAAATTTCATACATTTAACCCTTAATTTCCACCACATAACAAGCATAAATCGGGTTTATGGATATACCATGGCCGATTCAATCTAATCACTTCCAAAATCATCAACCATTTTCAATGCATATAACATATATAAACATGAATAAGTTTCATATAATCTCTTAACACATTAACTTCTTCCATCAACAACCTTTTGTTTCTTTATCCATCAAAACTTAAAGGAAATAATCAAATTCCTTCTTTAATAGCCATAGCCGAATGGTCCATCCATCCATCAAAGTTTTTTAAAAAAATTAGCATGGTCTAAGTAAGAACCATGATAATTAACCTAAAACAAGCTAAAATTTCACAACTTTAACACAATATACTAACCTTATTAAACATTCAAATGGCCGAAAGTTCTTTGCCCCTATTCCTTCCTTCAATTCGGCCAAGAAGACAAGAATGAAGCCCCTTTTTTTTTCATCACATTTTCATTCTTTTCTTTTATTTATTAAATCCCATAACCCAATATCAATTTCAACAAATATTTTGCCCATCATCAACCCACCTTGGCCGGCCACTATAAGGAAAATTGGGCAATTTGACATGCAAGTCCACCTTTGTGTTGACATGCACTAATAAGCCCCTTTAAAATTAACCTATCATTTTTCACCATGTCTCATGTTGATCCCTATTTAATAATTCCTCATGCAATTGGCAAAATTAAGGCATGAACTTCCACATATGCATGTACAACACATAATAAACATAGAATATAACAATTAATTATCTTCATAACTCGGTTTTGTGGTCCCGAAACCACTTCCC